>NC_051064.1:150763572-151101283 GCF_004664715.2 Peromyscus leucopus
GAGATCCGCCTGCCTCTGCCTCCCGAGTGCTGGGATTAAAGGCTTGCACCACAACTGCCTGGCCAATTGATATTTTGAGGATATGAAATTTCATTTTTTTTTTCTAGTGGTATTTCTCAGACCAGCAGAAAAGCTAGTCCTCTGACCATTACTCCAGTCCTCAGGGTGCATGCACACTTAGCTGTGCACATGAATGTTTTAATAACGTTAGAAAGAAGTTTGGAAAGTCACCGGGCTCCATTCAAAGACACAGCTCCCGTAACACAAGAAAGGAAAGGGAACAGGTGCCTGACCAAAGGCTGTACTCAGGGGTGGCTGCTTGGAGAGGAGAGTGTGTGGGAGGCTTGGGACACAGGCAGAGCCATGCAGCAGGCTGCTGCGGCCAGCGGGGGCTCAGCCCCACTTTACTTGTAAGTTGGATCAGGGTTGATGAACAGGTGCCTGTTAGGGAACTCATGGGGGGCTGTGCCAAGGTAGTAATGCCTACCAGCCACCTCACGGTGGGTAGGGTCCTTCCAGTCCTGCTGTCCCCCTCCCCCCAAGGCATCATCACAGGAGAACACTTGCACTCTCTGGAGGGGTGAGGCTCAGAGAAGGATGGGGCTTGTCCAGGTTACCCCTATAGGGAAGTGGCAGCTAGGCTCTCAGACTTGACTCTGAGACTCCTTCCTGCAACTGTCCTTTTCTAACTAGAAGTGCGTCATCTCTTCCCTCCCAGGCCAGTCTGTGCCTCCACTGTCCTGAGGTGGGCTGGCAGATTTAAATATGGTCAGAGAATATGGATGGCACAGCCCTCAGGAGTGTGGGTAACACATGCTGGCTCCAGATGTTATGAGAATCAGGAACTCAGTTGAGGTCTTTAAGTATCACGGTGGTGTGCTCTGGTGTAACCAAACCTGCCTTGGCTGCCTTGCATAGGCAGGGCTTGTATTAGCTAACTTGGGTAACCAAGACTGGGAGTTTAGTCAGCACAACTCAGTTCCTCACAGCCTGAAGTCCAGGTCTGAAGGCCAATGTGGGCACGGCTGGCTACTGAGCCTGAAGGAAACCGATCCAGGCCTCTCCTGTTTCCAATGGCCTCAAGTTCATACATGGCCATCACATGATCAGACCTCTCTCAGTAAGGACAGCAGCCATATTTGAGGAGGGCCACTCTACTGTCCCCATTTAACTTGGTGGCCTCTGTCATGACCCTGTGTTGTATTGTTGTACCTGCTTCTCAAAGCTCCTGGAGACCACCAAGGAGCCTGTTTCTGATGCAAGCACATAAGGGTCTTTTTATTGTCAGGTTCGAACCTGGGCCACTGCCAGGCAGGTGGAGGGAAATGTGGTGGCAAAAGCCCGCCTCCAGGGATGCACTTCCTCCAGAAAAGCCCGCCTTGGGATGGACTTCCTCCAGGAAAGCCACACCTCTTAAACCTATTCAAACAGCACCACCCACTGGGGACTAAGGATGTCTGAGCCTATGGAGGACATTTCATTTAAACCACCAGAGCCAGATGCACCCACCACGCCACTGAAAAATTTATACTGTTGTTTTCCAAACACTTTGTAGTCTTTAGCCCCAGGCATATATTAAAAATTAATATCTGTGCCCCTAATAAAGTAATATATACTCAGCATAGGACATGGATGATTCCAAAACCCCGCAAACCTAAATAATAGAACACAACTCGCCCATCTCCATGTAAATGATTGCATGGTATTTCTTGTAATGGTTATTTATTTAGTTGCTGTCCCAGAGTTGATGGTTGGATTACTGTAAAAGCTTTCACTGTGTTAGGATGGAGGTTCCCCATCATTATCATAGTTCTGTTTGTCAGCGGGGAGGACCTATCACCCACTCTTCTTTCTCTTCACATTTCCTTATTGAGCGATGGCTCCAGCACCAGTGTCCTGCTCTCTTCTTGTGCAAGGCCCGACTGGGAGGCCCTTCCCCTTCACTCATGGGCTTTTGGGGTGTTCTCTGTGCATTGAGGGGAATTTCTCCACAGCAGATGCAATGTGACCAGTTGCTTCAGGCTCTGGTTGCCATGCCTTCCCCTCCATCATAGCCTGCACACTTACACTGGGAACCAAAATAAACACCTTTCCCCCAAAGTTGCATTTGTTAGATATATGCATCAAAGGACTTGAAACCAGTTCTGTGAGGTGGCTGCCCAGCTAGGCACTTGGGAGTCGTGTCCTTACCATGAGAAGTGTCCTCTTAGGAAGTTATGATGTCCCATGCCTTGCTGGTCATCAGGTGTAGGTGTCTCACTGGCATCTGAAACAGGACAGAGGTCCAAGGGTGACATGCACGCCAGCAGCCAGTTCTGGGGCTTGGAACCCTGGCTGTGGGACCTGGGTTCTTGCTTCTCTCCCATTCCTTCTGCCTTCTAATGAATAGAGATGATGTGGTCAGCAGGAGGTAGAGGGAGGGAGGCTCTGTTGACACCAGCAGCATCAACTTTCCTATAGTCTGAGTCCAGCAAAGCACCACCACCCTGTCCAGACCATGCCTGCTTTGAATCTTGGGTCTTCCCCTTCCCCATCTGCATCATTGTGGACAATGGCAGTCAGGTCTCCAGAGGGAATCCCTATCCACGGGGGCTTGGAAGGACCCCCTGTGCATCTGTCTTCAGACAGCAGGTTCTGCAATGTGGAGGAATCAGTGGAAGTGCAGAATTTGAGGTGTGTTGGGCAGCGTCTGGTCACACAGCATCCCTGAGCCACAAACAGAGGAGGAGACAGAGGCATAGGTGCCAGGTAGTCACATGGAAGATCCTCTGGCCAACCGGGGGCAAGATGAGTCTGAGCTGGCTTGGAACTCATCCCCAGCCCGCCCTCTCAGTCTCTCCCCAGCCTGCCCTCCTTGAGTAGTCTTTTGGTATGTCTGTTGTTTTACCCACATAGTTTTTTTTTTGTACACACACACACACACACACACACACACACACACACACACACACAATTCTCCTGCATACCCCATATACCCCCACACCCACACGCTCACTTCGTGCAACACCCTGCCCCTGCCCCACACAACTCTAGTCATTCAGGCTACACCTGTGTCCGGGCCTTTCCACATCTATGATCAGCTGGAAACAGACCCAGACGACTGCAGCCGAGGTCTCTGTGTGCCAGATACTGACTCTTTGTCACATCCGATGTTGTGATTTCCTTTGTTTCTGTCTTTTGTTCTGGCTTTGTGTGCCCCTCTGTGCAGTTCTACTCTTCCTCCTAATCCTCATGACCCTTTCTGGACATGTTCTATCACCTGTGACAGCAGGCCACTGTTAGAGGATCTCTCTCTCTCTCTCTCTCTCTCTCTCTCTCTCTCTCTCTCTCACACACACACACACACACACACACACACACACACACACACACACACACCAGAGCCTCTCAGGATCCACTTGGAGGTCTCAGCTGCTGATCCTGAGAAAGAGCCTTCCTTTCCGGCCTCGGGGTCATAGGGTTGGAGGTGTTTAGCCATGTCTCCACACCAGGACCTCTGTGGAGATGCCCCTCCTCTGGTCAGGCCAGGGTGTGTGAGAGGCCTCTGCGGGAATGGAGGGAAGCAGATCAGGGATCCTTGCTGGGGTTGGATTCTAAAAGGGCAGCTGCTCAACCTTGGTGTGATGAAGAACATGTTTTCAGAGACTATTGTTCTGGGGGTGTCGTGGGGCTTCAAACACAGGGAGACCCTTTTAAGGGCTTGGGAACAGCGTTCCTCTCAGTGAAAAGGGTAAATTTCATGCCCTCTGTATGGGTCCCAGCAGAAACTATTCTTAGAAACACATGAAATGCTTTCTAATGCTTGGAAATGACATGTTGCAGGAAACTGGTGAGGGAGGGCGCTGCAATGCTCCCAAGCCATTGTCTTCCCGTGTTGAACAAAGATATCATTAATTCTATTTTTAACCAGCAAATGCTCTATCTCCAAATATAAACATCAAGGAACCCCGCCAGCGCTCAGCCCGCTGAGGAAGAGGGCCTGTGAGCGTCTGCCTGCCTGCACGGCCCATTGTGCTTCTTGTGAAAGTTGCAGTGGCCACTCCACCTGGTTTGGATATGGTAACTCCTGCTCGGACACTGACGAAAGAAAAAAGATGGCACCCTGTTGCCTCTTGGGAGATGATGGGTCGGGTATTTGCCGCCCCAGGTAGAGATATGAGCTCATAGAATACACCAGCCAGGAGAGACAAAAAACCCCAACAGAAATGTTTTGAAAATGGGCTTCTCTGCAGTGTGGGGTATGCACATTTGGTCACTCCGGGTCCTGCTCGGGCCAAGTTCTCGTGATGACTGTTGGCCCTTCCTGGCTCCACACTTTGGGTGCTGGGGTTGTTGCTTCCTTTAATTTCCTCAACCACACTGGAAGTGGGAACAGAGGGCGGTGGTCTCCCTGGGCCCCCCACAGCTTCTCCAGCCTACTTCCTGTCTGCAGCACTCAGGCCCATCAAGGTTCTTTTCATCTAGGGGAAGGGTATGTGTGAGCCGCAGAGGGCATAGTGCTGGGCAATGGTCCTTGGATCCACAGAGCTCTCTCAACTGCCCCAAGGACTTATCATTCTTATCCTGTCCTGGGACCCAAGAACTGCACCACACAGCCTCAGTGGCATGTTCCCATGCACTCTGCAATTTTTGTTAAGATTTATTTTATTTTTTTAAAAAAGCGTATGTGTGTGTTTGTCTGTGTGAAGGTGTGTGCCTGTGCATACAGGTTTCCACAGAGACCAGAAAAGGGCATCATATCTCACGGAGCTTGAGTGTCTGGTGAGCCACCTGACATGGGTGCTGGGGATTGAACTCAGGTCCTCCACAAGAGCAGTACACTCTACTAACCACTGAGCAATCTCTCTAGACCCCCACCAAAATTGATTTTTATTGGCTCTTTTTGTTTTTGCGTGAGGGTCTCATGTGGCCCAGGCTAGCCTCAAGCTCTCCGTGTAGCTGAGGATGTCCTTGAACTCCTGATCTTCCTGCTTTCACCTCCAAATCATTGGAATGACATATGTGTACCACCATGCTTGGCATTAACGTGCTCCGATTTCTTCCTTCTCACCCTCAGCCCCCCGAGCCCATTCTTCACCCCTGATCACAATCTCCCTGAGACACTGGGCTTCGTGGGAACATTACACACAGAGAATCTTTTGTCCACAGAGGGTTATCAGATGTCACCTTGGTCAGGCGCTGCCTTGTTTCTGAATGTGAAACCATCCCTCGGTCTGACCTGTCTTCACCAGCTCATCTTCTTCTTAGGTCACTAACACATCACCATGACATCTCCCCAGGCTGCAATCTCTGTTGCAGGAACTCCCGCTGCTCTGCGGGAGCCAGGGCCAGAGATTCAGTGTATTCAACAGCAGCTCCTCTTTCTGTGTTAACTGGGAAGTGTTGGTGCCGCAAGATGATGTAGCATAACAACCGTGCTTGCATGTACACATCCTCACTCATAGAACGAGGCCCCCGGACTGTCACCGACTGGTGTGTTACTGGGAATGACAGAGTCCAGGGTTCATGGCTGCTTACACGGCTCTGCTCCCCCTCTGTGGGGCAAAGCAGTTAGTTTTGAAATGGCTACACTTAATTTTCTCTTCCATTGGACAACACGAGTCACATGACCATCCCTCACTCTGGGGAAGGTAAGGGGTATTGTGCTGTGCTCGAGGGGAGAATGGGAAGTTGGGGCAGCTCTGATGACAGTCTGTGATAGGTCTTAATAGGTCTTGATACCGGTGATTTCTCCTGTCTTTTCCTTTGTGTCTGTATAGAGTTCCTTCAACTGTCTTTCTTCTGCCAGAGTTTTCTCTTGGTGTCTCCAGCTGTCCATCTGGCCAGGTAGAGATTCTTACTGACATTTAATGACATCTCAAAACCCCCAGATGTGGGGCTTGTGAAGCTGCTGAGATCAAGGCTGGCTGTGCCTGTGTCCACCTCCTTGCTAGGAAGGGCCGTGTGGCGTATGTAGAGGGGGCTGTATCTCTGAGAGCAGATATGCCTCTTCCCAGAAAATCTTCCTTGAGTCTCCTCCAGGCTCCATTTGCTCATCTAAGACAGGTTTTGGGATTGGCTCCCCAGTCCATCTGTCCTGAGTCACAGCTAACATGCCTTGGCCCGGGTTCTTCCAAGTCCTACAGCTAGGCACCTGCTGAATTTGGCTGCTGTAGCCTAGTCCCATGGCAGCTCCTTATCCCATTTCACAGGAGACTCTTCCCTGTCACTGGGGTTGGGCCTTGAAGTTTTATCCACTGACCCACTAATAGATTTTCTGTACCCTAATAATAGGTTTCCCCACCAATGCGGTAAGTCAGATCAAGCCGAATTGGAAAAGTAGAACAGGTTTATCTGAGCAAAGCAACTCCTGGGTGGGTTCTCCAGTCCCAGAGATCAAGGCTGAAGAAGTCACACACCCGAACTAAAGCAAGGAGATTACATAGCCTGTAGGCAAGGGTTGATGATGTTTCCACCACAAGCTGGGTTTGTGCCCAAGTAAGGTCAGAAGCTGGAATGCTTAGGCGGGGACTCGGGTTGCTGGCAGCGTCACCGGGGATGCAGAGCTGGGCTTTCTGGTGCCCTTCCTTTGTTGGAGATTCTCTGGGAGGGTGGAGTTGGAGAGAGACAGAGAGACGGGAAAGGGGCTTTCTGGATCGTGCAGGGGTAAGCTGGAGGTTCCAATCGAACATTCACTTCCTGTTCACGCTCTACTTTTCTGACTGTGGATGCAAGTGAGTATGGCCAGCACTCTCGCCCTCTCGCCACCACGCCTCCCCACCAGGGTGGACTGTATCCCTCGAACTGTGAGCCAGAATAGGTCCTTCCTCTTTCAGGGGGCCCCTTGTCAGGCTTCTTCTCACAGCAGGGAGGAAAGTTGCTAACAGACTCACACTTAGACCCACAGGTGTGCTTTCTTTCATCCTTCTACACAGGCAGGCCCACAAAGGGTCTCGACCATCCTGACCCTAGGGTCTCATCCTGGCATCTGAGAAGGACTTGCTGAGTGATTAATTTCCCTCATCCTGGGACCAGCAGCCAGTGTTGTGTCTCTGCGACTGAAACACAAGCAGTGGCCGAATTTCTGATCTTAAGGTTGAGTCGACGTCTCTGTGTCTGTGTTTGACCTCTTGACCCCTTGTTTGTACCTGGTTCCAAGAAGGTGGTGAGACTGTGGCTGGGCCCTGGGCAGGAAGGCTGGATTGCTTGGTTGAGCAAGCGTGAGGACTTGAGGTGGCTTTATCTAGGTTTGAAGCTGCATCTCGCAATTGCCACAGCTTCCTGGTTAATCTTCCAGGCTTTTGGCAGATCCAGCCTGGGGCATTAGTTGATGCACAAAGCTCATGTCCTGGCTAGATTTTTGTCAACTTGACACAAGTTAATGTCATCTGGGAAGAGGAATCTCAATGGAGAAGATGCCTCCATCAAACTGGCCTGTAAGCATGTCTGTGGGACATTTTCCTGATTGATGATTGGTGTGGGAGGGTCCAGTCCACTGTGGGTGGTACATCCCCTAGGCAGATGGTCCTGGGATGTGTAAGAAAGCAGGCTGAGCAAGCCAGGGAAAGCAAGCTAGTTATCGGTCAGTGTTCCTCCATGGCCTCTGCTTCAATTCCCACCTCTGGTTTCTGCCTTAGTTTCTCTCAGTGAACCATGGCCCAGGATGGGACAGATAAGCCAAGTTAACCCTTTCCTTCCCAAGTTTCTTCAGGCCATGTCTTCATCACAACAGCAAACTAAGAGAGATCATGCTCACTCTGGGGCCTCGACTATGTCATCCGCTAGGATTGTGCTGCTGTCCGGACTCCTGTTTGCTGGTCACAGCGTGGAAGAAGTTTGCCGCCTCCATCATGGAGACGGTACTTCTTCCTCCAAGTCACCTGTCACCAATGTGTGCAGCAGATCCCACCAGCGTGGAGTGCCCCTGCCCCATACTTGACTTCCTGCTGAGATTCTGAGTTGGAGATCTGTGCTCTCAGCTAGTACTTAGAATGGTAATTGGTCACTGATGACTGTGTGAGAATGAGGTTCAGGGTCCCTACCCAGAGACTCATGAAAGCGGTACAGACAGGGTGCTGGAGGCTGCAGGGTGCATGTGACTGGGGTGTGCAGAAGTGGCGCATGGGTCCGGCAGGTCCAGGTGAGGCTATGGTGGCTTGCACTGAGCTTCAGGGGCCATGGGCAGAGGAGGGGTTTTGTGGAGGAGCCTGGATTTGCTCTTCCCTGGGCAGGTGAAGGAGATGTACCAGGCCTGGGGAGGCCACCACTGTTTTCCATGAAGTTCAATTCCATTGTCTTTCCTGGGTGGAGCTGAGCTGATTTCTTTTAGCTGACTGCAGGGGCTAAGGATAAACCCTGATGTGCTAGCTCTGCATGACTTACAGAAGGGCAATTCTGGAGATGGTATTGCATGTGTGTGAACGTGTCTGTACATGTATGTGTGTGTGTGAGTGTATGTGTGTGTTAGGGTATGTGCATGTGTGTGCTCTGAGAGACACACACACATACACTCAGAGACAGACAGGCAGGCACACACACACACACACACACACACACACACACACACACACACACACGGGGGGGGGGGCAGTGGTGAGAGATGGTGGCCAGTGGGTGAACATGGTCAGAAGGTCTGTGGTAAAGGGATCAGAGGAGCTTCCAGGGCAGACAAGGGAAGAAGGCCAGCACTGGTGGCCCTCGGGGTATCGTCCATATACAGGTACCATGGAAACTTCTTTCCTGACAGTGCAGGGCCCATAGAGCTGTGACTCATT
Organism: Peromyscus leucopus; assembly: GCF_004664715.2. NCBI lineage: Eukaryota > Metazoa > Chordata > Mammalia > Rodentia > Cricetidae > Peromyscus > Peromyscus leucopus. The sequence continues at coordinate 150,772,326 of NC_051064.1, forward strand.
GAGACAGAACAAGAAGCTTTACATTTCTATAATGATCTGTTATGGATCTTTGTTTTTAAGAACTGAGGCACAGACTCGAGTCTGCCCAGTGATGGTGATACCTGGTGATGCTCACTTCCTCAGGCCTCATTGCAGATCTCTGCTAGGAATTACTCTGGCTGTCTGTCCCCTGTTTGGTCTGATTAGGAAAGCAACGCATGCTCACCATGGCTGACTTGGGCAGCGCAGGGGGATTGGCGGCACTCTCACGTCCTGCCCTGGGGAGGGCCTGGCAGTGACAGATGGGCTGTTTTTGTTCTTACCTGGGATGCGTCCCCTGATAGCTTCTCATGGCGGCACAGGCTTCTGCAGAGTTCATAAATCCCTCTGGCAGCCCGGCTGACAGCCTGGGTACTTTTATTACTGAAGGCTAATTGCTCCTTCTCCATCTGCCTCTGGGAGGCAGGTGAGGAGAGGGAGAGCTGGGTTGCTGGGAAGGAGTCGGTGCCAGCCATACCCTGGGGGACAAAGGAACAGCCCACCAGAGTTGCGGCGATGGGCAGCGCTGGACAATCTCTGCACTGTGCTGGCCAAGCTGCCTGTTGTTGGTACTTATGTTTCAAACAACTTTCCAGATGGGTGCTATCATAGAATCTATGTTGTAAGAGAGGAAATAAAGGCTTTCCCAAAGTCACCAAAAGTCAGCCGAGTTTCAGTTCATGTGTCCTGAGCTGTGGTCTCATCAAATTGACACCAGCATCCTCTCTTTCCCTGGGATGGGTGTGGTGGTGGAGATGGGCGGGGTGGTGGTCATGGTGGTGGAGATGGGGTAGTGGTCATGGTGGTGGAGATGGGGTAGTGGTGGTCATGGTGGTGGAGATGGGTGAGTGGTGGTCATGGTGGTGGAGATGGGTGAGTGGTGGGCATGGTGGTGGAGTTGGGTGGTGGGCATGGTAGTGGAGATGGGTATGGTTGGTGGTATGTGGTGGTGGTGATGGTGGTGATGGTGGTGGTGTGTGGTAGTGATGGTGGTGGTGGGTGGTGGTGGTAGTGATGGTGGTGGTGGGTGGTGGTGGTGGTCGTGGTAGTGGTGGTGATGTGTGGTGGTGGTGGAGGAGGTGATGGTGGAGGTGGTATGTGGTGATGGAGGTGGAAGTAATTTTGGAGGTGGACATGGTGGTGGATAGTTTGGTTAGAGTGATTGGAAGCTCCTTGGCTCTTGCTGGATCCTGTCAGCAGACCTGGCCTGTCTCTGTAGCCTGGCCTCTTCCCCAGCTCTGAGACACTGAAGAAGCTGTTTGCATGCTCACATGTCTCTGCTCCCCTCCAGGCTCAGAGGCTTAGCAATGAAAATATTTTGTCTGTTTCGAAGGGTGGGGAGCACTGGGGAGCTGGGATCTGTGGCTCCTGGGATGTAATACTCGACTCTGCGGGTGGCCCTGTTCCCAAGTCCTGAAATGCACACTGCGGGGGGTGGGGTGGCTAATGAGATGAGCTCTGAGAAGCTTGCTCCACATGGCTCAGGATCCGGCCAGGACTGGAAATGAACCATAAACACTCGAACAGAAGATGCGCAGCCACAAAAACACCCTAATCATCCTTCCAAGGATTTGCCCCATGGCTGTTGCAAGCGTGTGTGTTGAGAACGACACCCTTGGCTGCTTCAGTTCCAACGAGTCTCAGCTGCACAGACCCTCCACGTACGTGCTCAGCAAGACACAAACTGCAGGCAGAGCAGAGGGCTTTTAAGGACTCCACTCTGCCACTGCCAGCATGGTGTGGTGTGGGCCTAGCGAGGGTCTCTGTGTCGGGTGGCCCATTTCTCCAGTATCTGAGTGGTCCCCGCTCCTCCAGCAAGCCTTCCTGAGGCCAGATAGCTAGGGTCTGTCAGGCATGTCTGTCCGTTGTGAAATGTGCTCAGCACATGACTTACCACCTGACTCCACCAGGAGGGAAGGGCCATTGTCTGGGGGCTCATCACTGCACTACGTTAAGTCCAAAGCCAGGTATGCAGGGGAAATGTTTCTAAAAGCATCAGGTGGAGGGAAGGTGGGAAGTGGGGAGCAGAAGCCCTTTAAAAGAAAGGGTTGCTGGAAGTATCTGTCACCTCACGCTTTCCTTTCCATCTCACTCAGAACCAGGGTGTTTCCAAGCTCAGGGACCCTTCTTGTTTGCGAAGAAGGAAATCAGTCCCAGAGAAGGGGGGGTCTTCACACTGAGATGAAGATAGAGCTTGTACTAGAGGTGCTTGTGACCATCATGTTACATTAGCATCTCAGCCAAGCTCCAACTATCAGAAGGTGGCCCATTTATCTCAGGAGCGCTCTCTCTCTCTCTCTCTCTCTCTCTCTCTCTCTCTCTCTCTCTCTCTCTTCTCTCTCTCTCTGTGTGTGTGTGTGTGTGTGGTGTGTGTGTGTGTGTGTGTGTGAGAGAGAGAGAGAGAGAGAGAGAGAGAGAGGGAGACTCAACAGGGACAGAGTAGGAGAGGCAGGTGAAGGTCCCAGTGTCTGAAATCCCCTGGCTCCTGGTGATTTGTGTGGCCAGTGCTTGTACATCTCACCATTTACCTAGTCCTGGTATCACCACATGGGTTTAGTAAGGTTATTCTGCAGAACTGTGGGCTCAAGAAAAAGGTAGACTATGAGCTCAAGAAGATGTATCTTCCACTTGTCCATATATTCATCTGCCCACCATGGATCTACCTCCCATCCACTCATTATCCCCCTGTCATCTTCTCATCTATCATTTATCATCTATCCACCCACCTATCCATTCTACCATCCTCTCATCCTCCCATCTATTGAATCCATCCATCCATCCATCCAACTACCCATCCATCCATCTATGCATCATCCACCCAACCATTCATCCATCAACCATCCACCCATCCATTCATCCATCATCCATCCATCCATTCATCCATCAACCATCCATCCATTCATCTATCCATCACCTACTTATTTCATGAAGCTTATATTTTCAACCTTTTACCTCTCTGTTTCTCCATCTCTCCATTTGTCTGTCTGTCTTTCTGTTTGCCTGCCTGCCTGTTATCCATCCATCCATCCATCCATCCATCCACCACCCGCCCACTTACCTACCTATCTACATATTTATTGTAGTCTACCCATCCTACACATATTTTACTTTAAGGAGTCCAGTTTTCCTTCACTATAGCCATCTTGGTAGTATGCTTGTGTGTACCAGGATTGTCATATGCATCCCAAACCCACAAGATAAGCAAAGTTATTGTACAGTCATCCAAATATTTCATATCACATCTGTACCCTTCTCAACTGATACTAGGCAAGCAAACCACTTTGGCGAAAGTCCAAATGTGTTCCCGTTGGTAGTTCATCCTATCAGCTTATCACCTGAATCCATCCTCCCACCAGGATGCAGAATCCTCCTGCCTTGCTTCTTCCTGAGACACAAGGTAGGGCTTCCCTACCTGGGAGCCCCTAACATTTCATGCCATGTGTTCCTACAGCTGTCCATCTCTTTTGGTCATTTAGAACCTTCTGCTTCTGGTGACCAGTCTCCCACATGGGGCTGTTCCTCAGCATCATTTTATTGGTATGTTTTTACCTTAGCCTCAGCTTCCTACCCTTCACTTTGTGACATTCGTCTCTTCTGGGAAGACACACTCTCATGGCAGGGCCTAAGCTCTCTCCAGTGTCTGCTACTCTTTACCACTCTGCCTTAATTCTAGAGGGTCTCTCTGGGGCTGTGCAGCATTCATTCTAATAGTCTCCCTCTCTCTATCTATCTATCTATCTATCTATCTATCTATCTATCTATTATCTATCTATCTATCTCTCTTTCTCTCTCTCTCTCTCTCTCTCTCTCTCTCTCTCTCTCTCTGTGTGTGTGTGTGTTTTGTGGGATAGCAACACTTAAGAGACTGTGGTCACAGGGGCAAGAGAGTCCAGCCTGAGCCAGGCAATCAGACTTCCCCATCTGTCATCTGCTCTCCAGGTTTTAGCCTTGGGCTGAGGGAGGAAAGCCTGTAAGCATGAGTGGCTGGAAGGCGCTTGCTCCAGGGGCTTCCCCAGGAGGAAAACCTTCTGCTAGGCACCTGGGGCTCCCACTCTGAACCTCCTCTCACCCCAGCCCTTACTCATTCTGTTACCCACAGCTCCTCTAGAAGTTCCCATGGCCACAATGGACCAGAGAGGCTCCTCTTGCTAAGGTAGACCTTGTCATGAAGGGCTCAGGCTAGTCCTGGGTTGTTCTCACCTACTCGCTTCTTGTTGGCCCCTCCACAGCAGTCAACATGACCCATACTGTTTTGTGTGCCCATTTGCTAGTTTAGTTTCTCTGTGTGATTTGTCTGTAGGTCTGTCATCTCCTATCTGTCCTAGCAGCATATAAAATTCAAACTTTCTGAAGGCAGAGTTGAGCCGATCTCTGGTCTCAGCATCTGGCACAGTGTCCTGTGTGTTGTGGGTTCTCCCTTGAGTTTGAGGAGTGTGATAAAACTCCAGTTGCTGCCAAGGAGGAAACCTCTTTAGGTCGTCCCTTGGGAGGTGGACTGAGGACACAGGACTTGCTCTCCAGACTTTGGTTTTCTCACAATCTCTCCCACCTTCCAACTTATTTCCTGCCATTTTTCTGTGGTGATGGAACTTCAGAAACCTTGTGTGAATACACTCAAAGAGACCACAGTTAAAAGTACCCTTTCTGGCTTCAGCGTCTCCAGACAGGGGTCCCTGGCCTGATCTCTGCCTTCTTGACTGTTGGGAGTCTCAATAAGAGTCTTCCTTCCTGTGGGGCTGTGACTATGCTCTTATCATGTGCATGATTGAGCAAGGGGTTCACTGTGGTGACTGTGGCATATGGAGAGTGTTCAGCCAGTATTTGTGAATGAACCCATGAATGATGTTTGAAAAAACACCTGCATTTGGAAGAAAACATCCTCCCCAACATCCTGACAAACCGCGATGCAATGAGGTTAAGATGTGCTGTAGTCATGACCTCTGTATAGGCCATCTATTCCTTCCTCCTTCTCCCTCACTGCCACCCGCCCATCTGTGCCCACCTGGCTAATCACGGGGAGCTATTTTTATACCTGACGTTGTGGGAAGGTAGCAGATTAACAGCCCCAGAGACGAACATCTCTGCTATTAATATTAAACAGGGTATTAATTTTACCAGTAACAGATATTAAACATGCATCAGAGGTCATTATTTAATCTCCAGGAGTCGTTTAGTACCTTCCAGGAATAGGTCTGATCCAGGATGCCCCACCTCCTTTTCCTTAACTCAGGGGTGAATCAGAAACCACAGTTTGATTCCCCTGGAAAGAAGTGGGTAATTATAAACTCATAGCCACTGAGGGAGAGGGTATGAAAAACTACCACACTCAATTTCTGCATTAGCACAAGACCCTCTGGACCAGACTTGGGATGTGCGAAGGGCCAGCTGAGGGCAGCCCTCCTAAGATCCTCTCTAATAGGGCTGCCTCGCTGGTGTGTGGCTCTCGGGACCTCACCACTACGGTAATTGCTAGATGTTCAGGTTTGGGCTGCTAATGGTGACTTGAACAGACATAGCTCAGCACCTTTGGGATGTCAGAAAGGCCCGGCATTAGTTAATGATGTGGGACTCCTGCTGGGAGTGAGCAAGGGTGACTTATTAAGCAGTGTTATAAGGACATTCAGCAAGCGCTGGTGATGTACAGGGTTGGAGTGTGTAGATGACAGTTTCCAGCTGTTCCTCATGAGGGGTGGGACTTCCAAGGCAAGACCAAGGGACAATGGTAGCCTGAATATTAATAGCCTGGGGGCTGATCTTATGTTTCTAGGCCACAGTTCAGGGAGGGAAGACTCAGGCGGAGCTTTGGTGCTCTCAAGTAGAGCAGATAGAGCTGGGAGTTTGGGGAGAACAGCCAAGGTCAGCCCAGGTTCAGGGCAGGGACTTTGAACATAGTGTGTGTGTGTGTGTGTGTGTGTGTGTGTGTGTGTGTGTGTGTACCAGATGGTCCTTCCAACCTCCAACTGGGTACTGGTGGACACATGTGTAAGGCAACTACTCAAGTCTGGGGAAAGAAAGCTCTGCCTCCCACAGAACCAGCTTTATTGGCATTCCCACCAGCAACAGTGGGAAAAATCTTACTTCAGCGCTCTTACCTCTTAACAATCTGAAATTCAAGATGCTTCAGAATTTGAAACAATTTAACCACTGACATATTGCTACAAATGGATGTTTTTTACCACCCGATGAAACCTTGTTTTATACACAAAATTGTTAAAGAAAATTGTATGCAGGGATGGGATGATGCTTCAGTGGGTAAAGTGCTTGCAATTCCAGCATTGGGACCCAACTATGATCACCGGCATGTTCATAAAGAAGCTTGGCATGGTGGCATGTACCTTCAATCCCAGCACTCAGGAGGTAGAGACAGGTAGATTCCTGGAGCTCTCTGGTCAGCAAGTGTATACAAATCATATATGCTGGTTCCCTGAGACACTTAAACTAAAGAGGACAACGATAGAGAAAGACACATGACCTTGACTTATGCTAACACATGTGCCACACACACTTGAACATGTACACACATACACATAATATTATATACAATTTATCTTCAGGCTATGTGTATATGTTCTCTAGGAAACACGAACAACTTCTGTATGTAGATCAGTTTCTGTCCCACTATGGAGATACGGATTTTTCAAACTGAAAAAAAAAGTTCAAAAGTTGAAATGCTTGATCCAGAAATTTTAAGTTAAGAGATTTTCAACCTGTACTTCCCAGAACTACGGGCAGAGTCCTCAGACAATTGCTTCAGTGGAGTGGAAGATAAGCCCCAGGAGAAGGCTGCTCTGGTCCCACTTAAATCAGCTTAAAGAAAGCCTTCAAGGAGCTAAAATCTTTCCAGATAACTCAACTGTGCCTTAGAATGAAGCTAAACAAGATAAACAGGCATGCACAACATCCAACACACGATTAGGTACACTTCTTGCTATCACAACCTCAAACCACCAGCTTTGTAAAGAAGCAGAAACTCCAGTCCACAGTGAGAATAAAAATGCATCAATAGAGACACCACAGTGACTACCCGGTAGAATCAGGAGCAAGGATGTTTGAACAGTCACCTTAATGACTCTATTTCATGTCAAGAAGGTAGAGGGAATGACATGGTGGCATGTGCTTGTAATTCTAGTACTTGGGCAGCAGAGGCAGGGGGATTGGGAGTTCAAGACCATTTTGGCTATACAGCAGGTTGAAGCCAGCCTGGGCTACATAAGACCCTGTCTCAAAAAAATAAAACAGTGCTGGAGCAATGGCCCAGCTGTTGAGAAGGCTTGCCTCTCTTCCAGAAGACTCCAGTTAGGCTCCAGCACCCAGGGCAGGCAGCTCATAACTGCCTATAACTCCAGCTCCAGGTGATCTGATGCCCCTTGTGGTCTCCACCAGCACCTGCACTTACATGGCAGACACATACCCATAAGAAGCTTGCTTATGTTAAGCAGAGGCAGACACCCAGCTCAAATGTTGAGAGAAGAAAAGTAACACATCTGAAATGAAATGTACGCTGGACAGGATCAGCAACAGAGGAGGCATGAAGAAGAAAGGACAGATGGAGGGGGCAGAGGGGAGGCTGGGAGGAAGGAACAGGAGGAGAGGAGGGAGGGGAAACTGCTGTTGGGATGTGAAATAAATGAAAAAGTTTAATTAATAAAAAAATTGGGGGGGGGGAGAGAGAAAGGATTAATAAATCCAAAGACATAGAAGTAGTAATTAAAAGAATGGATTGTGGAGGGACTGGGCTTGGCTTGGTGGGTGACAAGTCTGTTCTGCAAACACAAAGACCTGAATCTTGATCCTAGTCTCCATGTAAAGAGTATCAAGGGTGGCCAGCGTGTGCCTGTGACCCAGCTCTGTGTACAGCAGAGATGCTTGGGTTCCTGGGACTTACTGGCCTCCAGCTTTGCTTCAGGTGCAAGGAGGCACTTTGTCTCAGGGGGTAGGGCAGACAGTGACAGAGCAGGACACTGGATGTCCTCTTCTGGTTTCTGTGTTTACACCTGCTCACCCATCTACATATCACAGACGCATACACAGATACAGAGACACACATATCTGACTTCTCAGAAATTATGAAAGAAAATTTATCTTAAAAATAATTTTTGAAGAAAGAATAATAGAAAAGGTAAACATTCTGGGATATATATATATATATATGTCAAAATGAATTGCCTTAAATATCACTATGAATTATTGAAGTACATACAAATTACAAAATAAAAATTTGCCATAAGCATTGCTTCATGTACTCACAAGACATGAAGCTAGTGACCCCAGGAAATGTCCCCATCAGATGGGTCAAAACCAGTGATAAGACCACAGATCTCAAATTGGCTAAAAGGACAGAGTATGGGGCTAAGAATGACAGGTGACTTCTGACTGGAAAATGCTGGCTGCAGGCCAGTGAAATGCCAGCTATAAAGCACAAAATGAGAAAACTGTTGTCAGTGGAGAATTCTATACCCAGCCAAAATACCCTTCCAACAATACAATGGAAACTCTCAGCCACTCATAAGCTCCACGAGTTTATAACTGGTAGAACCTCAGCCCAAGGGAATGAGGCAGAGAGGGATCAAGCAAGATACTGGACATCCGGCAGAAGGAAAATTATAACATCAGACAAAAGTTCGATCTACACAAGAGAATAAAGAGCACATAAAATGGTAGATGCATGAGAGATACGAAACACTTGAAAAAGTCCTTCAAAGTCAGCTGAGAAGATGGCTCTGTGGGTTAAGATGCCTGCTGTGCATGTACGGAGACCTGAATTTGGTCCAGTAACCGTGAAGCTGGTCATGGCCATAAGCACCCTTAGCTCCAGTGCTGAGAATGGCGGAGGGGTGGAGACAGATGATCCCTGGGGGATGCTGGCCAATTTGTCTAGCTGAGACTGAGAGATCCTGCCTCAAAATGTAATTGGGGAGGCACAGAGGAGGGCTCTTGATGCTGACTCTACCACTTCACACATCTTTAATAGATAATTATTATTTAAACAGAAGTATAGGACAGTTTAATCATACATGTAGAAGAATAAATGATTGCAAACAATGGCGTGAAGGCCTCAGGGAGGGCGATGAAGGCACACCACACTGAAGGCCTCATCATGAGCAACATTGTATCATGAACCATGAAGCAACTGTTAAATTTGACCTAACTGAACAAAGCCAGTCACATGAACAAAGCCAGCAAGAAGATGGAGCAATAAAAGCTCTCAGTTAACCCAAGAGAGGTGTGTGTGTGTGTGTGTGTGTGTGTGTGTGTGTGAGAGAGAGAGAGAGAGAGAGAGAGAGAGAGAGAGAGAGAGAGAGAGAGAGAGAGAGAGAGAGAGGAAGAAGTAACAAATGGGACAGATAGAAAACAGCAAAATGATGAGCTCAGGAACAATTTTATTAGCATTTAAAAGAAAAACTTCAGGGCAATCAAGCTGTAAATCTCAGTAGCTGACCAGAGAAGGAAAGAGAGGAAGCATGGAGGCCAGACGTGGCAGACAAGCAGTCACGTCACATGGTGGAGACTTTAGAGAAACAAGGAAGGAAACCCCGAGTATCAATAAAGCAGACAGGTCCTGACCAGCATCTGAGAGAGAGAGGAAAGAGAAGGAAAAGTCTGGGCTTTCTGAATCAGGCCTCAGATAGGCAGGTAGACCCAGCCGAGCCTCATGGTGGCTTGGAGACGGCACCATGGAGTGGGAATCTGGGGAAGGAAAAGAACAGTGTCTCAGTAAAGGGAAATTTATTCCACCCGTTTCTTTAGCAGGGCTGAAGGTGAATCCACCTTCCCAAGGGTGAGCTCTTGGCCAGGTGACTGACCCAGCACACCTGGAATGCTGAACCTCTTTGTTGGTGACAATTCTATCCTTTTGATGAGAAGTTACTATTTTTTTTTATGGGTCCTGACAGCTACTCTTTTTTTTTTTTTTTTTTTTTTTTTTTTGCAGGACAGGGTTTCTCTGTGTAGTTTTGGTGCTTGCCCTGGGTCTTGCTCTGTAGACCAGGCTGGCTTTGAACTCACAGAGATCCACCTGGATTAAAGGTGTGCGCCACCACTGCCAGGTGACAGTTACTCTTAACACCCTTCTCTCTGAAGAAATAAGTCTAAGAATCAGATCAGGGATCAGAACAAAGTGGTAAATTTAAATCTCAGGAGGGTTGCTGTTCCCTCTGCAGGAAGTCTGTAGCTGAAGATGCCAGGGGTGTGCCCTCTACTCCCCCTCCTCCCTTCTCTTCCTCCCTCCTTCCCCCTCTTTCTCCCTCCTCCCCCACCTTTCCCCTCCTCCCCCTCCTCTGCCCTTCTCCTCCTCCCCCTCTTCCTCCCTCCTCCCCCTCCTCCCCTCTTCCTTCCTCCTCCCCTCTTCCCCTCCTCTCCCTCCTCCCCCTCCCCTCTTCTCTCCTCCTCCCTCTTCTCCCTCGTCCCTTCGTCCTCTCTCTTCTCCCTCCTCTCCCCCTTCCTCCCTTCTCTTCTCTCCTCTTCTCTCCTTTCCTCTCCTCTCCTCTCTTCTCCCCTTCCCTTTCCTTCCCTTCTCTTCTCTCTTCCCCCCTCCTCCCTCCTCTCCTCTCCTTTCCTCTCCGCTTCTCTCCTCTCTTTCCTCTTCCTGTGTTCTCAAATCTGTGTCTTCTCAGTCGTCCTGCAGTTATGGAAGACTCTGTAGGGACACCTATGGATCTTAGTAGGTAGAGAAGCGCCATTCTGGGGACTCATCAGGAAAGCGTCCAAGCTTGCTTTGGACAGACTCTACCTGGTGTCTTGGTTGCTCTTGAGCTAATGCAATGCCTATGGAAGGGTAGAGTGACTTGTTTTATGTCCTAAACGTTGTACAGTGTGTCCTTGTAGGGAGCTCCGCATTTTTCCGTGGAAGGGATTTCCTGAGTTGAACCTGTGAACAGCTCAGAGAAATAGACAAGTTGTTCGGGTCACACAGAAGAAATATTTGAAGAAACTACAGGAGGAAAAAGGTCAATGGCTCAATCATATTGGAAAGGTCAGACTTGTTTTGCTATTGCCCTGGGAGTTCGGTGTCAGCGTGTGACTTGGGGGGGGGGGCAGAAGCACTCGCACTGTCATGGGTATAAAATGTCCCCAAATAGGGTCCTGTGTTGAAGTCTTGGTTCTGAGCTGGTGGATCTAATATCAGAGAGGTGAATTGTCTCATGAGGCCTCTGGGTAACTCATTAAGGACACATTTTGATGACAGTTTTGGGGGGTGGTATAATTACAAAGTGGGGCGTGGTTGAAGTCAGGTTACTGTCGTGAGCTTGGACTAACACGCAGATTGTAGCTGAAGCATCGCTGGACCTGGGTCTGGAAAACTCTGTGTCCTGTTCTAGCCCCATCTGCTTGGGGGACACAGCTTCACAGTGACTTGTCCATCACAGGGTGGGAGTGGGGGTGGGGAGCCCCACCCAGTGCAGATCATTCTGGGGCTGGCCTCCCCCTTCTGATGCTGCCCTGATAGGCTCCACCAGCTGCCTTTCATCTCTCATCTCAGGACTGTGGGTCCATCCAGGCCCAGGTACCAGCCGACTCCTCACTTGCTCTGCCCCCCCCCCCGCCACCCATTCTTTCCTTTCTTTGTCTTTGAGATCTCTTTTCTCTCTTTCCCTCTGTCCCTCTGTCTCTGCCTCCCTCTCCTCTGTCTCTCTCTGTCTCTGCCTCGCTCTCCTCTGTCTTTCTCTGTCTCTGCCTCTCTCTCCTCTGTCTCTGCCTCCCTCTCCTCTGTCTCTGCCTCCCTCTCCTCTGTCTCTGCCTCGCTCTCCTCTGTCTCACTGTCTCTGCCTCCCTCTCCTCTGCGTGTGCCCATTTGCGGTCATACAGATGCAGTGTGCTGTGGTGTGCGTGCAGAAGACAGAGGGCAACCTCAGGTCCTTGCCAAGAGGTTAGTTGTTTGCTATTGCCTAAGCCCGGTCAGCTGAGCTTCTGGAAATTCTCCTGTGTTTGTCCCCATCTCCCTACAGGAATTCTGTGATTACAGACCTGCATGACCGTGTCCAAACTCAGGCATTCACCCTTGCACCGCGGGTGCTTTACCCACGGAAGCATCTCCCCGGCTCCTGTTGTGTTCTGGACACTAGGGGCTTGCTCCAGCTCCTGCTTTCTCTGCTCTGACTTCCCATTTCCTTCATGGGGACATGGCAGCTGGGGAACAGGGCAGTTTTCATCCCATGAGCCTTGGGGATTTCTATGGGCATCCGGAAGCTGGGCATCTTCCTGAAACCCAAAGCACCGTCAATATTCTCTGCTTAGCTCAGAGCTTCCCCTCCAATGCACCCCACCACGGGCCCCTCAATCCATACCATAAAATGTACAATGTCAGTTTGATCGACTCCGGGTCCTGCTGAGTACTTAATCCTTATTTAAAGCTGATGTTTATTTTATTTTGGAGTTTAAATTAATCAGCCTCAGGATACAAAATTAGATAAGGCAGGGATTTAACTCCCCTGGAAGGAATCATTTCATATCGAGCCTTCGTGCCTCTGGCTGCCAGGGGCTGTGTTCATATCTTCCTTTGCAGAGCTGTCCGGGCAGATGGACACTCTCTTTCCTCACTGTCCTCCCAGCCGAGGCACAGCCTGCCAGGAGGCAAGATGTGAAATCCATGCTGCTTCAGCATAGCAGAACTAAATCCCACAAAAGGGAGGTGAGATAATGCACAGGAGGGAAAAAGAGAAGAAGAAAAGAAGCCAGGAGGGTGCTGCCTCCTGCAGACAAGCATTGTTGCTACCCAGGCACGCTATTCTTCATGTGACACCAATGCTTAAAACACATGTGCTGGACAAGGGAGAGTGTAACAACAGCAGGCTAATCATGGACCCGTGTGGCTACCTGTGGGTGTGGCCGGGGAAGTGTGGATGGGGTTGCCCGTCTGATTCCGTTCTCACCCCTCCCTGCTTTTCTCACATGGATGGACATGTGTGTGTGTGTGTGTGTGTGTGTGTGTGTGTGTGTGTGTGTGTGTGTTGTGTGTAGGCTAGAGATTGCCCTTTGTTGTTGTTCTCAGTTGTCCACTTTTTTTTTTTTTTTTTTTTTTTTGAGACAAGGACTTTCCAATTAGGCTAGGTTGATGTTGTGAGGATTTCCTCCTGTGTTGTGGGACTAGGCAGTGTCTACCCTCATCCTAAGGTCACAACAACAAACCTTAGTGAGTTTATTAGGTTTATTTATGGACAGCTATGGACAGCAAAGCGGGTGACCCTAAAGACAGACACACTCAGTGTGGATGTGACTTCCTCATGACTGAATAGACGGGGCCCCCTTTCCTAGTGGTTCCCAGCCCACATAGTCTAGACCTTTCCTGAGACCTCTTTCCACAAGCCATTAGTCAGTGTTGCATACAGTGTTGGGGGACAGTGGCTGAATTCTGAATTCCCAAGACCTCCCTGTGCCCTCCTGTGAGGGCGTCAATAGTCAACAAGTCCAACTGTGATGAGCTTTTGCAGGTGGGCACAACTGAACTCAAGATGGTGGTTGTTGGGGTTGGAGGAGAGCGTCATTGGCTAGCCAACGAGCCCCGGAACCCGCCTGTCTCTGGCTCCCCCGTGCTGGGAGTGCAAGCCTGTGCCATCATGCCCATTCTTTTTACCTGGGTTCTGGGCATTAAACTCAAGTCCTCATTATTATGTAGCAAGCACTTCACAGACAAAGTTGTCTCCACAGTTTTTTACTTCTCAGTGTGTGGTGTACATGTGTATGTCTGTGTATGGGTGCATGTGCATGTGTCTGTATACATGCCTGTGAGTGTGAGGGAGGCCCCAAGTTGATGTCCGCTGTCTTACTCAGTAATTCTCCACTTTAAACAATGCTGTGGGATGTTCTGTATGTCCTGTGGGAGCCCGTTCTTGGGTTCCTCGTGGCTTTGCCCAGCAGGTCCGCATGGAGGATGATTAGGACCATGGGCCTGAGTGCAGGTGTCTGAGATGGTCTGCACTTGGCTGTGCTGGGGGATGGTCTGTATGTCAAGTTGCTCTGATTGGTCAATAAATAAAACCTGATTGGTCATGGCTAGGCAGGATGTATAGGCGGGACTAACAGAGAGGAGAAATAAAAGAACAGGAAAGCAGAAGGCTGAGGCGGAGAGACACTGCAGCCACCGCCATGACCAGCAGCATGTGAAGATGCCGGTAAGCCACCAGCCACGTGGCAAGGCATAGATTTATGGAAATGGATTAATTTAAGCTATAAGGACAGTTAGCAAGAAGCCTGCCACGGCCATACAGTTTGTAAGCAATATAAGTCTCTGTGTTTACTTGGTTGGGTCTGAGCGGCTGTGGGACTGGCAGGTGACAGAGATTTGTCCTGACTGTGGGCAAGGCAGGAAAACTCTAGCAAAAAAACAACATTGAGATAGGATCTCTTGCTGAGCTCAGGGCTAGCCAATTCAGACTAGTCTAGCTAGTTGGCTTTTCCTAGGGATCCCAGGTGTCTGTACTTCAAGTGCTGGGATTATAGGAGCCCCAATACTTGCCCAGCTTTGACTGGTCTGGAGGTCTGCACTGTTCCCCTCACTCTCACAGTAGGGGTTTTATCTACTGAGCCATTTCCCAGCACCCCACCCAGGTGGTTTTAAGGCAGTGGCTCTCAGCCTTCCTAGTGCCATGATCCTTTAATACAGTTCCTCATGCTGTGGTGACCCCAACCATGAAATTGTGTTGGTTGCTACTTCGTAACTGTAGTTTGCTGCTGTTATGAACTGTAAATATCTGACGTGCAACCCCTGTCAAGGGGTTGTCCATCCCTGAAGGGGTCACGACGCAGGGTGAGAGCCGCCGCTTTAAGGGACTGCTGCACGGCAGGTCCCTGGGGACCAAGTGCCCACCAATCCAGTCTTCCTGCCTCTCCTCCCGAGTATGCTCCCACATGATGGGCATCTTCTCCGCCCTGCACCACACCGAGCTTGTAGGTGTATTAAACAGCGTGCCATCTTTGTGTTTGTTTTGGAACTTGAGACAAACAGTTCCTCTAAACTGTCCTGCAGTTTGCTTTTCCTGCTGACATACTGCCCGCTGATGGGTGTGGAATGACATCCCATTGCGACTTTCCATTTGCAGGGCCTGGCAGCTCAATGGCGGAGCACCTGCCTGGTGTTCAGTGGCCCCTCAGGTTTTCTGCTTCTTTACCCCTTTTTTCCCATTTTCCTAGCAGGGTTTGGTTTATAACGTGAGTGGCAGGGCTTTCCCGTTCCACGTGTTACAAATCCACTCTCCTGTTTGAATACTGTCTTTGTCTTCTCACTATTCGC
The DNA here is from genome assembly GCF_004664715.2 of Peromyscus leucopus. NCBI lineage: Eukaryota > Metazoa > Chordata > Mammalia > Rodentia > Cricetidae > Peromyscus > Peromyscus leucopus. Next base: position 150,787,570 of record NC_051064.1, read on the forward strand.
GGCCTCCTTTGTTAGAGAGGGTTCTCCCTCCACTCTAGTTAGACTTGTCTGTTTTTCTTCATGGCGTGTGCCTTTTGTGTCTTATAAAGTCTTTCTCTAGTGCCATAAAATATTGTCTCCTGTTTTCTCCTGGGAAAAGGAAATGTGCCACTCACTTTTAAGTCTTCAAATCTCTAGTTATTCTTCAAACCAACAGGATGTGCAAGGTGGGAAACTATACTGTGAACTCTTGCATTGTAACTGGAGAGCACAGTCGGTTCCCAGCACTGAGTGACCCTCTTTCTCTTGGGGCAGGGCCTTCCAGGACCGTCTCTTAGTGACTGCAGTTCCACAGGACACAGAGGGAAGTGTGGCAGTGTTTCCAGATCTGGTCTTCCCCTATTTTCCCTGGAAGTCAGGGGCAGGAAGCTGGTGATTGGAGCCCATCTACATACTATATATTACCTGCTTTCACTGGTTTTCAGCCTTCTCAGGCTGGATGGTTGTGTCCACTCCTCAAGTCCTAGAATGTACCTTTTTGTCTAAGTGTCCTGACCTGGAGGCTTCTGACCCCTAAGGACCAGATGAACTCCATAGACTCAGGCCTCAGTGCATAGGTCTATTCTAGCTCTTGACTCATTAGCCAACAGAGGCGTTTCTCATCTCTGCTATGTCCAGAGCCTTTGTTCTCTTACATATTCACCACCTATTTCTTTAAAAAAGGTTTATTTTTATTACTTTAAATTATTTGGGTATGTTCTCTCTCTCTCTCTCTCTCTCTCTCTCTCTCTCTCTCTCTCTCTCTCTCTCTCTCTCTGTGTGTGTGTGTGTGTGTGTGTGTGTGTGTATGTGTGTGTATGCATGTGAGTTGCAGCACCATTGGCTGTGGGAGACCAGAAGAGGGCATCAGATATCATGGAGCTGGAGTCACTGGCTGTTGTGAGTTACTCAAGGTGGGTGCTGAGACCCAAACTCAGGTTTGCAAGAGTGGTACATATTCTTAACTGGCCAGCCATCTCTCTAGCCCCTCTCCCCTCTCTTCTTCCAGGGCATCCCCTTAATCACCCCTAATCCATTCATTCTTCAGTTGATCATGTCTGGCTGCAGATGCACATCCCACATTCTCTGGTGTGGGAGGCTGAAGTCAGTCCAGCCTACCATGCTCCCCCTTCAAAACCTACCTGCATCAGAGTTCAGCACACCCCAAATCTCCCCCTTGTCCCGAAGCATGCTGAGAATTCGCTGTTATAAGAACTTTTACTCCCTCCGTCACTGTGTGCTGGGCCTCAGGATAATCATGTTATAGGGGTTAGGCAGCTCCCAGAACAGGACAGCCCCAGACACCAAACTCTCAACACAATGAGAATTAGTACCGGGGAGGGCAAGCAAGCGGCGGGTGGCTGCCTCCGGATTGGGCAAAGGCAGGCAGTAAGCAGCAGCAACAGCAGGTGGGTTTTTTGGTTGTTGTTTTCGTTTTTTGATTTTTTTTTTTTTCCAGGAGTGGATTTTTAAGGAGAAAAAAGGGGGAGTCTGTGCTACGGTGAGTTGGTAAATCCTAATCGGACGTGTTAGCCAAATAGTGAATTTTGGTTGCTGGTCCTTGGTGTTTTGTCTCAGGAATGAATCAGTGGTCAAATAAAGGAATGGACCTTGGGGCTAGCTTTAGGACTGTAATGTAATGGTTTTTAGTAAGGGACAGAGAAGAGTAAAGCGTGAAACCTGTCGGTGCCGTGTTTACCAGGCTTGGGCCTGCTAGAGCCCTCTACATGCCCCACACCTTGGTGTTCTAGTCCCCCAGAAGTCTTCTGTCAGAACCTGGTGCACAACAAGGGCGGGAATCAATGTCCCCTTCCCGCAGTTCTCGCTAGTCACGGAGGGTGACACCTGTGTAGCCAGCCACACGAGGAGGGAGGACAGGCAAGCAGTGGCACGGAGCAGGTTCATGGGCTTTAGGAAAGGACATCAGTGCACAGCAAGACCAGGAAGCGCCGTCTCTGGCCACAGGTGAGGAAGCTGAGATATGAACATGTAGGATTAGGAATGTCCAGCTCGGGCCCACTGGGAGTGTGGGCAATCGAAGCCGCACAGCAGGCTGGACAGGGAGTCTAATAGGAAGGATTAGTCACTCTAATGAACGGGTTACCACAGCAGAGAGAGAGGACCTGCCTGGTGCCCTAGGGCTGTGAGAGACCCGAGGAAGGCAGGTTTGGATGGAATTCAGTGCCCTGGGAGAGTGTGTTCATAGCATTAGAGATGTCAAGATGAGGCCAGGTGCCGGGTCTGGGACTAGAACACCTGGAGTGTGGATGGTGGACAGCGGGCAGGCACTCTGGCCACCTTTGCTGAGCAGGGGTCTTCAGAGCCATTTAGTCAGAGTGGGTCTTGCAGGAGGAATTGACAGGGTAGCAGAGAGCCTCTGGGGACAGGGGACTGACTCTGTAGGCTGCAGGGGCCTTGCAGACAGGCTCTGGACACCGTCCTGGTCACCTGCAGACCACATAGGCCGCGTGGGGTCTTGTTTCTCATGCTGAGAGGCTGCAGGGGGACTGTGTCTGGGTCCAAGATCCCCGCCCTGTGCCTCCCCGGGAGACATTCTACTCACACACTCAACAGCAGCGTGGGCGAAAAGAACCTTAAAGGACTCTGTTGTTCAGGCAGGTGATCACGGTGCAAGGCGCTTAGGTGCTAGGAGGGAGTGACTGGGTGCCTGACTCAGGAGACATTGGCTCAGAGGAAGGTGAGGGGCTGGGAGGAAGGGAGCAGGAGCAGATTGGGCTGCACAGGAAGGATCCACATCTTTGTCCAAGATCCAGCCCATTTGTGAGCTGGCTCTCATCTCTCCATTCAGGCACAGCCTCAGAGTTATTTCCTACAGCAGCCTGTGAGCAGATGGGCTGTTGGTCCCTTCACAGCGGGAGACTGAAGAAACAGTGTGGGGCTTATTGTGTTTTCTTTGCTCAGCCTCCGGAACGGTGGGAACATCTTTCGGGATGAGGGGCCATCTGTTTCAGTCTCTGAATAGTTACAGTGTGCAGAGGCCTCTGTTGACCTGTGATGGGCATAAAACCCCCGTGAGGAGTCGGCTTTGTTGTTGAAGCCCCCGAGCTTTCTGGGGATGCTTGTTACAGCAGCAGAACTGGGCCTATGCCGCTCGACACTGGGTCCTACCAAATTCTGACCCAGTCCTATGAGATCAGCAGTTTTTAATCCTTATTTCACAAAGAAAGTGAGTTTCAGGGAGTCGAGCAAGGTAACTATACTCACCCCATGGCGGGGGGGTTGGAGCTGAAGGCAAGTCTGACTTCAAAGACTAGAGTGGGGATTACCATTAATCATGTTGGCGTTTGCTTCTCCTAGGGAACTGATGTGTGAGTAATGCCATGGTCAGGAAAGGTTTCTGGTTGAGAGACAGGAAGAGGATTAAAACTCCACACAGCACACTCATCCTTTTGTAGAAATACCCAGTCATTTCAAGTGTGGCGATGCAGGAGTAGGTTCTTGAGCCAGAAGAGCCTCTCGGTTTAAACTGGGATTATTCTAGTGACTCGGAGATCACCATCCTCCAGTTCCTGCGAGCCCGGCCTGGGGATCGGGATGCTGGTGGCTGGTGTGACTGAGGGCTTGTGGGTGCAGAGGCCTTTGATCTCTTCCTGCACACATGTTTCTTCAGTACGTGCTGGTGCTGCTGAGCAGAAGAGGGCAAGTGGGCTGTGTTCCTCAGCACCGCCCTCCCTTGCCGGCCCCACAGTGGCGCAGGGCACCACTCCCTGGCTCCACAGTGCAGCTGCCCACCTGCGCCACTCTGCCTGCCCAAGGCAACCTCACCTCAGACCCTGAAGTCCTCTCTGTGCCTGTACATGGAGAAGAGATGGAAACACAAGTTACAGAAGCACACATTCCTCTCCACTTATGAGCCAGGTACACACACACACACACACACACCCTGGACAGGCTCACTTGCACGTGTCAAAGACATGTGCACACAGAGTAAGACATGCATGTGAGTGCGCATGCACACATCATTTGCTTCCAGGATACACACTTGCACAAGCGTGTGTACACACATGTATGCACATGTACTCACAGGCATGTGCTTCTAGGTCACGCACACACTTACACATGCACATACATGCACACACATGCATGTGCACACATTCACATACACATATATGCATACATCAACATATGCTTCCAGGCTGCACATGCACACACCTGTACACACATGCAGACTTGTGTATGTATATGCACATGTATGCAGTCCTGCTTGTGGTTGTTGGGAAGGAAGGCTGGTCCTTGGGTGGAATTTTTTCCCTGAGCCATGATGCCTTCATTTCCCGTCTCTGTCCTTACCACCAACTGGCTGGGAAAGACCGTTTTGCACAGTCCTGGGCTTTATTGGCCCCTCCATTCATATTTTATGGGCCAGTGCTTATTTTCCTGGTGGTTTTAATTTAGCTGTCAAATGCCAGGGTCTGAGGCAGGAGGAAAGCTCAAGGGTTGCTGAGTTTGGCTGACCCTTCAGTGGACCTCCACACTCCAGCCAAGATCTGCTGATCCCGGTGTGCCTTAAACACTAAGCACTTTCCTGGCTGCATTGTGCTCACAGGGGAGGGTGGGGGCTGGGCTAGGAGCTGTCTGAGTGGAAGGAGGCTGAGGTTAACTCTTTCCCATTGGCAACACCACCCTGCTCAGGACCAGGCCCCAGGGTTCCTTGCTGTAGACAACACTGTCTTCATTCACAGCCCCTGGTAGGAAGATTTAGAGGGGGATGGGGCAGGGGTTAGTGCTAGATAGTCTTCTGGAGAGGGAGGTGGCTTTGGGGAGCAGCTGACAGCTCTCAGAAGATGCCTCCAGTGTCCTGGAGCGTGACAGGCAACACTGGACACAAAAGTGAGTCGGCCTTGATCTCTCTCGGTCAGTGGTTGTTACTGCAGCATGGCTGAGCAGGGTCTGGCTGATGAAGGACTGAGGCACCTCCCTGCTGAGGGTCTCCTGGGACAGCTGGTCTCAGTTCTTCTCTTTGATATGGGCCCAGCTTGTGCCTCTGACCCCTGGCTGGGTAACAGAGTATCTTCAGGAGACATTCAGTGGAGACAGGAGGAGGAGGAAGATGGCAGAGGTCATTCCAGTGCAAGGCAATTATCCCCAGGTGTCTCAGACCATCTTATAATAGCAGCGTTATTTATTAATGTGTTAATCAATGCTATCTTCCTGGGTAATTGCCTGGCCAGAGGGACGGAGTGTGCTTCCTAACAAGCAGCCATTAGATGCTCTAGGGTTGGCTGTCATTCTTTCCACATCCATGGACTGCTGCCCTGGAGTGCTCTTGATCTGGACCGATGGGTTCAGACTGGAGGTCAGAGGTGGGAAGGTTCCCGGCAACGGCAGGAAAGGCTGTGTCTCCTTAGAAAGAGGAATGGTTGTCCCCTTTTCCACGGCCGCTGCAGGCACCCTCTCCACACCACATGCTTCTGTAGCATAATCCTTGAGCCAGGAAAAGCACCATGGTAGTTGAACAGAAGCCTAGCACACACTGTCTGGGGTTGGGCCACCTGATGTTCCTGGGGGCTCTGTGACCTTGTAAGGCTTGCTTCATTCCTTTTCAAATTCCTTGTAGACAGAGGATGCTGAGCTGACTGTCACCTTGTGAGGACAAGGATGTTCACTCACATGGGGAGCACCAAGAACAAAAAGGCCCAAAACACTGGTGTCCCATTCTCCAGACGGGCAGGACAAGGCACACTGAGTTTACAGGACTTGCCTGCAGTTATCTGGCTAGACACTGGTATAGCTGTCAGGGAAGCCAGGCCCTGGACTCCAGAGCCTCTCATCCACTCATCACACCCCAGTGCCTCAGAGCGCCCAGTGACAGCCTTCCTAACGAATTCCCACTGAGGAAGCAGTGGCTGTGATGTCTGCTAAGAAGCCTCCCACGTTCCTTCTCAGCCCTTCCCTGCCTGCTGCCTCTCCTCCTCTTCTGGGTACCAATTGTGGCTCAACATCCTGTCAGTCCATCCTCTGACCACTCTCTTCATTGTCCTCCACTCTCAGGAAGGCCTTGGAAGGGACAACAGCAGCTGTGGCTAAAGACACACGTGTGTGGGAACCAGCCCTTGTCCTCTGTCTTGAGTCCATGGACTCCCACTGCCACAGGCCATGAATTTAGGAGACTTGAGTCCATAGACTCCCACTGCCACAGGCCAACGTTGACGACATGGACTTAGGAGATGGAGAGGAGTCATCCATTTCCTGACACAGTCAGTCTTCTGTCTCTGAGTTGCTACCATGTAACGGGGCTGCCATGGAAAAGGGGAGACCTAGAAACAGGACAGGTGGGGTGCCATGGCTACACTACTCTAATTTCTGTGCTGCAATAAAATATCCCAAGAAAAAGCAACTTAGAGGAGGAGGTTTGTTTCAGCCCACACGTCCAGGCTATAACCTGTCATTTCGGGAACATTAGGGTGACAGGTGCTTGAGACGGCTGGTCACATCACATGCTTACTCACTTGTTTGTGCTCACCTCCACTCGTAGATAGCTCAGGGGATGCCTAGGGAATGATGCCACCCATAGTGGGCTGGGTCTTCCCATATAAAATATCTTAATCAAAACAATCCCCCTACAAACATGCCCACAAGCCAACTTGGTCTAGATAGTCCTTCCTATAGATTCTCTTTCCTGGTGCTTCTAGAATATGTGAAGTTGACAGTTAAGGCTTAACCAGCTCAATGGCCAAACAGAAAACAACTGGGTTTCCCGTCAATTCCGGATCATTTGAAAGTCTGGCAGATACACCGAGGGCCATGTGTGTCCATGGCCTGTGTTATCACTGAAGGCCGTGTGGATGTATGTTGTCCCTGTCATCATCAGAAACCCCGTGGAAGTCCATGATCTGTGTTGCCGCTGACCGTAAAGGTCAAGGGAGCTTCTTTTGCAGTGGTATGGATGAGCCACAGTTGAGAATGGGAGATATAGATGACTTCCGTGACAACCTCTCCCCCAACCCCTCCCCACAAAGGAACAGTCTAGACAGGAAACCATTGAAGAGAACTCTTAAAATTGTGATAAGGATGCTGAAGTGTACCCCCCACAATTGATAGCTTCTGGGGGTGGGGTGAGGAGGGACTCAGTTTTCTTTAAGGGACTGGCCACTGGGAGTTTGACCATGCTCCAGTGAGTATATGGGCAACACAAATTGGAATTAGTATATATTTTTTCTTTTTTTTCTCCATTTTTTTTGGGGGGGTGAGGAGGACAGGCTGAGGTTGGGGGGAGGGTTGGCCCTGAGAGTTCTGGGAAGTGAGTGTGCCTGTGCCTTATGTGAGATTCCTAAATAATCAATAAAAATATTAATATAAAAAGAAAACCTGGCATTGTAAGCAGTGTGTGGTCCCATCCTCCAGACACAGTGTGTTGGGGGTATCCAACCATGCCCAGGGTTGTGTGAACACATCCATGTCTACTTTATATGAAGTTGTGACATGACTTTGCCATCCATGAGTCTATGCTGGGGAATTGTACAGCTGAGTTGTATTTTACCTCCTTTCCCACCACTGTTACCAAATTCTCTGACTAAGGTGACAAAGGTTGAGATCACAGTTTGAGGACACTGTCCCCAGTGACAGGGAAGGACTGTGGAATGAGTGTGAGGCGGCTGCTCACATCTCATTCATAGTCAGGATTAGAAAGACTTTTTTAAGAAAGCTCCTTTTTTATTCAGCTCAGGACCCCAGCCCATGGGACAGTGGTACCCACTAACCCAATCTAGATACTCCTTTACTGGTACACCTGGAGATTAACCGACAGAAATTACAAAAAAAATAGAAAAATTCATTAATGTTATGCACATGCGTGGGTGTGTGTTGGGCTTCATTCATAGCTATCCTGTGCATCGTGTGGCCCATGGGCTTCAGGTCGGACATGCCTGCAAATGAAGGCCACAGTCACCAGTCTCCTGGCTTGGCATGGATAAACATTCTCCATTGAATGGAGAGGGGTTGGATGTGTGTGACAGGTCAGGCAGGAACACTGACCGAGAGCTGTGCTGGGGATGACGGGGTCATGGGTCACCCTCAGGCTGACGCTGTGATCAGCAGGACACATGCAGATTCCCTGGTACACTGAGAAGTAGACACACTGTCAGCAGCTCATGTCAGGCTGCTGTAGCTCACTCTCTAGGTCCACATCTTCACATGCCTGCTTGCCCAAGAAGCAGCCCACTGACTCCCAGCAGCAACTCTTGCCTTTTGTGTGGGTATCAGGATGTAGGACTGGAGTTAGCAGAGAGCAGGGTAGAAGCAAGAGCAGCAGGGAGAGTCAGACCTGGAACATTCTTTCCCATAGGGCACAGACTACAGCTACTCAGGGAACCTCTGGGGTATATTGCTTGACCCATGGCTTCTCTTCCCCTCCCCTTCTCCATCCCTCCCTACCTCTGTCCTGTGCAAAAGCCTGCTTACAAATTCCTCCCTCACTACCAGGAAGGCATCAGTAAACTTTGCCCAGAGGATAAGAGACGGCTTCCAGCTCCTTGATATTTACCAAGCAGAACATCCCTAATACCAAACCCAAACACCCAGCAATTAGATTTTCAATCGTCCTTTGAGCCTCCGTCAACGTTAGGATGGAGCCAGCGCACGGAGATCAAGAGACCGTCATCCCCATTCATCCTTCTGTTCCTCCGATGCTAGTCTAGCCGCCTGCAGATGTGCTGGGGGAGCCCCTTGGTCCTCATGCCCTTGGCCCCTTCATCCCGTTTCCTAGCAACGCTTCCAGCCGCCTCCATCCACAGTATACTCAGGTGGCTTCTCAGTGTTTATCTTGGCGGAAGGGGAACCAGCACTGTCCAGACCCTAGACAGACCAGACTGTGACGAGTTATGGGGACCTGAGGACCAGAGCACATTGTCCCCGTCCTGTGGCCTGGGTGTATTCCAAAGCCTGCTGGGAACTGAGTGTTCAGTTTATTATCCCCTTATCTCCCAGCTGGGGCTGCATTAATCATCTTCCCAGACCTCTCTGGGTATCAGTTCCTTCTAGCTCGTGCCTTGCAGGAGCTGGACTCAGAGGCGTGGGTGCTGGTGCATGGACACTCAGCCATCTCTGCTCGCCAACAGACTGCACTCCAGGCATGGAGTCAGGTGCTCTGCTGCTGACTAACTGGGAGCTCTAGGGCACAGATTTCACCTCTCTATATTAGCTTTTTCCTTTGCAAAACATAGGGACTCCCGAGTCTGTCACTCAGGGTTGCTATGGGGAGGTGAATGATGTTCCCTGGGGAAGGTGATTCCACTTTCCCAGTCGTGATGATGGACAGTTGTCCCTGGTCCAAAGTACATGATGGCTGCTTCAGTGTAGGTACTGCCATCCCTGTGTGGAAGGATAGACATCAGGACTCCCTGGGAAGGGAGGAGGCTTGGGCTGCAGCCCACCTTGGTGTCTAGGGCCAGAGTGACCTGACTGCTAATTCTACCCATCTGTTTAACTGCTGGGTGACCTGAGGAGGATGGCTGTACTTTGAACTTGGATCCCCCTGTGTGTAGCAGCAAGGACAATCCCTTCTTTGGCACTGTTGTCAGTCAAGGGCAAGAGTGTCAGCTGTCTGAAGTGCCCCGTCACCGTGCCAGGCTCCCTCAGGGATGGCTCACAGCCCAGGCTACAAGTTGGCTTCCTCTGAACAAGAGCCCTGATACCCACTTTCACATCTACCAGCCCCCTTGGAAGAGCCTCACGTCTACCACAGGGGACCAGTGGGGAAACTGAGTCTCACAAGAAGTTGCCTACGATGACATAGACTCTAAACTGGAATTCCACAGTTTTGTATTCAGCCCAGTGTCTGTCCCACTCTGCCTAGAAAGTCTCTTTGCAGAGTCCCAAGGACAATATCCCTCCAGGACCGTTGTCAAACTAGGTCAGGGCAGGGTGCCGAGGGGCTGAAGACGTGCTCTGCCTCATGTCACAGCCCTGGGATGTTATGTCACTGTCCCCAACTGACTTTAGTGAAGAGAAGCAGCGATCAGAGAGTAGCAGCCTGCTGGAAAAGGCAGGGTATTCTGAACTCTGGTCTGGTGGACTCCAAGGTCAGAGCAATCCTGGGAATGTCCCAGGGGGCTTTCCTGGCTTTTCCAGCAGCTGGCCACACCCTGAGAGAAGAGATGCATCCTCTTTGCCATCCTTCATTCCAAAGCTGGCGTTCAGATCCTGGAGTGGTGTTGGGAAAAGAGACCCATGCCTCCGGCTCACGCTGTCCCTGCTCTCTCCTCCTTGAATTCTGTTTTGTTCCCAGAGTCAAGCCTGCTTGACTTTTTATCTGCTGCACTGGCTTTGACTTTCGGCTGGAGGTGGATGCAGCGCGGCGGCCGCTCCAGACTGGCCACAGTCTCTGATAGGAAAGGTGACCCTGAGGCATCCCTGCCACCCGGTCTTCCTCCAGGCTGAGTTGGCTGCTAGATTAATAGCATGTACAGAGTAATTGATGGCCATCACTCATTCTGCAGCCACTTTCTCTAGTCACAGTCAGGGTCCTGTCTCAGGCTCTCCATGCCTTGAACCTCAGCCTCATCAGGTAACTGGAATCCTGATTATTTGAGCCTCAAACAGATATTTCTCTGCCTGGAGTTGGGGTATCTGATTGTCCTTCCTCCCCTTCCAAAGCTGATTCCACGAAGCAGCCAAGCTGACAGCCACACCAGGGTTAATTACCTAGTTCTTCAGCCATGGAGATGTTTTTCTATTTCTCACTGCCTGGATGCCTGGGGGCTTATTGATTATCCAATCCACATCTCCAAAGATGTAGTTTCAGCCTGGAATAAGATGAGGTGGACCGCACTGGGTTCTATGAGTTTCCCTGCAGCCTTGTGCTCATCACTACAAGCCCAGAAGTTTGGTGGCCTCAGTCAGGACTCAGGCTTCTAGTGAGATCTCTTGCCCACAACACTTCAGAAAGACTTGATCATTGCAAACCTGGGCTCTACAAGTTCCTCTCAATCTCCCTGAGGTGCCAGGGCCTCACCAGCTGCAGTGTGGGATGATGGGGGTATGTCTAGACCATCAGACAACCCTCTGGGGAGCATATGTTTTTACTCAGTCTGTGCAGGAGAATGTGCATCATCCCTACTCTACAGATGAAGAAACTGAAGTTCCGAGAGATTTCTGCAGGCAAAGGGTGAGCTGGGACCAGCTTTGGGGTGGTGGGGATCGCGGGACTTCATACTAGCCTGGCTTCTAGTGTTGCCTCTAATAAATGATCAGGGACTGAGAGCCAGGTTGAAGCCCTCTTGTGTTTTCTGTATACAGAGGCTCAAGGGGGGTTGGTCTTATCCAAGGAATGCAGGGCTCCGCGTTGTCAGGGTTCTGGCTCTAGGTGGGTTCTCTCTTGGTAACATTGCTTAAGTTAGGGCTGGCCTTCATCTTGCTCTCCTCGTCCTCCTGGATGAGGTTCCTAGGTTGCTCCTTGCTGACTGATGGATAGAGTGTGAGAAGTCTGGGTGAACATTTGAAACCTTTACAAGGGAGGTCCCCAGTGATGTGCCCAGCTCTCTGTCTTCAGTCCCCTCAGAGAATACATTTTCTTTAGTGGCTTGCTCATAGACATGGGCTCAAGTGAAAAGAAAAAGATGTATTTATTTTCTTTTGGGTGTAGGGGTGTTTGGACCTCATGCTGGTCTTCCACAAGTTGAGGGAGCAGGGCCTGATGTCATCCTTTTTGTTTCTCATCAACTGCCAGTTCAGGGATTGCCCTCAGGGGTGGCAACTCACCTAGGGGGCTCAGACGTTCCTGGATCTGCTGTATTTCGGACTGTAGGATGCTGCTTCAAATTCAGCTGATGGAATGTGGCGGAGTGGGGGGGGGGCAGCTCTGTAGAGTTACCTTCTTTGTAGGGGGTCAGGGCACTGACGTCTCCAGCATGCTTTTGTGACAGGATCACCAGCCAGAGATACTTGTCAGGCCTTGGTACCCAGGGCCTTCACTGACCCCCAGTCACCGAGATTTGGCTAAGTCCCTGGGTCGCTCACCATTCTAGCCCCCCAGAGACTGGGTTGACAGCTCGTGGCCTAGAGCCCCGTCCCAGATCACATTTTAATGCAATTGTACTCCGCTCAGTGAGGACACTCACTGCAGAGCCTAGGCCACCTCCCAACAGCAGGGGAAGGGGCCAAGCTCTACCCGCTCCAGTCCTGGCAAGGCCTGTGCTGTTGAGTTAACAGCACCATCTCCCAGTCCAGCCACTCACGTAGGTCCTCCCGCCTCCAGTCAACTAGGGCCTTCTTGCCTTCTGCTTATACCCATGTTGTTCTGAACCTCTAAGACCCCATCTTGTAAACCATGGTTCTCCATGGACAACTGCCATCCCATTGAATCATTCTGTAGCACCCCCTTCATATTGGTGTGGGCACCAAGTTGGTTTCTGGGCCTGGACCCCATCGTTCCCAGCTAGCTGCACCTGCTTTGCTGCATGCCTCCTTTGTTGCAGGCTGAGTTCTTCTTCATCAGGTCTAACATCCGTTTTTCATCTGTAAACATTAGGTTCACAATTAGGTTGAGTTTTCTGGCATTGAGTCCCTCGTACCTTGGGTGTCCCTCTGCAGCGCTGTGAGTTCCGGCATGGGGGTGGGACAGCTGTGGTTTGCTCACTCACAGAGCTGTGTGAGTGACTCAGTGAGGGTGGACACAGGAAGCCACTTGATAGAGAAGGAATGATGCTCCGTGGGAACTGGTGCTTGGGCAGTTGGCATTGCTTGGATTCTGACTGTGGCCTTCTCTTCTGAGACCTCAGAGAACTCATCTGGCAAGTGTAGACTTAGGAGTGGGAGAGACTTTTGCATTTAGTCCCTTGGGCCATGAAATGTGAGCACTGGACATGCGTGGTTGGATCAAGTCTGGTCCCTAGGGGTTCCTGTCAGGTGGAGTAAAGTGTTCCCTCAGGCTAGGGGCTGTGGAGCTGGGGACAGGGCTCAATGTCCTGGGTTCTCAGAGGCCAATCCGGTATCTTCTTTGAGTAGTCAGAAAAGCTTTAGGTTTATAGAAAAATCATGCAGAAGTAGAATTCCCATATGTCCCCTCCCCAAGCTACCTCCTCTATAGTTAGGGACTTGCATCCCAGCATAACATTTCTTACAAGTGACCAATCAGTTTTACTCTATTACAGTTAAGGAAAGTCCTCAAGAGTGGCCTTTGTACTGGGTGTATTTCTTCGTGTTGCTGTTTCCTGAACTGATTTATTTTCACCTTGGGAGGAAAAAAGGACCTTGGGACTGTACCCTGCTGAGAACAAAGACCCTTTCGGGCCCTACTCTCTTCCTGGCATATGTGTTTACATGCACTTCTGTATCTGTTCACTACAGTGGTGTCGGGGCCCTGTCCAGGCCAGGCTATTGGGCAGAGAGAGGACTTATCGACTTCCATCAGGCTCTGTACAGTGGAGTTGACAGTCCCCAAGTTCAGCCTTCAGCTCTGTGCTTAGCAGTTCCTACCTGGGCAGCAGACAGTCCGTTGATCTCTGCCAGGACCACACAGCAGGGGCCCCCAAGGACACAGCATGTGTGGAGTGGGTGGTGGGAGTGGCCTTTGGAGCCGGGCAGTGAGACTGCACGTTGCCTTGGTGTGCATGGAGTGGGTGGTGGGAGTGACCTTTGGAGCCGGGCAGTGAGACTGCACGTTGCCTTGGTGTGCATGTCCTCTCCTCATCCTTCCTAGCCTTCTGCCCCCATCCCCTGCTGTGATGGACCAGAACTTTGGTCCAAATTCTGAGCCTGACCAGGGAGCTACCAGACATCTTGAGGGGGGCATCTTGTCTCTGTAACAATGTTTGCTCCAATTGGTTCCTAAAATGTGTCACTTGGTTTAAGGGCAGAGGAGGGCAGGCCACAGCAGTGCCTTCAGTACCTGACATACCTGGGAACAGTGGCCAGAGGAAGGAGGAGGCTGGCATTCTCAAGGTCCTAGGGTGTCATCTGAGGTTAAAAGACCCATACTCCCAGAAGAGGAATTGGCATTCGGTGGTGAAGGCACAGGAAGGGACATGTGTCTGGATCTCCCCCACATGAGGTACTAAGAAAAGAAATGGCATTGTAAACTGGGATGACCTCTTCTGAGAGGAGGGCAGCTTGGAGAGATCTGTCAAGATTCGTACACCTTTGTTTAAGCAGATTCATATCTAGGAGTTAAGTGTGCGTAACTCTCCATGTATGCACATGGGGCATTGCTTAGGAAGAAAACAGACTCACCCACCCCGGGGAGGTAGTTCCATTCATTCCTGGTGCTTTAGGATAGAGCACAATGCAGCCTGTAGAGAAAGAGGCAGGAATAGACTCATGAGTCTGGAATGGTCCTCTCGATGTGTCCCTGGGTAAATAAGACACAGGGGGACATGCTAGGACATGCTACTTTTGTGCTGAACACACGCAGGCAGCCTGTCTCTAGGACGATACAAAAAGCCTCCTATTTCCTAATCCGTGTTGGTCCTGCCACGCTCCTTTCTTTGTGTGTACATCACCTGCTTAAAACAGATAATGAGCCCCATCACACGGTCTGCCTGTGTTTCCCTGTGACAAACAAAAGATCTAATTACCTACCCCACTCCAAATATTTTGAAATGCACTTCAGGCTGAAGAGCATGGATTCTGATGATTTGCTGCACAAAAAGCTGTAGCCTGCCGGCTCCCAGGTTTGCAGTGCGCAGGTGGCAGGAGGATTCCCTCTGCTTCCCCTCAGAAGGGTTCTGTGTGGAGTGTGGGGCTCAGGCTCTCTTCAGGAGGATTCCAGAAGCCCAGAGCACATCAGTTTCCTCCTGTTGCTGTGACTGAAATGCACAGAGAACAGCCTGGAGTGGTAAAGACTCATTTCAGCTCACCCGTTTTGGAGCTGTGTTCATGAGTTCCCTGTTGCTGTCACAGAACACAAAGTGTGATGGCTGTCCTCGGTTGTCAACTTGGCTACGCCTGGAATTAACTAAAATCCAAGCAACTGAGAACTCTTGTGAAGGATTTTTCTGAAAACGTGCTCTCTCTTTGCCTGCTTGCCCTCACCATCACTGGCAGTCTGTTCCTTCACTAGCATTAGAGCCTACTTCTTCAGGATTCTGGCATCTGCTGAAGACCAGCTGAGACATCCAGCCTCGTGGACAGAATGACTTCTGGGTTCTTGAACTTGTCATTGGTAGATAGCCCCATTGTGGGACTAATTTGGATGAAAGTCTGTAAGCCACCCTATATGTGTATAATGTATATATAATGTATAGTACATATATAATGTGTGTATATATACATATATATGTACACACACACACACACACACATTCTATCAGCTCTGTTCCTCTAGAGAACCTTGACTTAAAAAAAAGGCATCTGAAAATTAAAAAAACATGTAAAAACATTCAAAGGTTCCGGGGGGGTGGGGTGGGGGGGAAGGCAACTGATAGAAGAAAAAGTTTATTTGAGCTTATGGTTCCAGAGGGGTAAGAGTTCATCATGGCAGGAAGTTAGTTATGGCGGCCAAGTGCTGGGCATGACAGCAGGTTCACGAAGCCAAGGGCCCACGTCTTGAACTACAAGCATGAAGTGAAGTGTGAACTGCAAATAAGTCAGGGTTTTTACTCTCAGAGCCCAGTGCCATGCTTCCTCCAGCAAGGCTGTTCCATCCCAACCTCCCCAGGCAGCACCACCAACTGGAGCCAAGAGTTCAAGTGCTTGAGCTTATTGATTTCTCAGTCAAATCAGCACAAGGGGGTTCAGTGCGTAGCTCCTCACGTGTAAAGAGAACACCCTGGTGGCGGGAGCACGGGGAGGAGGAGGGCACTGCTCGGATGCGGATTGGGAGCAGAGGAAGACGAGGCATCAGGACAAGGCATGCCCTTCAAGGCTGGCTCCTTGAAGTTTCCACCATTTCTCCAAACAGTGCCACCAACTTGGGATCACAGGCCCCAACACTTGAACGTGTGGGGATCGTTCACATTCAAGTCGTAACAGAGAAATTCTCGTGATCACAGAGCTTGCTATTTCCTCTGTTTGACTGAGGTCCCCAGACAGCATCCTCAGCACACAGGGGACATGTAAGTTTTTAATGTATTTCATTAAGAGGTCTATACTACCTCCCTTTCCACAAACCTCCTGTGGGTTTAGAGGATCAAGGGCCCTAAACCACATCCATGAGGCCTTGGGCAAGTTCCCAGCTGACGGTAAGGCTAAAATTGGTGGAGAGAGAAAGGCTCTGGCCAAACACAGCATGGCCGTGAACGTGTCCACACACCCTGATGAGATCTGGAGGGTAATATAGCAGATTCCGTCTTCAGATGACTGGTTGGTTATTTTCACTGTACTGGGATTGCACCAAGGCCTCACACATGCTAGGCAAGCACTCCACCACTGTGCTATATCTCCAGCTCTTGGTTTGAAATATTTAAATCAGCTCTCTGCCTCCTGCTTGGGGGTTGAGATGTGAACAGCTGATGCTCCAGAGCTCCTCCCACATCCTCACTCTGCCACCATGGACTCTAACTCTCTGAAACCAGAAACTCAGCTAAACTCTTTCTTCTGTAATTCGCCCTGGTTGTGGCACGCAGCAGCAGAACCAACTGATATCGAGCACTTCTTCCTTAGGTTGCATTTGTCAGGTCTTGCCTCTCAGTAACTAGAGAAGCAGCCGATACATTCGGTTCCGGTTCACTACGGTTCACTCTGGGCCCGAGGTGGGATTTGGACTCTGGTTCTGCATTTGTGAAGCTGGAGTTGCCACTGGAGGCAGCTGCTCCTCCTTCTCCACATTCTGTTCCTTCTCTGTCTCTCAAACCACAGCCATCCCCTTCACAAACCACATCCTCATAAATTTCCTAACCCTCAAATTACATTTCTGTCATCTGCCCATTTGATGTTTTATCACCTACCGATAAAGAAAAGGTCAAAGTCAGTAATCCCCCATTTCAGAAGTACTCAATCACCCCTAATAAATAGAAACCCTTTCTCTGCAAAGGCAAAATGATAACATTAAAATGGGGGGAAATGTTGTCAGAACACTTTTAAGAGAGTGGTAACCTTTCAATCGGACCTGCTCTTTGCTGAACAAATCAAATGACACAATTATATCTCTCCTGAACTTTCCTGGTGTTGGGTCTTAATGTTTGTAATGATTTAGGCTCACGTGAAGAACAGCTTCATACAACTACACGACCCCCAGACGCAGTGAGTGTTCTGGAAGGAGCAAGTCACTGTTGCAGACCCAGGCGGTTCCCACGTCGCAAAAAGCCTCTTCCTAGAAATGACGTGAGGGGTGCAGAGGCTGTGGGGGAGGGTGAGTGGGACATCCACGTGTGCTAGCTGGGAGAGCTGACTCTGCCCAGTGTCAGTATGCCATCCTGTTAGTTCTTTTATCTACTCAGTAGTGGCTCTTGTAGCTTCTGCTTCTTACATACAGGGTGAGGACGGACAGACAGCAGCACAGGATGAGGATGGATAGACAGACAGACAGCACAGGGTGAGGATGGACAGATAGCACAGAATGGGGATGGACAGACAACACAGGGTGGGGATGGACAGACAATACAAATACCATTTTAACCCTCACAAAGAAGCTTCTGGAATCAGTCACCATGATGGGCAGGTGGGCAGGGAGCAGCGGGCTGTAGATCAGAGGGGAGCGGAACAGAAAACTTACACACCTGCTTTTGGGAAGAAAGATGCTGGTGTCTCTCTGGGGGTGACTCCCCTCTCCATGGGTGTTTGGGCACCTGAGTCTGACTGAGACATCTGCTGATGGAGTTGGCGATACCACATTGGAAGTGGAAAAAACCAGAGCTGTTTGGCTCCATTAGAGTTTGAGGATCCAAGTCACACCCGCCACTGTAGTTATTTCTTTTTTCTGTTGCTGTGATAAACACCATGGTCAAAAACAACGTGAGGAGGAAAATGTTTATTTCAGATAATATTTCCATGTCACAGTCCATCACTGAGGTAAACCGGGACAGAGACTCAAGCAGGAACTGAAGCAGAAACCATGGAGGAGTGCCGTTTGTTGGCTTATTCTCTGGATCATGCCTAGCTAGCTTTCTCAGGCAGCCTAGGACCACTTGCCTAGGGATGGTGCCACTCACAGTGGGCTGGGCCCTCCCACATCAATCAATCAAGACAATTTCTCACAGACATGGCCAGTCTGGTCTGGGCAATTCTTCGGCTGAGACTTTCTCTTCCTAGGTGACTGTAAGTTGTGTCAAATTGAGACCAAACATTAACAAGCTCACCCTCAGCCCCTCTCACAGATAGAACCACATTGCACTATCCTACCTGGAGAATGGCATTGCCTCCTGGGAATTTTTGCACATTCCAGGGTCTCACTGGAAGCTACAGAAGGTTTGGATGTGGCCCCAAGGGTGGCCTTTGCTTGCCCCTCCCCTGTCATTCTTCTGGGACTGTGGAGGGGCCACTGGTCTTTAGTTCCTTTGGAAACTAGCATCAGAAAGGACGTGGAGGTAGATGCAGCTGACATGGACATAGATGGCAATGGGAATTTGAAAATATTCCTTCAGTCAAGACCATTATCTGGTCCAAAAGCCACACAGAGAAGCTCTGAGCTCCCCCATGAGGTGGGCTGGCAGTGGGACATGAGTCAGGGTCCAAGGCAGGGTGGAGGAGGGATGGAGAACTAACTGAGAGAGTCTGGTCAGCTCTAGGCACAATGCCAGTAGTTCTGGGTTCTGACCCAGATCCAAATGCAAGGCCTGTGTTTTCAGGGAGGGAGGGAAAAGGCTGGGTGTCACAATGATTCAAGTGCTATGGCTTTGGTGTGAGGCTCCAGTGTATCTTTGAAAAAGAAGATCCCTTCTGAGTCCCCAGATTGGAGAGTGTTGAGATATGGGGTCCTCATCCATGTCACCTGACACCAGGGAACCAATGAGAATACAGCTGGCCAGCTACCTGCTGTGTTCTCTGACTTTTCTTATTCCTGGTCACTCCTAAGAAGCCTAGAGGATCCCCAAGGACAGGCCTCTTGAGTGTCATGAAAATCTTATATTCCTGGAAGTTGACCCTGGGAAAATGTTCCCTGACTGTGAAATGTCACTCTTGAGGGTCCAGACTGAGGTTTGGAGATGACCCCTGTCATCCCCAGCACCACCTCCAGATCACGTACATCCTAGCTATTGAAGGTCTATCATGTGCCCCCAAAATCATGAACTCAGCAGGTGTGGTCTGGTCCTGTCGCCCCAGCCTGGCTGTGTTCAGAGCAGTCAGGGAGCAGGAGCCTCAGGAATACCTCAGGGAACAGACTCACAAGGTGTGCTCACATGCCAAGAGAGGGCTTGTGTGGAAACAGGACACTGATCTGCCCCAGGCTGGGGATGAGGGTGTGTGTGCATGATGAAATTGTGTGGATCTGCACACGAGTACATGAAGATACGCTCATTTGCATGCATGAAAGAGACACACAGACTCGCACAGACAGATGCACATAGATATATCATAGACACATATAAGACGTGTTTGCATGCAGACAGCCTTGTGGTGGACACAGGCAACAATTCACACTTAGAAACATAGACTCAGAGATATGCACATGTACACACAGATGCACCACAGACATCTGTAAGACATCTCTGTGTGTGCACACACACATACATTCACCAGCCTACACTAACACAAACCCGCACCCAGAGACACACAAACACAGACCTCCATGAACACATACACAGATGTTCTAGTGTGTGGAGAACAACTGTGGAGTGTCCATATCTGCTTCCAGGGTGGCCTGTGCAGTGGTGTGGTGTGGTTACCTGAGATGCTTCCACTGCGGTACCAGCTGAGTGTGCGGGCCTCCATACTGCTTCTGCAACCTGACTGAGCCTATAAATGTGTGAAAAAACATAATCTAGGGGCTGGAGAGGTGGCCCAGTGGTTAAGAGCACTGGCTAATCTTTCAGAGGACCCAGGTTTAGCTCTTATCACCCACATCAGGGTGTGCACAACTGCCTGACTCCAGTTCCAGAGGATGTGACACCCTCTTCTGGCTTCCAAGGTCACTTGTAGACACATATGCTTGGGCACACATGCACATACTCTTGAAATAATAAATAAATAAATCTTTAGCATATATAATCTGATAGCTCTCTATTTAATATGTTTTAACACAATACACTTATTTCAATAGAATTAAATCGATATCAAATTACATTTAATTTAATATAGCAAATTAATATAAACATGGTGATTAAACAATCACCTGCGGGTAGCTTAAATGTTTGAGTCACACACTGGTAAAGGTTTTGATGATGTATATCCCTATTTATAAGAATACGAGCGTTGTTGGTGAGACTCTCAGAAGGTAAAGGCACCTGCTGCCAAGCCTGATGACTCGAGTTTCATCTCGGGTACTCACACGGTAGAAGAGAAGCAGATTCTTCCAAGTCACCCGCTGACCTTCACATGCATGTCACAGTGAAGACAGAGGAGCTGAGAATGAGTACACCTGCACACACAGGTGCACACACGCGCGCATGTGCACACACACGTATTAAAAATTAAAAACACAAGAAATCAAGCAAGCGGGAAATAGAAGGGTGGCAGCTCTCCATCGGAGGTAGGGTGAGGTGACAGGTGTTGGGGGAAAAGTGAGACAGGAAGGGAGGTCACAGTGAGGTCAAAGGGCTGTCAAGGTGAGGTCAAGGTGAAGCAGGACTCCTGCAGTATGACACTGCACCATTGAATGACACCCTACATTTCTTTTGTGGGTGTTTATTCTCACCCATATATGGACCTTCGGCTGGGGAGTGGAGGGTGATGCCTGGGGGTAGAATGACACATCCTGGGGACAGTCCTCAGCACACCCCACACAGCCTGAGGACAGTCCTCAGCACACCCCACACAGCCTGGGGACAGTCCTCAGCACACTCCACACAGCCTAGGGACAGTCCTCAGCACACCCCACACAGCTTGGCTTCAGAACAGGAAGGGGTCATTGGATCCTCAGGGCCTTTCCCTCCTCTTCTGGCCTCCCTATCCCTTCTCTGTGCTTGGATACAAGCTCCGAGGGGAAGGTAAGGAGCAGTTAGGTAGTCAGCTGCTTAAAAGCTGTGATGAAGCCACCTATAAACCACAGATCACGCAGGGAGGTGTGTCATGTCTTGTTTTCTTTACAGCTGTTCTACACAGGAACATAAAAGTCACAGGAGACTCCCCATTCCCACCACCTCTGTCCTTTTGCTGGCTGAATAGCTTCACTCACTGGGCCTCTGGCACAGGAAGGGGCCAGTGGCTGCCCGTTGGCACTGAGTTTTCAAGAGAGACCGGGTGGTCCAGCCGAGAGAAGGCCAGTCTTCTATAGCACCAAGCACCCCTCCCCCTCACGGGTGCCACTTCTCTCTCCCTACTGCCCGAGATGGAGGTGGGGATTGACAGCTGACATCACGGTCTCTGAAACCGGGGTTCTGGAATGTGGAGAATCATTCTTCCCGGGAGGAGGTTCAGCTGGGAACTCAAAGGTTCGGGATTCTGATCAAGTGTCCATTGCCGTTCAACCTTGGGCCTCAGGCATCACTAAACTGCTGAGCCTGGCTTTCAGCAAATGGATCAGTAGAATCACAGCTCTAATGTTGTGTACTTGGAAGAAAGAAGCTCTGTCATGTGCTT
Organism: Peromyscus leucopus; assembly: GCF_004664715.2. Lineage (NCBI taxonomy): Eukaryota > Metazoa > Chordata > Mammalia > Rodentia > Cricetidae > Peromyscus > Peromyscus leucopus. The sequence goes on from NC_051064.1 coordinate 150,809,158, forward strand.
GGATCAAGTTGAGAAAAAGTCTCCTGGTGCTTCCTTGGGGCCTCTGTGGGCTTGCATGCCTCTGTGTCTTTAGCATGGGAAGGGTTGCTTTATCCCAAAGGGTGCTGGGTGGTCCTGGTATCCTGAGGAATGGGAGATAACAGAATATTCTAATTTCACTCTTGAGAAAAAGGAAGATTGAGAAATCACAATCCAGGATGTGTTAGAATTGGAGTGTCTTGGCTTGGAAGCCCCTGGGCTCAGTGTGTCTCATATTCATCAGGCCTGCAGGACATGATTTCATTTGGAAGTGTGGACCAACACTAGTGGGTGCTTACAAAAGGCAATCTTTACCATGGAATGGAATAGGAGAGTTTAATGCGCAGCATGAGATGGCCTTTGGGTGTTAGAGGAGCATTTCCTCCGGCAGGAAAAAATCATTCCTTTGTGTGACCTTCAAGGGTAGAAACCAAGGCTTCAGGGATACAGACTTTTATTTCTTAAATTTAATCTGTTCAAAGTCGGCCTAGGCAACCCCTTCAGCACTAGCTAGCTGAGGTTCGACCAACTGGGGCTGGGCTCTTGTAGGTGGGGTGGAAGAGCCTGGATTAAGTGGTCCTCAGGTGGTGTGGGGAGATGTCCCAGAAAGGCAAAGGGAGTAGTTCTTTTGTGATGCTTTTTCCAACAGGACTCTGGCGTGGGCCTCTGTCCTTTGGCCACCACTTTCCCCTCTCATTTTGTGGGTCTAAAAGATCACCACCCCCAAGGGATGAAATCCAGCAGTAAACGAGGCACTCTTCGCAGGAGAGTAGCCCCAAATCTTCACAGAGATGAAGCCCCCTGTGGACATGAACCCTCCTGTATGCTTGGTTTCTCCCAGAGAGCAGAGCCTGACCTGTCCTCAGTCCCCTCTCCATAGGGGGGACTTCTGCAAAGGTTGGCAGCCCCCAGGAGCAAAGCCTAGAATTTCGTTCTGTATTTTGTGCTCAGGAGTATTTTGCTCCACAGGGAATAAGTCACTCTGCACTGGAAAGGCTGTGCAGGAGAAAAAGTTCCCTCCATAATTGTGGAAAAAATGATGGTGGATCCCCAGTCTGATGCCCCATCATGTCTCAGCTTTGGGTGTGCCCGCCAAAGAGAACATTATATGAGCTGCTCTGGGATGAAAGTGGCCACAGTTCAAAGTGCTCCCGACTGAGCAGGAGGGAGTAAAAGAAGGCACTGTGTACATGGGGTATTGGTTAGCTACTTTGTTATTTATTTGTTGTTCGAATCTTAAATGGTCTTCTAATAAAAAACCCAGAGTCAGATATTGGGGTGAAGGCTGAAAGATCAGAGAAGCAGAGCAAGCTACAGCCAACCTCACCTTGCCAACTTCCTGTCTTTGGCTGCATCTTGACCCCACTTTCTTTTTTCTTTGGCCTTCTGTCCTGGGCAACCATCTGCTCATCCCACACGGCCTCTGATGGGGCCAGAGGAGGAGAGACCTGCCAGGCAAAGGAGAACACTGTGTACCTCAGTCTTAATCATGTCTCAGCACCCTGCTCGTCCTCACTTCCAAAGTAGTCTTCCTTCTGCTTCTGTGTCTTTTAAAAATATAAGTTCTAAATTCTGCATTTAGGAAGAGGGACTCTCCAGGTAAAGGAGAAAAAAAATAGATGCTATTGGGTGTGGTGGTATTGTGTTCCCCAAAATATTGTGCATGCTAATAAACTTATCTGGGGTCAGAGAAGAGAACAGCCACAATATTAAACATGGAGATTAGGCAGTGGTAGCACACACCTTTAATCCTAGCATTCCAGAGTCAGAAATCCCTCTGGATCTCTGTGAGTTCAAGGCCACATTGGAAACAGCCAGGCATGGTGACACACACCGTTAATCCCAGAAAGTGAACCCTTAATCTCAGGGAGTGATGGCAGAAAGCAGAAAGATATATAAGACGTGAGGACCAGAAACTAGCAGCTTTTAGCTGGTTACTTCAGGCTTTCAAGCAGCAGTTCAGCTGAGAGCCATTGGGATGAGGACACAGAAGCTTCCAGTCTGAAGAAACAGGATCGGCTGAGGAACTGTCGAGGTGAGGAAGCTGTGGCTTGTTCTGCTTCTCTGATCTTCCAGCATTCACCTTAGTACCTGGCTCCAGGTTTGATTTTATTAATAAGACCTGTTAAGATTCCTGCTACAATTGTAAAATTATAATTTACAATCAATAAACAGTTGATTATACTGTTGCCCACAACCAACTGTATAATCAACACATCTGTTAGTGTACAGATCTCTCTTTGTCTCTGTCCCTGTCTCTGTCTCTGTGTCTGTCTTCCTCCCCTCCCCATCTCCATGTGCCTGTGCTTGCATGTTCATGTATACGGAGACCAGAGTCAACATCGGTGTCTTCTTTGATGAGTCTCCATCTTAGGTTTTTTTTTATGTTGTTTATATTGTTTTATATTGTTATTTATTTATTTATTTATTTATTTATTTATTTATTTATTTAGTTAGTTAGTTAGTTAGTTATATTTTATGGGCATTGGTGTTTTGCCTGCATGTAAGCCTGTGTTAGGGTGTTGGATCCTGGAGTTACAGACAGATGTGAGCTGCCATATGGGTGCTGAGAATTGAACCTGGGTCCTCCGAAAGAGCATTCAGTGCTCTTAACCACTGATCCATCTCTCAAGCCCCCATCTTAGTTTTTTAAAGATAGACTCTCTCATGGAATCTGGAGCTTACCAGTTTGGCTAGACTAGTTGACCAGTGAGCCTCAGAGATCCTCTTGTCTCTGTTTTCCTGCTTCTGGGATTGCAGATGTGTGTAAACACACTGGCTTTTCACACGGGGTTGGGGATCCTAACTCAGGTCCCCGTGCTTGTGTGGTAGACACCCTGCTAACCGAGCTGTTTCTCCAGCTGCCAGACCTTTCTTAACATGGGACGATGGACATACTTACTGGCTGAATTTGCTTATTGAAGAATATGCTGCCCGGAAGGACACCATCCCTCGGGCTTTTTAAATAGAATGAAATTCAGACATCTAAAAATGAGTGATACAATTTGTTTTATAACTACTTTTCTTGGAAGCACAAATGTACCAAACACGAAGAAACGAGTTGTTCTACCGGAGGTGGTGGCGAGAGTCCCAGTGTCCAGCCCTGGCCCCTGAAGTGGCCCTGAAGCAGCTGTCAATCCCATTGCTGCAGTCAGAGGGAAACCGAGTGGATCGTTCTGTGCTGCCGCATTCTAGCGGGCCAAGACTTCCCAGAAGCATTTATAGCCCCATTTATTCATTTAACTAACATTTTACTGGGCATCCACCATATGCCAGGACTTGTTAGATATTTGGGACATGGCAACAAATGAGAAAAACGAAGTCAAGATTTTATAGATCTGTGGTCTGAGGGACCAGCAGGGAACTATTGGTACTGTGCCATGTGCAAGGCAGGAGGTACCAGATTTGGAATGGCAGATGTGAAAAACCATGTCCTCATTGGCTTATGAACCTGGATCGGCTGCTACCCTTGCCCCTCAGGCTTTCACTTTTTTCTGAGCCCCAGTGCTGCCTGGAAAGAGGCCCTCAGATGTACTAGGAGTCCTGAGATGCTCAAGGTGGAGCTGGCAGAGGCAGAAAACTCAGCAAGGGACATTGAGGCTCCTCTGGATGTTTGTAGACAGACATTTAAGCTCCGGGCTAGAACTCAGAGTCACCTACAGGGGCACTACATCCTTGACATAGGCACAAGAACAACCTTGGGACATTATTCAGCATCCCAAGAGCCTGGCAAAAAGGTTGAGAGCACTTTACAGTCAACCACATCCCTCATCATCCGCTGAGCCTCTCAGGACCATGGAGAGCTCCAGTGTGGTTCAAAAGTCAGTGCGGACAGGTCCAGTGTCCTGGACTAGGACAGAGCAGAGAACATCACGTTTTCCTCTTGTATGCAGAATTTAGATTTTGAAAAGACATAAAAGTAAAAGGGAGACTATTTTGGAAGTGGGGATAAGAAAGGGTGATGAGGGATAATTAGGACTGAGGTACACATGCATGAAGATGTCAAAATGAAACTCATTCTGCACGCGTGCGTGCGTGTGTGCGTGCGTGCATGCGTGCGTGCGTGCGTGCGTGTGTGTGTGTGTGTGTGTGTGTGTGTTCAGACACGTGTCTGTGGGGGTCAGAGGTCAACTCAAGTGTTGGTCTTTAGGCATCACCTACTTTGTTTTTTTGAGACAGGGTCTCTTGTTGGTTTGGAACATGTCAAGCTAAGCTGTCTGTCACCAAACCCTAGGTACTTTCCTGTCCCCACCACTTCAACACTTGAATTATAGTTCTGAGCATGCACATCATGTATGGCTTTAAAGTGTTTTTATATTTGTTTATTTATTTCTCTGTCTGTCTGTCCATCCATCTGTCTCTCTGTCTCTGTCTCTGTCTCTGTCTCTGTCTCTCTCTCTCTGTTCCACAGCTCACACATGAGATGAGACAACAACTTTCAGGAGGCATTCTCTCCTTCTACCTTGTGTCTCCTTGGGATCAGTCTCGGCAATGAATGCTTTTACCCACTGAGCCATGTTGCTGGCCTGGGCCTGACTTTCTATGTGGCTTCTGGTGGTTAAGTGCAAGGCAGTCAATTTACTGACTGAGCTAATTTCCCCTTCCCCTATTATTTTTTTACAATACAGTAATGAAGAAAAGCCCGGTGTCTTAGTTGGGCTATTGCTGTGTGTTGTGGCTTGGATGAGACTGGCCTCCATAGGTTCATATATTTGCATGTTTAGTCACCAGCGAGTGGAACTCTTTGCTAGCATTAGAAGAATTGGGAGGTGAGGCCTTGCTGGAGTGGGTGTGGCCTTGCTGGAGTGGGTGTGGCCTTGCTGGAGTGGGTGTGGCCTTGCTGGAGGAGATGTGTCACTGAAGTGGGTTTTGAGGTTTGAAAAGCCCATGCTAGGCCAAGTTCTCTCCCTCTTGGCCTGCAGATCAAGATGTAGCTCTCATTTTCCACTCCATTGCCGTGCTTCCCACCATGATGATAATGGACTAAACCTCGGAAACTGTAAGCCAGCCCCCAGTCAGATGCTTTCTTTTCTAAGAGTTGCCTTGGTTATGGTGTCTCTTCACAGCCATAGAACAGTATCTAAGACACCGTGATAAACATCATGATTAACACAGTTGAGGGAGGAAAGGGTTACTGTAGTTACAGTTCTACACCACAGTCTACCTCTGAGAGAAGTCAGGGAAGGAGACCGAGCAGGGCAGAAACAGAAGTGGAGGCCGCGTAGGAGTGCTGCTCACTGGCTTGCTCCTTATGTCTTGCTCAAGCTGCTTCCTTTTGCCATCCAGGATGGTCTGCCTGGGGTGGCACAACTCACAATGGTCAGGTCCTCTCACGGCAATCATTAATTAGGAAAATGTACCACAGTTTGGTCACAGACCAATCCAGTAGGGCATTTTTCAAATGAGATTATCTCTTCCCAAATGACTCTAGTTTGTGTCAAGTTGACATAAAACTAGTCAGCAACCCTGTTTCTTTGGAAACAGGGCATGGGGGATGGATGGCCATGGGAAGACATGTACTCCTTCATGTGCACTGTGATGAAAGAGATTCCACATGATGGAAGTGTTTGTGATTAAACAGATAAACACAGTAATCTGAGAGCAGTCTTAAAAAACAAAAACGAAGAGTCCCCTTAATTGAAGTATAACCAGTATACTATAAAGCACATATATTTAAGATGTAAGTATCTCACATCTCCACTCTACCAGATTCTCATGTTGAAATCCTAATACCAGCACCTGAGGATATGACCATGTTTGGAGACAAAGTCCTTGAAGAGGTCCCCAAGGTCACTTGGGTGGACCCCATGCAGTCTTACTGTCATCCTCAAAAGTGGAGATGAGGGCCAAGACTCACAGGGAAAGATGATGTGAGGATACAAGAGAGAAGAAATCAATAACTCGGAGGGAGGAGGCTTCAGGGGGACCAACCCAGCAACACTTGAGCTTTTGAAAAAAAATTATTTTTAATTATGTGTATTTGTGTGTGTCCATGTTGTATGTGCATTCAGATGCCTGCAAAAGGCTGAAGAGGCACACATGCAGGCATGCAGGTGCACAAATATACAGTAACTAGTTGTAATTAATAAAAAAGAAAGGTCACTGTATCTTGAATGGGATTGCATTGAACCTCTAGACCTACTTCAGTAATGGGATGTGCTAGCTCTCATACATCTTTTAATCCACTCACAGTACATTAGTGGTGGTTTGAAAGAAAATGGCCCCCAAAGGGAGAGGCACTATTAGGAGGTATGGCTTTGTTGGAGGAAGTGTGTCACTGTGGGGGTGGGCTTTGAGGTCCCATATGCTCAAGCCACACCCAATGTCTCAGTTCACTTCCTGCTGCCTGCAAGTCAAGATGTAGGACTCTCAGATACTTCTCCAGCACCATGTCTGCCTGAACGCCTGCATGTCACACCATGAGGATAATGGACTAAACATCTGAAAATGTGAGCCACCCCAATTAAATGTTTTTCCTTTATAAGAGTTTCTGAGGTCAGGGTGTCTCTTCACAGCAACAGAAACCCTAACCAAGACAACATCTTCCCAATTATTTAGTATGTGTGCATGCATGTGTGTGTGTGTGTGTGTGTGTGTGTGTGTGTGTGTGTGTGTGTGTGTAGCTGGAGTTTTCTCCAGTCCTACCTGGCCCACAGTCAGGACAAATCTCTCTCACCTTCCAGTTCCACAGCTGCTTAGAACCAACTGAGTAAACACACAGAGACTTATATCAATTACAAACTGTATGGCTGCAGCAGGCTTCTTGTTATCTAGTTCTTATATCTTAAATTAACCCATTTCTATTAATCTCTAAGTTGCCACGTGGCTCCTGGCTTACCAGTATCTTATCTTCTCATGGCAGTGGCTGGTAACATCTCTCTGCCTCAGCCTTCCACTTCCCAGAATTCTCTTCTCTGCTTATCCTGCCTATACTTCCTGCCTGGCTACTGGCCAATCAACATTTTATTTATACAGAGTGATATCTACAACACTTCCTCTTTTCTTTTTTTTTTAAAGGAAGATTTTAACTTTCACATAGTAAAATTACATATAACAGAACAATTATCAAGCAAAAATTACAGTTACAATATCTAGTCTATTTGTATTTGGAAAAATTAAAGAGGATATCTTATCTATTCTATATTTGTGAGTCTAAGGTTTCATATATAACTTATCTTTTATCATAACTAAGGAAATTATAACTATGTAGTCTTCAACTACATCAAAGACCTCAGAAGGATATAATATTATCTAAGAAATGGGAGAAGGATGCAAGCAACTTTCAGGAGTCTTGCAGGGTAGACAGAGACAGCTGTCAGCCTGGACAGTCATCCAAAGTTCCTCTGTAAAGTTGGGGCATCTGTCTTCAGCCCACAGGCCTAGAGTCTCTCAGTCACTTTTCTCAGTGTCCTGTAGAATGTCTGGCAGTTTCCCCTGTGAAGCAGGAACCTGAAGGACCATTTTGCCAAGCAAAGTTCAGTAATCACCTTTCTATGGGTCCTACATGTTCAGTCGATCAAGCAGTCCAGGCAAGAACAGTTTCTTGCCCAAATGGCTATTTTTGTCAAGAAGAAGATAAACTCCATATGGGGTATCCATCCTCCTCTCTGAAGCAGATATGTCTCACTATCCAGAAAGTCTAAGTTTTTAAAGTATTTTAAATGCCATAATCTGTAGGTCTTTGAAGTGTTTGAAGATTACCTACCTAACTGAATTATATCTATGTATACCTAGAAAACAATATGAGTATAAGTTTGACTATCACAGAAAACTAATTATTAATCTATATCTCTTAATTATCCATTACAATCTAAATGAGTTACATAAACATAATACCTCAAACAAGAATAGAAATATATATAAATATATATTTATGTATATAGTATAACAAAATTAACTCTAAATTTGTATCAATAAACTAAAATCTATACCAATGTAAAACATTTTTAAACAAGTTGTTTTTTAAAAGTTGATTCAATAATCTACCCTTTTATCCTATCATATCTATCCCCTTTTCTTCTTTAGAAAAAGATTGCATTTATAATCAACCTGATTTAAATAAAAATATTGGTTTTTCTCTGTTCCACACCAGAGGGGCTCTTCTGATATGGGATATAAAAATCTTTAATCTTTTCTTTTCATAATATGCTTGAGTTTAGAGAAGGATGTTGGATCATCTGGGTCATAGTATCATCGGAGACCTTTCAGGGAGTCTTGGCTGGTCAAACCTGATGTATCTTAATCTGGAACAAATCCATAGCCTCTGGCTTTCTATGGAAACAAAAGCAGAGCCTCCTTTCCAAAGCAACATATCCTTACATCCAAATTTTGAAGTCAAGGTTCCTTTAAAATATATGTATTGGCATAACTCAACAGCTTTTACAATCAAATATCTTTCTGCAATTAAGAATACCAAAGACAACATAATCCAGATTCTCTGTGTGATATCCATCTTTTCGTGGCTTATTTTTTATATTAATTTTACTGTCTCTTTAAAGACTTTATTTTTTAAAACTATGTATTTCTTTATATAACTCTATATATCACCTTTTTTGTCTCTTTGAAGCCTACGTATATTTTACACACATTGTAAACTATTCCATCTGAGTCTGTCTTATTGTGAACCTATTGCTTTAAACTGCAGCATTCTAAGACTGAAACATGCTGTGGCTGCTTGCTCCACCCACTTCAGCTTCCAAACATGGTACATTTACCGCCAGCTCTGGGAGCCATCAACTCTTAGAAACAGTGGGTCTATACTTTTATCAAAGCAGCGTGTAGCCCAGAAACCTCTTTTTTTTTTTTTTTAACTAGCAAAAATTATATCCAATACACAGCATAGTGTGCAGCTTGGAGACATCTTTGTGTAACATAGCGTAGGTCAAGCCCGCATGTATGCCATGAACCCATCATAGAGTAGCTCACACCCGCAGGCTGCTGCTAACTTGAGAGAGACAACTAGGAAGCTGTTTTTAGCTCTGTTTTAGAATCTTTTTTTCCTCAGGTTTTAGGTGGAAACTCTTGCCCCACATTGGGTGCCATTTGTAGCTGGAGTTTTCTCCAGTCCTGCCTGGCCCACAGTCAGGACAAATCTCTCTCACCTGCCAGTCCCACAGCTGCTTAGACCCAACTGAGTAAACACAGAGACTTATATCACTTACAAACTGTATGGCTGCAGCAGGCTTCTTATTATCTAGTTCTTATATCTTAAATTAACTCATTTCTATTAATCTATAAGTTGCCCTGTGGCTCATGGCTTGCTGGTATCTTAACATCTTCTTATGGTGGTGGCTGGTAGCCTCTGTCTGCCTCAGCCTTCCACTTCCCAAAATTCTCTTCTCTGCTTGTCCTGCCTATACTTCCTGCCTGGCTACTGGCCAATCAGCATTTTATATATACAGAGCAATATCCACAACGTGTGTGTGTGTGTGTGTGTGTGTGTGTGTGTGTGTGTGTGTGTGTGTCTGCAGAAATCAGAGGACAGTCTTGGATAGTATTCCTTAGGTGCTGCCCGCATTTCTGTTTGAGACATGGTCTCTCACTGGCCTGGAGCCTCACCAAGCAGGCTTGGCTGAAGTCCAGCGACCTCCCAGGGACCCTGTGTCTCTGCCTCCCATTTCTCCACTGCTGGGACTACAGGCATGTGCTACTACCTCTGGATCTTTACATTTGAGCTGGGATCTGAACTCAGGTCCTCATGCTTTTGAGGCAAGTGCTTTACCAACTAAAGCCATGTCTCTGACCCTCAGGACTTCTTTAATTTTCCTCAGAGATGTTTTGTAGTTTGTGTGAAGACACCACACATCTTTTAAAGTTTTATCCTAGTTTTTTTTATGCTATGGCAAAGGGCATTGCTTTTCAGCTTCAATTCCAAGCTTTGCTGGTCACTCCTATGTAGAAACACAATTAGCTTTTGTAAATTGATCTCCTGTGACCTTGTTAAGCTCGTGTGTCTGCCCAGAGCACCTGCAGCCACACAGTGCCCTCATTCTCCACATTGGGGATTATTTTTTTTGTTTTTCCACTTAATTCAGTCTGGCAAGAACTTGATCAGACATACTGTTTTCCTTAGAGATCAGCTTCTGCTTCCTCCCTCCTCCGTGGAGTCTTATTCCTATTGTTTATTTATTTATTTGTTTGTTTGTTTATTTATTTATTTATTTATTTATTTATTTATTATCTATCTATTTATCTATTTATTTAGTTATTTTGCTTACTTCAGGCTCATTTTCCTCTTCTTTTATGAGCTCATTAAGATGGGCCTGAGGCCACCGACTTATGTGGAAGCTGGGTTAATTATTCCCGAAGACCAGCACATTTGAGTTCCTTCTGTGTTTCTTCCCTTGAATAGTGGAGTTTGCCTTCCAGCTGGTATAGGCAGCTGACACCTCCACTTCCTGTGCCCAAAGAGTGGACTCCATTCTTTGAATCCCATAGTGGTCTCTGTGGTCTCTAGTCATTCCTTACACAGGTGCACTGACTTGGCACTTTTGGGGACCATCTGCCACTCCAAAACTCTTGCATATGCTTTCTGCCTCAGTCTCCCCAAACTCTGAGCTGAGCCTTCTCAGTTTAAGGAGTTTACTGTGCTATGCCCTTAACTGAAGTATAACCAACATATCACAAAGCACATGTATTTGAGATGTAAGTATCTCACATCTCCACTCTACCAGAATCTCATGTTGAAATCCTATGCCCAGCACCTCAGGAGAAGACTCAATGTGGTCGGATGAGCAATCACAGAGTGAGTCTCCCATGTTTCAGGGACCTTTGGTTATCATTGTCCCGCCCATGTCTTGAGCATTGTTTTGGGCAGTGCTGGGGACCCAACCCAGGGACCTGTGCATGCCAGGGGAATGTGGGTACTAGGTCTTCCTGCCACGACTCTCCTCCCAGGATTCATTTGTCTGGTGACTCACAGGCTCTCTAGAGTTCTTACCAACTTGCTGCACTAATCCCAGGACCAGTCAGTCTCCATGACAGTGAGACACACTCATGACACGCTTTCTACTTTTCTGAAATATGTGTTTATGTGTGTGCCCTGAGATCTCCTCTGCCTCTTTGTTTCTGTCTCTTTCTTTCCCTCTCCCCATCTCCTGAGAAAGGCAAGCCTAGCTTCTTTGCCACAGATTCATTTTGCACAAAGATAGTTTCTTCATTGTTCATTGGTTGGGGGAAGTTTGGGCTAGCACAAGCTAGGTTTCATATGTGTATGCGACTCAAGGTCATGCTTCAGTGGGATCCTCAGGGCCCGAGAGCAGGAGAGGCAGCTGTGGAGTGGACTGCAACACTTGGGCCCCATGATGAGACGTGCCCCTCATAGGGAAGCCTGGTGGTACCTGATTTGGTTATCATTTCTCATTCTTCTCTGTATTTGGCCGAGTAGATGCTCCATGGCCCAGACACTGGGTACGAAGGAGTGATGGCATGGTTAGTGTGCATCCCTCTCCCCACGGTCTCTCTGGAGCGAGGGCTGCCATCCCTGGTCCACGCCTTTCACACCACATAAAGTCGGCTTGGTGACACAGGTGCATTTGCCTGCTGACACAAAAACAGCAGATCATGTATCCATCTGCTGCAAGCCAAGCGCACTGGGTGCCATGGCGGTCCTAACAACATCTGACAGCATGTCTGCTCTGGATGTTACATGGACAAATGTCATTTCTGCTCCCGAGAGGGTTCTCTGTGCTGCACTTGAGGACATTTATGGGTTGGTGGTGACATTTCCATTTTAATTTGCTAATTATTATTGGTGAAATTGAGAGGCGACTCTAGATTTATTGGCATTTCACAGTCTGTTGTGCCCTGTGTACAGCTGTGAATCTCAACAGCCAAGAGGGCAGCCTGCCCTGCATGGTGCGTGTTAACCAGCTCAGCTCTGGGGGAGCATGGCTGCCCTGCACGGCTTGATTCCTGAAGCCGGGGCTGCATGAGGAGGGGAGACTCTGCTCTGCCACCTTCACTGAACTGGATTCCTTCTTGAAGACTGGGCAGGTGTGGGTGGAACTTGGCTGCCAGGAAATGAGGCATAGCAACGGTGGGGCCTGGTTTTCCCAGAGCTCTACAAGGAAGGAAAAGAGGGTGTTCCCAGTGTCTCTGTTGTAATAGATCAGTGCCTATCAGCCATGTTACACACACATGCATATACACACATACATGCACACATATACTCATACACATATATGTTCACAAGCATGCACATTTACCCCCCACGCATATATACACATATAAATATACACACATACACACTCATATATACATGGATCCATACATATACATATGTGTATATGCTTATAGACACATGTAATATATACACATATATACATGTACATACACACACATGCACATATACACACATATTCACACACACACACACACACACACTTTTACTTACCATTAGAACTGCACATTTGAATGTTTTCCCACTGCCACAGTTTCCTATGTTAATGAATGTCTTTTTCCTCACTACACACCACAAATCCCTCAAGACGGGTGATGCCGTTTCCCATCACTAGCTCAGTCACGAGGGTCCGGGGCAAGCTGGCTGCATGTGCGCTTTGATAAAGAACAAACGTCCCGTGTCCCCAACTATTTACAAGCCCAGAAATCAGTGGCGACTGCAGGAAAATTCTTGGATGAATCACAGCATCTGAACAAACACGGCGGTTGATTAAAAACTAGGCCTAGGAGTCCACAGTGACACAGAGTCGTGTGCAGCCCATAATAGTAAAATCGGTGTGACAACACACCGGGGGCCGGGTGGGTGATTATTTCCTTCCTCTGTTACACTTTGCTCCAACAATGAGCACAAACAGTGCAAACATGTATGAAGTCACGCAGATCCGGAGTTCACATCAACACACGCTGCTGCTTCTTCCTTACCGGCGGCCTCAGGGAGAGGGCAGCATTGGCCCTTTGGGTGAGGCTTCACGCTCCACAGTCATGAGAGAGCAGCCAGGAGATCGGAGTCCTGCATCCACCGGAGGGACTGTATGTTGTATGACAGCACCTCTGGGTCTCTGCAGCGAGGGGGTTTGTGTCCCCGAGAATCTGTCCAGTGTCACCTACGGGTGCTTCTCCAGAGAGGAGTGGCTGAACCTGATCACTGCCCCTAGGGGGAAGGGCATGGACTTCTGATTATTTTTATTTTTCCATTTTTGTGTGTGGGTGGTGTGCATGTGTGTATGTGCGTATTTTTTGCATGTGCGTGGGTGTACATGTATGTGATGTGTTGTGTGTGGACATGTGTATGTCTGCATGTGGAGGCCTGAGGTTGATGTCGGGAATCACCCTCTTCCACATTATTCGAGCTCACTGATATGGAACCCCCTACCTCAGTCTCTGGAGGCTGGAACTGGAGCTGGGCTGTCACACCCACCCGGCGTGGGGGCTCTGGGTTCCAAACTCCAGGCCTCGTGCTTGCGCAGCAAGGGCTTAACCCCTGGGCCGAGTCTCTGCGGGCCTTTGGGTTCTTGGCTGAGTTACTGGGTCAGCGGCAGGCACGGCCAGGCCCCGCCCCCCGCCCCTACCCCCTGCCCCCTGCACAGGGCCTCTGCTGGTTGCTTCCCAGAGGAAGGCTCCTCAGCTCGGGCTGGGAATGAGTTCCGCCCTCCCCCAGGTGAGGCGGAGGGTTCGCTCCTCACTGAGACTCTTGAGGCTCACAAGGGCACTGCTTCCGCTGGAAGTTCCTTAGTCTGTCTGTAACAGACCCCAGGCAGGGTAGCTGATTGTTATGCCCAGATGACGGGGACCCCCAAAGACCACCGTGGAGTCCGAATCCCGTACGTAAAAGCAAAGAGCCTTTGGCAGGGTGGAGTTTTTTTTTTTTTTTTTTTTTTTTTTTTTTTTTTTTTTTTTTTTTTTTTTTTTTTTTTATCATAGCGGAGTTTGAGGTGAGTGGATTTCCAGGGTTCAGGACGCTGATGGCTGACATTTGTCTAGGGGTGCTGGGACTGTTCGGGATGTCAGGTTCTTCCCCTTAGACGCAGGCCTCTCTAGGTGGGGTCAGCTCATGGCTTCTCCTGGATCCCGGTGTGTCTGGGCCTCTAAGCCTGTCTCGGCACCTGTGTGGTCAAGCTGTTCCCCAACCCCCCATAAACAACAAATATCATTTTTGCAATTCCAGAGTCTGGAAGTTCAAGTTCAAGGCACTGACTGGCCCCACTTCAGGTGAGGTCGCTGGTCCTGAGGTGGAGGCTCCTTTCCGGAATCGCCCTCAGATGGCAGCAGGAAGAGGGAAATGCAAAGGTCCTGTAGTTCCCAGGAGTCCCTTCACAAGGTCTTGCAGGGCTGCACCGGGGACAGGTCCTGTCAGTGAGCTGTGCCCGGCCTGAGTTCCCTAGCGCTGGGGGAAGCGTGCGAGCAGCCAGAGAGCAGCGTGTGCAGAGTCGTGTCTGAAGGGAAGGCGCAGACCGGGTTGCTAGCTCAGGTCTGCTGCACTCCCGAGGCGCACTGTCCCCGCAGTGGCTCGGCACTCATCGCTGTGAAGTTTCCTTCTGAAGAGACACCGGTGCCTTTCTCAAGAGAACCTCTCATCTATCCCTCCCGAGGTGTAGCTGCTTATCCAAAGTTCCTGCAGGACCGGGGCCCATGGGGCGGGGCCATCGGGGCGTGGCCCACGGGGTGGGACCCACAGGGCGGAGCCAGCGGGACTCGACGCTTACCCAGAGTTCTGAGGGATCCCCTAATAGTTTCCTGCAGAGTTCTCCCGCACACCCCGCATGGGATTCCAGACCCAGACACCAAGAAGACTGCATGGAAACCATTAAGTCAAGCTTTCTATTCCTGTGATAAAACTCAAGGGCCAAAAGCAACTTGGGGGTGGGAAGGGATTATTCTAGTTTACAGTTCCACGGAGGAAGGCAGGCAGGAACTGGAGGCGGAAGCCTGGAGGCAGGAGCTGGAAGAGTGCTACTTGCAGTCTCTTCTCTTGGCTTTCTCAGCCTGCTTTCTCACACCATCCAGGACCACTCACCCGGGGTCATCATTTGATTGTGGCTTATTCAGAGGCCAATTTGGTGGGGACATTTTCTCGATTGAGATTCCCTCTTCCAAAATGACTCTAGCCTGTGTCAAGTTGACATAAAACTAGCCAGCTCAGAACCTTGGAACATATTGCTTTCCGCTTTTGACATGCAGCTAGCAGACAGGAACGTCAGAAGGAAGCCCTCAGGGTTGATGAGGATGCCAAGAGGTGCCCACACTGGGGGTGCTATGCCCACCTGACTGTCCTCACTGGGGTTGCTATGCACACCTGACTATCCTCACTGGGGTTGCTATGCACACCTGACTATTCTCACTGGGGTTGCTATGCACACCTGATTATCCCCACTGGGTTGCTATGCATGCCCACCTGACTATCCTCACTGGGGTTGCTATGCACACCTGACTATCCTCACTGGGTTGCTATGCACACCTGACTATCTCACTGGGTTGCTATGCACACCTGACTGTCCCCACTGGGGTTGCTATGCACACCTGACTATCCCACTGGGGTTGCTATGCACACCTGACTATCCTCACTGGGGTTGCTATGCATGCACACCTGACTATCCTCACTGGGGTTGCTATGCACACCTGACTATCCTCACTGGGGTTGCTATGCCACCTGACTATCCTCACTGGGTTGCTATGCACACCTGACTATCCTCACTGGGGTTGCTATGCCCACCTGACTATCCTCACTGGGGTTGCTATGCCACACCTGACTATCCTCACTGGGGTTGCTATGCACACCTGACTATCCTCACTGGGGTTGCTATGCACACCTGACTATCCTCACTGGGGTTGCTATGCACACCTGACTATCCTCACTGGGGTTGCTATGCATGCACACCTGACTATCCTCACTGGGGTTGCTATGCACACCTGACTATCCTCACTGGGGTTGCTATGCACACCTGACTATCCTCACTGGGGTTGCTATGCACACCTGACTATCCTCACTGGGGTTGCTATGCACACCTGACTATCCTCACTGGGTTGCTATGCACACCTGACTATCCTCACTGGGGTTGCACACTCCTGGTTGCTATGCACACCTGACTATCCTCACTGGGGTTGCTATGCACACCTGACTGTCCCCACTGGGGTTGCTATGCACACCTGACTATCCTCACTGGGGTTGCTATGCACACCTGACTTCCCCACTGGGTGCTATGCCCACCTGACTATCCTCACTGGGGTTGCTATGCACACCTGACTATCCCCACTGGGGTTGCTATAAGCACCTGCAGCAGGCTACTTTTTGTGTTGTTAGAAAGAACAGCAGGTAGGTGGAGTCTGGCAGCTTGACCCTATGCAGCCCAAGCCTCTCACTGGTTCCCTTTCCTAGGCTGTGTAATAAATACTGCTTCTGCCACTCAGGAGGGTGACAAGGCAGCGTCTTGTGGGTCACTGGCTGCGGGGATGGAGACAGCTCCCCTGGGTTGAGGCACCACATTTCTGCAGCCTTTTGATGGATTGAGATCTAATGCTATTGCAATGTGTGGCAGAGGAGGGCCAGGTGGAGGAAAAGAATGATTTCAGACCAGACCATAGAAATGGGTTTGTGGGAGCCTGGGTGCCGGGAAGAAGTCCCATCTGTCAGTGAGCCCTCTCAATTCCACCTTCAGGACTGGTCCAGAGTCCACCTGCTCTTCACACCTGCTCAGCCACTGCCCCAGCCCATGCTCACTGTGCCCCACCCTCAGCCCAGCCACAGGAATCCTTTGAACGGAAGTCACATTGTACCCCGCCTTTTCTCCACACCATCCAGTGTCTCTACCCAGAGGACTGAATGGTGTTTGTCCAAAGCCCACATCTACCTGGACCCTCCGAATCCTACATCACTTGGAAATGAAGTCTTTATGGGTGTGTTAAGGATAGCGGTCTGACCTTGCTGGCTTAATGGACCCCAACTAGTGCCCGTGTCCTCACAGGAGAGAATAGGACTCACGGATTTGAACGAGGGAACCGGGTTCTGGTGTGACTCAGCCATAAGCCAAGGATGTTGGGCTATTGGAAGCTAAAGAGGTAGGAGGGGCCTCCCAGAGCCTGTGGATGGAAGGGCCCTGCCAAGACCTTGACTCACAACTTCCGCCTCTGTGAGAGAAGTGGCTGTGCATTGTGTGTGGACTTGGTAGAGTAGCCACAGGAAACAGGCATTGCCAAAGGCCTTAGGGAAAAGCTGTATCCTAGGGGGCCCCAAGGCCCTTCACAGCATGCTCCCTGCACTGGCTAGTTTCATGTCAACTTGATACAAGCGGGAGTTATTTGATAAAAGGAAGCCACACTGAGAAAATGTTTCCATCAGATTGGCCTGTAAATAAATCCATGGGCATTTTCTTGATTGATGGTTGATGTGGAAGGGCCCACACATTATGAGTGATCCTAAAAGCTATAGGAAAGCAGGCTGAGCAAGTCATAGGAAGCAAACCAGTAAGCAACACTCCTCCATGGTCTCTGCTTCTGTTCCTGGCTC
The DNA here is from genome assembly GCF_004664715.2 of Peromyscus leucopus. Taxonomy (NCBI): domain Eukaryota; kingdom Metazoa; phylum Chordata; class Mammalia; order Rodentia; family Cricetidae; genus Peromyscus; species Peromyscus leucopus. Next base: position 150,826,637 of record NC_051064.1, read on the forward strand.
CAGGTTCCCATCCGGAGTCTTGCCTTGACTTCCTTCAGTGACAGAGTGTGACCTGAGAGCAGTGAGCTGGAGTAAAATCTCTTTGCTCGCTGAGTTACTTTTGGCCAAGGTGTTAATCACAGCCATAGGAAAGTAACCAAGACATTCCCAGTTCCTGGCTCAGAATCACTTCTCACCTCCACCACAGGGTAAGGCTACCCACAGGCTCCTTGTTGATATACACTCCTGGCATAGAGAAGGGTATCATGGGAATCTATCGGAGGAACATTCTGGGCTGGCTGCCCTGCATTGTCTAAAGTCCAAGGCGATGTCAAGCCTCATAAGATCTGAGTCCATCTCTGCTTAGAGGCATAGGGCTTACCTCACAGCCTCAGCTGGTCAACTCTGAGGAGAATGAGGTACCATGCAACCATGTTGAGAGTGTCAATGTTGCCTGAGGTGACTCACATCACACACGTAGAGTGCAAACCCTCATCTGAGGTCAGACATTTTCACACAGAGGAACCAAGCATGCTTGATTGTCTGCTGGGGCTGGGTGCTCATCCTGTGACTGCTGGGTCGAAATTTGTCCATTTTAACACCTCCATGAGCCTAGCCATGTCCCCTCAACCCAGTCTCACTCTTTCTACTTCGATGGTACCAGGGCCACTGTCTCTGTGGGGGTTTCTGATCATATTAGCTGTTTTCACAAAGGTGTAGATTGATAGCACCTAGTCCTGTTGGGATGGTGTCCCCAACAGCTCAGCACTAAGGACAGCAGGATACAGAACCAGTACCTGTTGGGCTGGTTGCCTCGGGGCCGGGGGCTCTATATATTCTGCACTGAAGAAATCTCAGAGGGAAAAGATGTAGGAAAGAGCTCCACAGGCAAGTTGCTTCAGGCTAGCCACTAGCTGGAGCAGAAAGTAGCAACAGTGGCCCATTCGCAGGAATTCAGTGGGTGGTGTGGGTAGGTCTGTGAATGTGTCCAGGCTCCTCACTGGGTCCTGCTTCAGTCTGCGTTGGTCATTTTCTTTTCTTTAGCGTTGTGCCCCAACAAGACCTGGGAAAGGTGGACACAGAGAACAGCCCCAGGGAATATGGGTGAGGGCAACATTTCCCCTTAAGAGTCTGGGGCTGCTGGTGGGTTCCCACCTTTCTCTTCTTCTACCCCAGAAGCACATCTGCATTACTGCTGCCAAGTCGCTGCAGATGCTGTCTCCCAGCACTTAGTAGGCACTCTGAGAGTTGCCGGGTGCAAGCACAAGGCATGCTGTCTCTCACTCAGTCTGGCCAGTGACCTTCAGAATCCGATGTGAGAAGTAACAGGGAACAAAATCAAGTCCTTGCATGCAGGGCTGGGCTATGATTTGGATCTGTTTGGGTTCCCTGAGTCTGTACACTTGACCATGGCATCATCATATTCCTCATGTGTGGTTCCTCATTAGCCTCCCTCTGTTCTTCCTTCTTCCCCTTTGTGGAGAGAAGCGTCAAGCAGTTTCTGCCTCCAGCTGCCATGATTGCTCTCCCGGCCTCCAATGCTCCAGCGGCTAGGGGGAATGTCTGTGTGCTGTGAGCTGTAAGCAAATCTCCGTGTTGGGTCCTCACAGTGATGTGGTCAAGTGGCACCTGATCAGAAGCCCCCTGAAGCCAAGGCCTCTTCCCTCCGTGCGAGCTTGCCGCTCCCTGCTGCACGAAGCCTTCACAGACACTTAGTGGTGACAACTTCTCTTGTTCCAAACTCTCTGGAAAGTGACTCGGGGCCGATATTTCACAGCTATTTGCTGGACTGACCTTGCCTGAAAGATCAATTTGTGAAGCCACCGTGACCCTGGCTGAGTCCCTGCTGCCCCCCACCCCATTCCTGGGTTAGGGCGAGCTTTCTCTCTCCTCGAGTGGCCCAGTCTAGCTGGCTTGGAGCATTATTCGTCCTCATTTCTCCCACCGATTTGCTGGTGGCTTGACGGGCAGACACTCTTCCGGGTCCGCACCTTTGATGTAACGAGGGCATTAGTGATGGGTGATGGAGGTGGAAATCACTTTTTAATGCATAAAACATAAATACAGCAAAGTGCACAAATGAGCCATAACTTTCCTTCCTTTCATGGTCAATAAAAATATCCCCACAATCTTTCCTCATTAATTTGGGCCACGATGAAGCCATGGGGCTGGTGATTTTCCAAAATGCTTTCTGCAAAATAATGAGGCTGTTTATTAACATGGAACAGGCAAAAGGGAGCAGTGGCTACAGCGGTTTCCATGACAACCCCAAGGAGAGCTGTGAGGCTCAGCCAGTAAGATCCATTTCCCCACCCACACCCCAGGAATGCCAGGGCAGCCCAGGGCCCTAGGACCCAGGGATGAGGCCATCTGACGTCAGCATGGTGTTTCTTCAGGTGGAAAAGGATCTGAGGGCCTCAGAAAAGTGATGTTTGATATGAGGGGACTTTTTATGGTTGTAGGAGCATGGAATAGCTTAGAACTCATGGCTGTTGTGTGTAGTCCAGCTGCCCCATATAGGAAGACTCAGGAATGGCAGGCACCTCACACCCTTGAGGATGGTGGACAGCAATCATTAGGAGAGACAGTTACAAGTGTTGACAAGGATGCAGAAACTGGAAGCCATGTGACCTGCTGGTAGGAATGTCCCATGGGGCAGCCACTGTAGAAGTCACTGTGCCAGTTCCCCAGAGGTTAAGGGCAGTCCCCACAAAGCTCAGCAGTTCTAAGCCTAGGGACAGATGCCATAGACCTGACAACATAGAGCCACCCCAAACTCACACACACTGTCTGAGCAGGATTACTCATAGCAGCCCCATCATGGAAACATTGCGAGTGTCCATCACCATGGTTGGTTTAAGCAATGTGACCAGCCAAACACAGAAGTGGGATTTGTACAGAGAGGGATGAGATACTGATGTGTGCTATGAGGTGACACTGAGTTTGTCTGACTTCACATTTTCTGAGACAAAATGACTCACAGAAACGTTTAAGGAGATTAAGAAAAAGGTTTATTTTGGGTCATGGTTTCAGAGGTCTCTATTTATTATGGTGGAGAAGAACAGCTAATCTCATGATGGCCATGGAGGGAGAGGGAGGAGGAGGGGTGGAGTGAAGTGGGGAGAGAGAGAGAGAGAGAGAGAGAGAGAGAGAGAGAGAGAGAGAGAGAGAGAATGCCCGAGACCTGTGCTAGAGGGTTTCTTGTTTCTTTTAATTTCACTTGGGCACTCAGTCCATAGGATGGATCCACAAACAGGATAGGTCCCTTCCCCTTAGCTGAGTTCTCTGCTAACTTCCCACCTACAAATGCAGAGAAGTCCTTGACTCATCTTCTAGGCATTTCTTAATCTGGTCAAGCTGACCATTCAGATGAACTGTGGCAGATGGCGTCTGCTGCAACTTCCACATGTGAAAATCCACAGAAGCAGGTAACCTGCAGCTGCTCGGGACTGAGGAGAGAGGACAGCTGCGTGGCTGGTGAGTTCTGGGGACGGGGACGAAAGTACACCATGGTGATGGTGACAATGCTCTGAGGATGCCCTGAATGATGTGGGTTGTCTTTCTGTACACTGTGAATATGTGCTGCTCCCATTGGTTAATAAATAAAGCTGCTTTGTCTATGGCAAAGCAGGATAGAGCCAGGCAAGAAATCCAAGCAGAGATACAGGGAAAAGGAGGGTGGAGTCGGGAGAGATACCATCCAGCCACCCAAGGAGCAAGATGCCAGCAGACCAGTAACACCACAGCCACATGGCAATACATAGAGTAATAAAAATGGGTTAATTTAAGTTGTTAAGAGCTAGTTAGTAATAAGCCTGAGCCATAGGCCAAGCATTTATAAGTAATATTAAGCCTCTGATTATTTAAAAGCAGCCAAGGGACGGGGCAGAACAGAGAAAAGCCTCTGGTTACACCTAAACCCCACTGTGTTGTATAGTTTAGGCAGATAAAGTTGCGGGGAAAACCCTGAAATATCTGAACACAAGTATGTTTTCTTTGTAGGTTCTAACTTGGTGACCCCAGAGGTGGAAAAGCAGTTTCTTGCTGCTTTGGCCCGTGGTGTTCTGATCATACTATTTCTGCAGCTGCTAAGAGGAACCTTCATGCTTGTGTCTTGACCATCTTCCGAGGGCTTGCCATACTCAGCCCTTTACACGAAGTCCATTCTGAGCCAGCACTAGGAGTCTGGTTCTTTGGGGTCACTTCTGTGCTAGACTGCAGCTTTGTAGAGGCCCCTGAGAGCTGTGCATGTGGGTGGTGCCATGTGCACCGTGTGTGTGTGTGTGTGTGTGTGTGTGTGTGTGTGTGTGCATTCCTCCATTAAGTTGTTTTCTTTATTTGAATGCAGAGGCCAGGGGACAACTTCAGGAGTTGTCCACCATGTTTTTTGAGACAGGCCTGGAACTCACCAACTAATCTAAATCAGTAGGCCCGTGAGCTCCAGGGGTCTGTCTGTCTCTACTCCTCCAGGTCTGGGGTTACAAGCATACTCTGCCATGCCCAGAATCTGAAAACACAAACAAACAACTTTAGATTCTGGGCATTAAAATCAAGTTCTCATGCTTTCAAGGCAAGTGCTTTATTGACTGAGTAATCACCCTGGCCTACTCTGCATGATCTGACTCATGGCCACACTGGAGGGGAGAAATCCCAGCTACCACTTCATCTCAGGCAGTCACTGAGCCATGGGTCAGCTTTCCCATGGTCACTGTGAGTCAGAAATGTCCCTGCCATATCATTTCTTGCTGCGTGGAAACCTTAAGTCCTGTCTGTGGTAGACTGAATTGACCAGGGGACAGCAAGGTCAATGTAGAGTGTCCAGTTTCTGTCCCATGCAGCCTGTGACCTGAAAGCCTGTGGCATATGCATCCTATTATTTTCCCTATGTCACATTTTTCTGCCATATTTTCTGGATCCTCATTGGATTTTATTTTTGTTTCAGCTGATTCAAAGAAAATATCAATTTAACAGAGGAATCTCTCACACACACATACAAACACACACACACATATGAGAGAGAGAGAGAGAGAGAGAGAGAGAGAGAGAGAGAGAGAGAGAGAGAGAGAGAGAGAGAGACTATATCAGGGTTTCAGTATGCATCCCAGGCTAGTTTAGATTTACTATGTAGGCCAGGCTAGCCTCAATGAACATGGCACCTAATGCGCTAGTCTGATATCACAGGTGTGCACCATACATGTGGCTTCATTTTGAGATGCTGGTTTTCTATGTAATCTAGGCTGTCCTTGGAACTACTATGGAGTCAGGGATGGTCTTGAACTCAAGATTGTCCTGCCTCAGCCTCCTGTGTGCTGGGTTATAGGTAGCTGGTATTTAAATTCATAGTTCCATGAGCTTAGAAAGGCCAGATGCAAGCTCTGAGCCATGGGTGTGCTGAAAGCATGCTTCCTGGGGATGAAACATTAGGTAGAAGGGGCAGAGTTTCATAATTTTTACTTTTTAGTCTTGGAAGAGCCACTGGTCAGTGTCCCTTCCTGTCAATATTCAGACTCTTCTTTATCAGCAGTGGAGTTATTTTTCCAAATGAAATATTTCAAGGCTACCAGAATTCTATAGCTTTACAGAAAAGAGTGGTATTCTGGCCAAATGTAAGCTTGAGTTGTAAGCTTATGCTCCAAACACAGAACAAACACCAGGGAAATATGAAAATGGGAACGTTCCCGCTTCATCTTGGTAGGAGAGTTTAGACAATTTCTCACAACAGATACCATAAGCAGGCAGACCACCCAGACGGAATGCAGAGGCTCTTAACAATATACCATAAATCAAAGAGACTTAATTGACATATATGAGACAGCAGTCAGCACTGCCTTCCTTAACTCCAGCAATGGACACGGGACATTTACCAAAACTGACAACACAGTAGTTCATAAGCAAGTCTTGACCATTTTCACAATAATGCAGAGCGTGTTCGCTGGCCCCAGCACAATTACACCAGAAACCAGCAGAAAAAACTAAGCAGAAAATCGCTGGCTGTTGGGTTTCTAAGCCTCACACTGCTAACTGGCCTGTGGCTCAAAGAAGGAACCTCAGTGACAAGGTGGAGACTACCAAATATGGCTGACTGTCAACCAAGGTGTGTGACATTGTATCTGTAGGTAAGGGCTGACATGGCATTTAGAGAGAAATTTGTAGCTTCATCCGTATTGCAGCTGTGTAAAGATGTAGTATGTGAAGAAAGGCTGAAAATATTTTAAAGCTTTTGTTTCAAGAAGCAAGAAAAAGAAATTTAAGGGCTGGTGAGTTGGCTCAGTGGGTACAAGTGCTTGCGGCCAAGCCTGCTGATATGAGTTCAATCCCAGGAACCGACATTGCATAAGGAGAGAAGTTATCCTCTGGCCTTCACACACTCACCATGGTCTGCACTTGTGTGTGTGTGTGTACATGCACACCTACACACACACATAGAAAACTGAGCCAACACCAAATGAAACAGAATGAAAGAAATTATAAGAACAAAAACAAAAATTAATATTATAGAAGGTGAATATGCCATAAACAATAAGAGAGCCAAACAAAATGTTTTGTCTGAGGTCAATGAAATTGATAGATCCCTAACAAAACTGATGAAGGACAATGAGAACATAATGCCATCAGGGATTAAAAAAAAAGAAAGAAAGAAACAGCAGCTGTATAGAGGCCGTCAACCTGGACAGGATAAGATATTGGCAAGAGTGTCTTTACAAAGACTCATTCAGTCAGGTCAGCCTGTAGGCATGTCTGTGGGGAATTGTCTGGACTGTTCATCTGTAGAAGAAGACTTAGCCATTGTGGGCAGCACCACTCCCTTTTCTGGGCCCTGAATTATATAAGAGAGTGGAGAGAAACCCAGCTGAACTAATCTGAGAAACAAGCAAGCAAGAACCCACTCTCAGTTCTTAACTGTGGCTGTGATGTGGCAAGCTGCTTCATGCTCCTGCCTCAGCTTCCCAGAGCCTGTCCCCCACTACATTGCTTTTTGACATTTTTTTAAATCATAGCAACAGAAATGGGACTGCAGCAGGGCCTGTGTACTCGTTATGCTGACCACTGTATTGTTTATATATGTTTGAAATTTTTCATAAAAAAGAAACAATAAGTAAGAGATTAAATCATTTTCTTGGTATCCCAATTAATTTTAATGATGGAGACACATGTACTAAATCAAAGAAACTTTGTAACACATGGAACATTTTAAGATAGGACTATGAAAGACGGTCAAATAGGCTGATTTCACTTCTCTCGGTTTGGTTATGTCAGGGAGTCTTGATTCTCCTGGTGTGGTGGTATGAATAGGTATGGCCCCCATAGCCTCAGGTGTTTGAATGCTTGGCCCATAGGGAGTGGCACTATTAGAAGGTATGGCCTTGTTAGAGTAGGTGTGGCCTTGTTGGAAGAAGTGTGTCACTGTGGGGGCGGGCTTTGAGGTCTCATATATGCTCAAACTATGCCCAGCACACAAACTCCTACTGCTGCCTTTAGATTAAGAAGAAGAACTCTCAGCTCCTTCTCCAGCACCATGTCTGCCTGCACACAACCTTGTTCCACCATGATGATAATGGACCAAATCTCTGAAAATGTAGGCCAGCCCCGGGTAAGTGATTTCCTTTGTAAGAGTTGCTGTGGTCATGACGTCTCTTCACACCAATAGAAACCCTAAGACGCCTGGGAATGTGGTTACAAACATGACAATGTTTTAAATGTCCACCTTGCAACTTCCTGAATTGGAACTCAGATCCTTGGGTTTGGTGTCAAGTACCTTCACTTGCTGAGCTGTCTTGCTAGCTCCCACTTCAGGTCATAATAAGCACTGAAACCATCCCTAACATGACAGGGTTATCTGTGTCCCAGCCACATCTCTGCCTCCCAGGCTGTGCATCCCACATCTTGTGTTCAGTCTCCTGCATCCCGAACTGTGTTTCCTGTACCCACAGATGCATCTTTATAAGCCTGTGTGACTTCTTGTGTCTCACACTGAAGCCTCTCCACTCAGGTGCCTCTGCATCCCGTTTCTGCACCTGTTGCATTCCCCACAGCCTCTCACATATCCCAGCTTGCACGTGCTGTTGCAGTCTGCCTGGGACCCTCTGAATCAGTGGCACAGCCCGTCACTCACACACCCACAGGGCGGCTACAGGAGACTGTTTCCAGTTCTCCTGGAGAACGAGGTGGCTTGCCAGCCGAGAAGCAGACTGCTGGTCTGTTGTGTGTGAAGCTTTCCACTTAACACCTTGTAGATGTGTTGTTTTCATTACCCAAGAAATTGTTTAAATATGATTACAGTGAAGTTTGTATGATAATTTCTAGCATCCTCAAATGAATTCTGAAGGGTTTTGAGCTGCATGGTTTGAAAGCTTACCACTGAAATCCCTCTTAGGACTTATTTTTTTCTGCCTGAAATTCTGGTTAGGCTTCAGGAATCTTTCAAGAGGTAACAATGAAGTCCTATTCTTCCTTCCTTCCTTCCTTTCTTTCTTTTTTTTTTTTTTTTTTTTTTTTTTTTTTTTTTTTTGGTTTTTCGAGACAGGGTTTCTCTGTGTAGTTTTGCGCCTTTCCTGGAACTCACTTTGGAGACCAGGTTGGCCTCGAACTCACAGAGATCCGCCTGGCTCTGCCTCCCGAGTGCTGGGACTAAAGGCATGTGCTACCACTGCCCAGCGAAGTCCTATTCTTAAACTTTGCTTAACAAAATTCTAGAGCCATGTAACTGATGCTTGGATATGAACAAATGAATGCATGTCTATCCCTTGTATCTACGGGACTTTGTGTAAGACCTGAGAGATCGTGAACAAATTGATGGGTCAATGGGTAGATGAATGGATGGGTAGGTAGATGAATGGGTAGATGGGTGGTTGGGTAGATAGGTGGTGGTGGATGAATGGATGTATTGGATTAGATGGATGGATATGTAGATGAACGTATATGTGGATGGATGAGTGGGTGGATAGATGGGTAGATGTGTAGATGGATGGATGACAGATGGGTAGGTGGATGGATGGATAACAGATGGATAGAAAAGGCTCTTGTCTTCCAAGGACATCACAACAAAGAAAAGGAAGTTGGTGCTGTCCTCCAATTGTCTGGTCCTTGGCTTTAGAAGACAATCCAGGGTAATCTGTTTCTTTCTTTCCTTTTTTAAAAAAGATTTATTTATTTATTATGTACACCTTGTTCTGCCTGCTAGTATGCCTGACAGAAGAGGGCACCATATTTCATTATAGATGGTTGTGAGCCACCATGTGGTTGCTGGGAATTGAACTCAGGACCTCTGGAAGAGCAGCCAGTGCTCTTAACCTCTGAACCATCTCTCCAGCCCACAGGGTATTCTGTTTCTAACATCCCAAACATACCCTTTCCTCCCACATGTCTGTCTGTCCAAGTGTTAAGTTCTTTGCCTGTCCCCTTACATACCAGGGCACCAGTGTTGCTCATGTCTATGACCTGTGCCTTAGAGCTAAAGACTGAATTTAGATGAAGCCATTGCTGACACCATTGTATTTCAAAATGGGGCCTATGTCATTTACTTTTCTATTGATGAGACAAAACACCATGGCCCAGGCAACTTACAGAAGAAAGGGGTTACTAGGGCATATGGTTCTAAGTGAGTAAGAGGAGCAGAGGCATGGTGGCTGGAGCTGGAGCTAAGAGCTCACATGCCTCAGAAGTAGGAAACAGAAAGAGTGAACTTGAGTGGCTGGAGGTTTAAACTCTCAAAGCCTTCTGTCAGAGACACACCTCCTCCAAGGCCACACCTCCTCCAAGGCCACACCTCCTCCAAGGCCACACCTCCTCCAAGGCCACACCTCCTCCAAGGCCACACCTCCTCCAAGGCCACACCTCCTAAGCCTCCCCAACAGAGCCACCAACAGAGAACCAAGAATTCAAATGCCCTAGATTACTGAGAACATCTTATTCGAAATACCTCAGAGCCAGGGACCTCATCACTGGAAGATCTGGGAGGCTGGAAACTCTGGAGCAGGCTGCCCCCCTCTTCTGGTGCCCACAAAGCCCGAGTCGGAGCAAATCCAGCTCCAGCAGCCTTTGCCTCTGACAGACTCCGCCAAAACAATCAGACTTGTCAGGACCCATCAAGTAAGGCAGGCTGCAGGCAGTGAATTGAATTTGCAAGCAAGATAATCAGTTATTGACTGAAGAGGTGAGCTGCGGCTCCAGCCTACTCCCAAGGAAATGAACTTCTTCAAGTCCTCGTATATTTACTGGTCAGAGTGAAGGGTGCTTGTCGGAAGTCACCGCTGGTGTGAGAGTGGAAGGATGGATGGGAGCGTCCCCTCCTCTCCTCTCTCTCTTCTTCCCCCTGACATCTGTGATAATGATGTAGGGAAAATGTGACCGGAAGAACATGTGGCTTGGCAAAATGCACAGGTCCATCCCATGCCTAGTGGGAGGAAATGAGGAAGTGAAAGCCCAGACTCTTGATTCTTATATTCCTGGTTCTCCTGCTTCAGGGAAGAGGCTCCTGTAACCAAATGAGGATGGAGGGAACACAGCTGGTACCCCCAGTTTAGTCTGACACTCCTTAGAGGATGCCTGGATTTGGCTTCCATCACTAAAGCTCTGGCTGTAGGACATCTTTGACTGTAGGGGGCACCATCGACCTAACAACAGTGAAGGGACAGCCTGTGAAGTCTCATTGTGCTCAGCATTTATCATAATTATAAAATGTGTCCCAATTCTAGAAAAGATAAAAAGAGAAATGAGAACACGTGTCTTAGCATCAAGGAAACATGGGGCTGCTATTTTCATTATTCTCATTAATTTGTTTATATCTCACTTTGTACCCAAAGGGTTTGCCGTGGGGACTTGAATCAGCTAAGCCTGAGTCTCTGGATGTGTCTTGGCTTGGAGGCTGCAGCAGATGAGGTAGCTGTGACCAGCCTTACGATGGCCAGCTCAGAGGCCCCCTAGGATGTCCCACAGCTCAGAGAGAAGTCTGCAGGACCAGGAGACATGACATACTCAGAGAAGCCTGGAGCTCACAGGACAGTGCCCAGGGCAGCGGGAGTCCCAGCCCTGAATACTGACTCTTCCAGGGTCCAACTGACTTCTTCCTTTTAGGACAAACTGGGTGGCCAACTGGAATCTGAACCATCTCTGGAGTACCTCACAGGTTTGATACTGAATTTCAGGGAGTGTTAGGATTCTAAGCTTAATCCTGGCCTTCTGGCCTGTTAAGAACTCTACTTGTCAAGGTCAGAGGACAGAGTGCGTCCTTTGGTAATAGGATCCTGTGATTTATCTGTGGACTCTGCTTCTCCTCCTGTCTCAGGCCTGCTGATGCTGGCGGGGACCTCAGGTTTACAGAGGAAAGGGGTAAAACACACAAGCTCATGGTGTATGCTCTTTTGTCTGTTTTTATTTTATGTGTATGGATCTTTGTGCCTGAATGGTACGTGTATGTACCCAATGCCTGCTATGTTCAGAGGCCAGAAGAGGGTGCCAGATCCACTGAATCTGGAAACATGGATGTTTGTAAGCTTCCACATGGGTGCTGGGAATCAAACTTGGGACCACAGGAAGAACAGCCAGTGCTCTTAAGTGCAGAGCCGTCTTTCTAGTTCTCTGTGCTCCTCTTACCCTTGGGCTCCACGCACCTGAGGGTCTGATAGGAGCCGCCTATAGGAATCTCCAAGTTCCAGGGCCTCCTCCCTTTTCTTCCTGAACCACCCACGAGGGTCGCATGGGCAGAATGGCACTTGCAGGTAACAGCCTTGTCTGCACCCGGTGGACACTGGAAGGAAATCTACTGGGCTTAGCCTCCTCCATCCAGGGTCCCATGGGCTTCAGGTGAACCCTTTTCTACAGAGAGGGCTCTGGACCCTGAGGGAGGTGCAACTGCAGGCTCTGGGAAGAGCCACCTTCCCATTGTTCCTAGGGGTCTCTGAGACAATGCCATGGTTTTGCAACTGGATCTCACGTGGGCCAGGGCATGATGCTATTTGTGTTTATTCCGGAGGGAGCTTTGTTTATCTGCAAACATGAGCTAATCTTTGGCTTTTCTCTGAGAAAGATGCCAGTGAGTTGGACAAAGGCTGGGATCCCAGTCAGGCGCTTTGTGGAGAAGAATCAAAAAGCAGAATCAAAGGCTCTGGGGTGGGGGTAGGGGAGCTAAATCAATAGACATGGCTAATCCTGTGTCTTCCATTGTCTTCTCATACAGAGTTCAGCCTCTGCCCCTGGAATGCCCAGGGCACAGGGACTTATCCCTCATTAACAATCTGGTTGTTCCGGGAAGGAAGGCATTTGGAATACTCTCACAGAAAACTCTTTGAGCCGCTGCGGCCCCTCTTTGCATTTGAAAGGGGGGGGGGGTCTGTGAGAGATGCCGAGCGAGCCTTCTGACCTGGATTCTGGTTCTCCACGGACAACATGGAGACCCTGACCCTTTCCAGTCAGTTGTCTGTAGTTGGACAGCTTTTCCTGGCAGCTGTCCTTCTCCCCTGAAGCAGCCAGGGGTCAGATACTCCTAGGCAGTCCAGGAGCATTACTGGCTGGATCCAGGTGACTGGAGTCTTGCAGTTTTCAGGTTGTGTTAGCTACTTTTGCCTTACTGTGGACAACATATCCGATAACTCGAGGGGGAAGGACGCGTGCTGGCTGGTGTTTTCAGAAGTGCTTTTCCATGGCAGAAGAGGCTGAAAAAGCAGAGCACAGCTGTTTGTGCCATGATGGTCAAAGAAGCAGAGAGGGGATCATGCAGGAAGATACAGTCCCCAAGGGTACACCCCAACTTGGTTCTACCTCTAACTTTCTACCACTCCCTAATAATGCCACCATCTCTTGAATCCATCAAGGGGTGAATCTTTTGATTAAGCCAGAACCCTCATAATCTAATTATCCACAGAAACTCCCTCAGAGACATATCTAGACGTGCTAATATCCCAGGTAACTCTAAATCCAGGAGGATTAATCTTGATCCAACCAAGATTAGTTAATTAAGATTAATCACCACACATGTTTATTTGAGCTTTCTTTTCCCTTCCCCTGAGAGACAGTAAAGGTGTGAGAGAGAACTAGTCCAGTATGGTGGAAGGAAAACCACTGGATTCCCCAGCCTGGATACACAGTCTGAAAAGTGAAATCTGGGCCCTGGGATGGCTGACTTTCACCTCCTAAGATTTGTATTTAGAGGCCTTCATATTGGGTACTGTATTTGGAGGTCAAAGTTGATAAGGTCATAGGTCAAGGTTGATAAGGTCATAGGTATAGGTCCCTGACCCAATGGTTAACATCCTTACAGAAAGGGAAAGAGATAGTAGGATGTTCTTCTGCCAAAGGAAGACTACACTAGACCCACTATGAAGGGGAGCACCTGAACGTTAGGGAGAGAGGCATCAGAAGATGACACCAGGAGACACTTGTCACCATGGCCACAGACTTCCTCACAGGTCTCAGGATTATGAGAATGTAGGCTTGTGCTGTGGAAGGCACCAGGTCTCTGTTCTTTGCCAGCCTGAGCTCACCAATGTAGACATCTTGAGCCCATTCCATGTGGTGTCCTAGTTCCGCTCCACTAGGGCCTTTCTGAGGTTGCAGCAGGCTGTCTGTCCTCTGTCTGCCCAGCAGCCTTCTCTCTGGACTCTTCCCTGCTTCCAGAAGATCTACACCCTGGGAGCCTCAGACCTCAGCCCTGCCAAAGCCTCTGAAGTTGGTTCAGCTCAAACCTGGTGTCCAGGGAGAGGGGCACCTGGTGATTTGTCTTCACTAATGGAATCCAGCTAGAGAGAGCTGGAGGCCGTCGGGATTGTCTTAGACAATTTCCTGTGATACAAATGCTAATATTTCAACCAGCTGGCCTCAAGGGAGGAATCGATAATTCCTCTAAAGAGGATGGCCATTTCAAAACATCCCTGGGTACCAATTTTGGAGACCAGCTCCTGGGCTGGATGGGCTGCCGGCCCAGCCCACGGTGACCATTCTTATTTCCTTAACTAACAAGAAAAGCTGAGTGAAAGGGGCAGGGAAATGCCTTGGGATGACTTGCAAGGGATGGGGTAGACACTCAGGATGGAGTTGGTGCTGGCAGAGCTCTGGGAAGGGGAAGACTGTGTTTTCAATGTATCTTCATGCGGCTCCCCTCAAAGCCCCTTGTTCAAATCCACTCCCTTCTGAAAGCAGTCCTCTCCTGCTGTGCCCTTAGTGCACCTGTGAGTGGAAGAACAGCAGCTTTGCAGCCTCCCAGGCTCCACCTCATTCAACACCTGCCAGTTTGCAACCCGGGTGGGCGGGGTGAATCACAGCTCCCGAGGACACTTCCTGAGGCTGAAGGCTGTGATGGCAGAGGGAGAGAGGGGTCCATGCCTGCACAGGCCTTAAGCGATGGCCTAGGACAATCTTGGAGAGCAGAAATCTGACTTGAGTTCTATGGTACCTTCTAGAAGTTCTAGGGGCAATCTGCTCATCACGGTTTGCAGCTTCTGGTGGCTCCTTGGCTTGTGACTGTATCATTCCAGTCTCCATCTCTGATGTCACATAGCATCTTCTCTGTCACTGTATCAGACAGCCCTCTGCCTTGCCTCGTAAGGATGGTTGTGACTGTACTCAGGGCCTATATTAGTTCCTTTTCTTGAGGCTATAAATACCTTACAAAAGCAACCTAAGGAAGGGAGGGTGTATTTCAGGTTTCGGTCTGAGCTTGTGTTCATCGTGGCGCCATGATGGAGGCCAAGCGGTGCATGCTGGCTCTAGAGTCTGGTCTGGGGCCACTCAGAGAAGCCAGCTTCAAGGTCACAGAGCATTTCTCAGGTGGAAAAGGGAATTAGGATTAAGTTTATTCACAGGCCCTTGTCAGGACAAGTGAAAAAAGTTACAGCTTAGGTCACATTCCAAATCTTCTCTAGATGCTGGTGGGGGTAATCCAGTTCACAGCCTCACCTACCAAGCAGGCTAGACTGGCATCTACTGAGCCCCAGGTATCTACCTCTCCAGCACTGGGATTACAGAGGCATGCTGCCACACCCAATTTTAAGGAAGTGTATTATTTCAATTAATGCTTTGAAAACTTCATACATGGGTATATATTCTTCTGCTCCTCACTTCCTCCAGATCCACCACCATCTTTCACCCCTCCCAACTTCATGTCCTCTCTTTTTTTCCTATAACCCACTCAGTCCAATATGTGCTGCCCATACATTCATGGTTGTGGGCCATCCACTGAAGCATGGTCAATCCACCAGCTGCCATATCCTTGAAGAAACCTGGATCTCCCTCCACTAGAAGCCATCAACTGTCCATAGCTCCTCAGCTGCAGATAGGTCTTTATATGACCCTCCTCCATTCTGGGATGTTGGCTGATTTGACCTTGTCTGTATCCTGAATAAGCAGCTGCAGCTGCTCTGGGTGTATGAATACGTTGGTTTTGTCATGTCCAGAAGACTTGGTTTTACTCTGTCTCTCTCTAACCTCTGGTTTTTACAAACTTTCTGTCCCCTCTGTCTTCCTCAGTGTTCTGAGCCCTTGGGGGAAAGGGAACTCATGGCTTTTTATGAGGGTTCTGGGGATTGAAGTCTCGTGCTGCTGAGCCGTCTCTGCAGACCCATTGGTCACATTTCCACAAGCATCCAGCACATCCTTTATCAAGTGTTTTCTACTGTCCGTGTTTCAGTACTGCTTGTGGTCATGTGGGACCAAAAAATGGTGTCAGCTTTGGCTACGAGGACACATCCCCATGGCTGGACATCATGCACACCAAGCTGATGTCTCAGGATTCTGGAGATACCAGGCCAAGGAGGTGGCAGACTCTGTAATATGGTGAGGCCACTTCCTAATTAGTAACTCTCTTCATCAGGGTTTCTACTGCTGTGATGAAAAACTGTGACCAAAAAACAAGTTGAGGAGGAAAGGGTTTATTTGGCTTACACTTCCACATTGTAGTCCATTATCAAAGGAAGTCAGGACAGAAACTCAGGCAGGGCAGGAACCTGGAAGCAGGACCTGATGCAGAGGCCATGGAGGAGTGCTGCTTACCGGCTTCTCCCCCCACACCCCTCATGGCTTGCTCAACCTGCTTTCTTATAGACTCCAGGACCAACAACCCAGGGATGGCACCAGCCACAATGTGATGGACCCTCCCTCATCAATCACTAATTAAGAAAATGCCCTACAGGCCTGCCTTCAGTGTGATCTTATGGAGGCATTTTCTTAATTGAGGTCCCCTCCTTTCAGATGACTTCAGTTTGAGTCAAGGTAACAGAATCAGCCAGCAGAGTAGGCCGCTCTCTTTTCTCTGTTCCACAGGAAGTAGAGACACCGCATCTTCCCTGGGTTTCTGATCCAGCACGAGGCCCCACCCTGCTGACCTAATCACCCCCACAGCCCTCACCTCCTCGTACCTTAGGGGCTAAGGTTCAAGACTTTGGAAGATGGCCACTGTTCCTCAGCTGGGTAAGGTCCAACCCTTACGTCACGTCATTTACCTCCTGTTCAAGTTTCCTTTCCCACTGCTGTGATAAAACACTCTGACCAAAAGCACCTTAGGGGAGGAGAGGGTTTGCTTGGATTATACTTCCAGTCACAGTCCATCATTGAGGGAAGTCATGGCAGACACCATGTCAAACAGAAGCCATGAAGGAATTTGACTTACTGGCTCTCTCTCAGGGTCACTCCAGGAACATGCTTAGCTATGTTTCTTATATTCTTATGTTTCCAGGACCATGTGCTTAGGAATAGTTCTTCCCACAGTGGACTGGGCCCTCCAGCTTCAGTTTTCCATCGTCTCCCACGACACACCCACACATCCACAGATCAGTCTGACCTAGGAAATTCCTTGGTGGAGGCTTTTGTCTCCTATGACTCCAGGCCGCGTTGACCGTTGATGGTAACTGAGACACCCCAGACTGCCCTCAGAGGCTCCTTTAGGTCAGACTGAATGCTGAACTCTGTAGAACCGTGGTGCTGGTCTGCTGACCTGTGTCTCCTCCTTCATGCCGTCCTTCAAGGACCATCACAGCTTGCCTTGGTGGCTTGAAAGATGTCCCTTCAGAGCCCTCCTAGCTTTACTGCCCTCGGTGCCTGGCTCTTCCCTGAACAGTACTCGTGGCTTCGTGCTCCAGCCCAGTCCCCACTGTGGCCCCCACCTGCTGCCTTTGATCCTCCAGGACGGCTCCTCCTAAGAAGTCTCGCATGTGCCAGGCGACTCCTCTTCCTGTCATGTGTGGTTTGTCTTCCTCGCTTTTGAGACTGAGTTGAAGTTACGTGACGCAAACGTGGACTCAAAAGTGAACAGCTCAATAGCAGCCAGTGTGCCCCACTCGCAGTGTTGTGTGGCCATCACCCCCTTTAGTCCCTAAGCATCCTCATCAGCTGCCATGGAAACTCCTGGCATGAAGCCATCTCCATGCCCATCCTGTTCTCCCTCAGCCCTAGACACCATGTACGGTGGGTTGAATAAAAATGCCCCCATAGACTCATATTTGACTGCTTAGTCACCAGGGAGTGGGGCTCTTTGAAAGGATTAGAAGGACTAGAAGGGATGGTCTTGTTGGAGTAGGTGTGACATTGTCAGAGGAAGTATGCCACTAGGGGTAGGCTTTGGGGTTTTAAGAGCCCGTGCCAGCTCTAGGCTGTCTCTGCCTATGGGTCAGGATGTAGCTCTCAGCTCTGGCTCCAGCATCTGGCTGTGTGTTGCCATGCTTCCTGCCACGATGGTAATGGGCTAAACCTCAACAACTGTAAGCAAGCCCCAATTAAGTGTTTGTTTGTTTAATAATAGTTGCCTTGGTCATGCTGTCTTTGCTTCTGTCCATTTCAAAGCCTGCTCCTTTGCTTCTCTACTGACTTTGAAAGTTCCTGTGCCCTGTCCAACACGTGTGGATGCTCATGCTTGCGTGTGCTCATGTGTAGCAGATTTCTCATGAGCCAGTTTCCGGTCTCTCTGCTCTGTCCAAGAACTCTGTGCACAAACGGATGTCAGTCTGGAGCAGAGCGAGAGGCCCCTGGGATGCAGCGAGGGACAAAAGAGTCGCTCACACAGTGATCCTGACACAGAATGCCTGGAAGCTGTGTGCGCCTCTCTCTCTCTAGCAAGGTTTAAGTGTCAGAAAAACTCTGAGTTAAAGAGGACATTGTTTCCAAGCCAATGGGCAGAAGGAAGGAGGAAAAACCAAAGGGGATCTTTTCCTGAGGAGCAGTGCAGCTCAGTCACCTCTTCATGTATGTGCTCAGTCACCTTGTCCTATTTAAGCTGCAAGGAAGGTTGAGAAGATGATGGCCAGCTGGTCACCCCTGAGCTGCCCAAGCAATGGACTGTGTTCTCACAGCACAAGGAAGGGAGACTGTAGCTGGACCATTAGCAACCACAGCTGCAGGGAGGGGGGGAGAAAGAAGAGGGGGTGGGGGTCGGTGTGTGGTGTGGGCAGGTATCCTGGGACGGAAATGAAGTGGCCTGTAGCCCGTGGCTACCTAAGGCTGCTCTGATGTGAAGTGCAATGCTCTGTGGAGGGACCAAATTGATAAAACCACGAGACACAGCAATGTGAACAATTTAAAAACTTGAGAAGTGAGTTGAGTCTTTTTCTGCTCTGCGAAATGACTCACAGTGGAGGACTGTCCAACTCAACAGTCCAATCATTCAGCAGCAGCAGCAGCAGCAGGCATGGCGCTAACCTCGGGATGCTGTCCCGCCAGGCTGTAGGAACCTGTTTCAGCAGGCAGGAGAGCAAGGCAAGCGGATGCAGAGCAAGGACAAGTGCCCCAGGGGCTCGATCTGCTGAATGTTAGTTCCTCTGTCAGCTGACTTCACAGCTTCCCCAAGTCTCTCATGAGAAACACAGGGCAGTGATCAGCAGAGAAGGAAACCTAGAAACTGGGGCAGACCTGTGGGGGAGAACTTGCAGCCTCTGGCTGCCTGGACATTTGCATCCTCCTTGAAACGGAACTGCAAAGGCAGCTGTTGACATCCCTGTGCTAAGGCGCCCCCCACTCCAGAACACTGCCTGCTTCGCTTTGCTCTGGTTTCAGCTCCCTACTGGAGACCAAGAGTACCCTGACTTCAGGTTGCTGTGGACAGTCAGACCTCAGAAAATCCCTCAGGACCAGCTTCAAAGCAAGCAAGATGGGAGCTTCCAGGTGTTGCTAATTTCTGTCACAAACAACCTGAGACTCTCTGTGTGTAGGGCAGAAAACCAAGGAACAGGAATACAGTTCATTGTAAACATGGTGTGTGTGTGTGAGGGGGCAGGTCTTGTAGTCTTAAAATCATGCGTGTAGCAGGGGAGATGTAAGAGCACGTGACACTCCACATGAGGACCTGAGTTCAAATCCACAGAACCCATGCGAAAAGAATAGCAGGGCTATCCATGTTCCTGTAACCCCTGAGCTGTGGGAGACAGAGACGGGAACAGGTCACCTGACACCCCCTCCTTTGACTGTGTGTGTGTGTGTGTGTGTGTGTGTGTGTGTGTGTGTGTGTGCAGCAGTACACATACATCTTTATAACACACAGAAAGACATCACACACACACACACACACACACACACACACACAGGAAGACACCACACACACATAAACCCATACACGAAGACACCACACACACATAAACACAGACACAGACAGACAGACACACACACACAGAGACATCATACACAGACACACACAGACACACAGGGATACCACACATGCTCACACACACAGAGATACCACACATACACATACACACAGACAGACACACACACAGATGCCACACACACATACCTCACACCACACATACACACAGAGACACCACACACACACAGACACACACACAGATACCAGACACACAAACACCACACACACACACACACACACATACACAGATACCACACACACAGAGACACACATAACACACACACAGATACCACACACACACAGACACACATCATACACACAGATACCACACACACACACACACACACATACACATACACAGATACCACACACACACATACACACAAACAGACACACACACACACACACACACACACACACACACACACACACACACCACACCACACATACACCCCAAATCTGCTTTCTAGGGTGCCAGAAACAGTTTTTAAATTGTGTAGCTTCAAGCAGTGGAGCTTCGTTCTGTCACAGGCTGTCATGTCTACGGCCAAGCTGTTGGCAGGGTTACAGCCCCTCCGAGGGTCTCGGGGGTCACCTGCTTTGGGGTGGCTGCCAGCACACCTTGGCATTCCATGGTTTGTAGCTCATTCTGATTGCTTCCTCATGTCTCCTGGGCTCCTTTCGGTGTCCCATTCTCCTTGACATCTCTCCCACCTCGCTCTTCTGTGAAGCAGTGATTTAGTATGGCCTCATGTTAGCTTGATTACATCTTATTTCTAAATAAGGTCACATTCACAGACACCAGGGACACTTTTTTGAGGGGAAAATCTTCAACTTGGTTAAATGTCACGTGATGTATCAACCTTGTCATCCTGGAGGGGCTGAATAATCTTCTTGCTGGCTAAGGATAGTCTGGGCTCAAACTTAGCTTTTGATAGCTGAAGGCGAGGGCCCCTTCCCACCAACTTCCCCGTGTTGTCCTGAGCTGGCATGGTGATGTTAAGCACATACTTACCCCTAACTGAGGTGCTAAGGACCAAGGCATTCTCGGGGAGACATGGGGGGGGGATGAAGTGAAGGTCTGGCACCCCAGGCATCGTCGGTACCAGGGATTCATTTGTGGATGGAGACCCTGGGTAGAGAACCCCCAAGGGAATAAATTAACACTGATAGATCTTGGGTACTTGAGACACTGAAAGTTCATCTTGTGCAAGACTGAGCCTCTGTCTTCCTCACCGTACTCAGCTGATGATGTACCTTCCGAGCTAGGGTGACAGTTCGGAGGGTCATTCTGGACTCTTCCGTATCCCCATTGTCTTTAAATCAGTCCAGAATCTGACCACCTTTCCCCGTGTCCTGGCCACCACCTGCCTCTGGCATCTGTTCTGCTTCCTCCTGTGTCTCTTCAGCCCAGGCTCCCAGGACTGTCTACTTCACACTTGATATGGTAAGCCAATATGAAACGTGGGCAAGTGTGAAAAACAAAGCAAATATTATTAATTATTCAGAAATAATTATTCAGCAATGAACGAAGATAGTTAGGGAGTATAATTTGGCCTAGTTCACAAACTTCTAAAATATTTTATCCCTACAACTCTTCCTGTGTCCCACTCCTTCTGAAATTCATGACCTCTTGTTCTTCAGTTACTGTTTTTACTACACATACATACTTGTAAGTGTACAGCTGTAACGTGCTGAGTTCCTTTAGTGTTGCTCCTGTGTATGTGTGTTTAAGACTGAGCACTCAGGAGTGAGTCATCCATCGGGAGCTCCTCCTTGGCACAGGCTGACCCCTCTCTCAGCAGCTGCTGACTGCCTGTAGCCCGTCTGTAGGCGGGACTTTATTCTTTGGCCGCTGTCTTCTGTAAGAGACTGTGGACAGGTTAGAAACACCATTGGCAAAACATAAAAAGATCATAAGTGATTAGTATGAATAATATGAAACCAAAATTTGAAAATTTAGATAAATGTGAAATAAAATTGTTGGGAAATGTAAATTGCTAAAACTGCCTGAGGAGGAAAAAAATGTTCCATATTCACATAACTGTTAAGGAAATTGAACTTAGTTTAAAATACTTCTGTAGAGAATATACCATACCTTATGAGTTTTACCTTCAGATTTTACTGTTCAAAGAAAAGATACTATTATTCCCATTCAAAATTTTCAGAAAATAGTTTTATGATCAACCTATAAGAAGTATATAATCTTGATATCAAAACAAGGGCAGTTTGAGAAAAGGAAATTACAGGCTGGTCTCAAACATTAATGCATGTTCAAAAGTCTTAAAAAAAAATGTGAAGGTGTAAAACATAAGACCTTTCCTGACTGCACAGGTTTTCAATTCTAGAGAACAAGATTAGAAAATATCTTAACTTACTTATTTCTTCCACATTAATAGCTTAAGCGGGGAAAAAAAAAAACGTTTAGTTGGCTCAGTAGACATAGAAAGCTTTTCTTACATTCAGTGTTAATTTATGACAGAAGTTCTTATCCAAACTCCAAAGCAGCTGTTCAGTTCTGAAATCTCCCAGTAAACACTGCATTCCAGGACAGAATAGCTACAGTATTCTTCAAGGCTAACCCAAACACTGCATTCCAGGATAGAATAGCTACAGTGTTCTTCAAGACTAACCTTGCCCTATCATCTTCCAGGACAGAATAGCTACAGTGTTCTTCAAGGCTAACCCAAACACTGCATTCCAGGACAGAATAGCTACAGTGTTCTTCAAGGCTAACCCAAACACTGCATTCCAGGACAGAATAGCTACAGTGTTCTTCAAGGCTAACCTTGTCCCGTTGTCTTCCAGGAATGCTGTACCAGAGGAAGTAAACAATGCAATAGGACAAGAAAATGAATCAAAACAAAAGGCATAGAACTAAGAAAGAAAAGAATCAAACATTGGGTACAGAGCAAAATGCTAGATTCAGAAAAAAGTCATCTCCAAGAGTCCAGAGGGAAATGTCACAAATGAAACAGTCCTCTAAGGTGAGGAACCTCACTAAAGGTTGTATTGATCTTATATAATGTTTTCAAACCTTATTGGATATAAGATCGATAAGCAAGTTAATTATATTTGCATATGATAGAACAATTGATTTCGTTTTACCAAAATGAAATTTACAAATATCAATGCCAATAAAGGTAAGCCAGGAATAAATCTGATCAAATGGATGCAAGCTATTTATGCAAAATGTTAACAAAGTTTGTTGAAGTTCTCTTTAAGACACTGATAAATTAAAACTTATTGCACATTTATGGATAAGCCAAGATGAGAAAAGGAGTAATTAATCGATTAGCAATGTTGAAATAATTGTTAATTCTTGTGGAAATATGGATTCTCCTATTCACTTCTCATGACATTCATTAACATGTGCTGGATCCAGCACTTAAAAGAGAAAAGGGCAGGCTGGAAGGATGGCTCAAAGGTAAGACAGCTTGCTGTATAAGCATGAATACCTGAGGTTAGGTCCCTACCACTCATTCAAACACCAAGCATAGTGTACTGTGCTGTAACCCTAGCATTGGAGGTGGGGCGGGGTGGGGGCAGGGAGAGCTAGTCAGCTTAGTTGAAGTGGAGAGCCTTAGGTTCAGTGAGAGATGCTGTCTCAAGGGAATGAAGACAGAAATCAATAGAGGAAGACACACAGCCTCCTTCTCTAGCCTCCATATGAGCATGTGTGTGACACCTCCCCCCCTACACTACTCTTAAGAAGCGAAAATAACTTATTTTTTGTCTTAAATCTTTTAGAGATCGTAATATAATTACATGCTTCCCCATTCCCTTCCCTCCCTCCAAACCCTTCCACATGCCCCTCCTTGAGAGATACTGATTTCTTAAATGAATGTGAGCACACATGCATACATATGTATGCATATATTTATAAAACACACACACACACACACACACACACACACACTGAAGAGGAGAAACCTATTTCTTAAATGAGGCTTAGAAGAAATCCTACCACTGAGAGGCCCAATTAAATAATCCACAATGACAAATTAACACATTTGATAATATAAAAATCTAAATATTTCTACTTTTAAATCAACCAATTTATTTTATGTATATGAGTGTTTGTCTGCATGTATGTCTGTGCACCACATGCATGCAATGCCCATGGAGCCGGAAGAGGGCTTTGGATCCCTGGAGCTAGAGTTACAGAAGGTTGTGAACTGCCATGTGGGTGCTGGGAACCAAAATCGGTCCTCTGGAAAGGCAGCGAGTGCTCTCAACTGCTGAGCTGTGTCCCCAGTCCACTTTCTGTTTTTAAAAAAGACATGGGGAAGATGGTTAGTGCCCTTGTTACTGAAAGAGGATCAGTACCGGGAAAGGCAGAGGACACAGCAGGCCAGTAAGAAGAGTGTTAAGTGTCACAAACGGGCATTTCACAGAGCTCGCCCTCAACTGTCATTGAGACTTAAGTGAAGACAGTAACCACGGAGATAAATATTAAAGTAAAAGCAAGGGACCCTCTCAGCCCAACACAGGAGGGTAAGAGTCCACTGGGCTGGCGGCCCCTCTGTCCCTTCCTGCTCTCCTCCCCTGCTCCAGGCTGGCCCTGTGGGATTCACCACCAGCCCACACCTGCTTCTTCATCACCACAGCTTGCATGGAGAGTTTGGAGGACTTCCTGCTTGCCCGCAGGGTGCCACCTCTCTCCACCTGAGCCCTTACTGAATTGCCCTCCATGATGTTTCCAATGACACAAATCTCTGTTCACACCTTCCCTCTGCCCCTTCACCCTGGGGTGACATCAGTGTCCCCACACACCTTCCCTCTGCCCCTTCACCCTGGGGTGGCATCAGTGTCCCCCCACACCTTCCCTCTGCCCCTTCACCCTGGGGTGGCATCAGTGTCCTCCCACACCTTCCCTCTGCCCCTTCACCCTGGGGTGGCATCAGTGTCCCTGCCTCAGTTCTTTCTTGCCACTCAGGGAAACACTCAGTTCACTAAGTGTGACAACCTGCTTCCTGCTGGGCCTATTCAACACTTGCAACAGAGGACTGGGCGTCTTTATTCACTGAGGTAGGAAGTGTGAGCAGGAGAGTTACCATGGGGGAAGGCAATATGACATCCACTGCGTTTGAAGACACATTCATCTCACAGCCCAGTAATTCCGAGTCCACATATGTCATCCCAGGGAAACTCCAGGTTCTGCATGTGCTAACAATGATCTTATCTGCAATAGAAGAAAATAGTAAAGCTGTTCACCCAGAAGTTTCTGACAGCACTCTGACCAAATAAATCATGGCTGCATCAACACCCAGGAGCAGCTGGTATAGACAGCATGGGAGGACAGTGTATGGAGCTAAGGTGGGTAACTCCTTAGAGGGGGAAAGCTAGCTAGAGAGCACCGGGTGCAATGAGTTTGCATTGAAGTCGGAAGCCGAGGAAATCAAAGAACTTACTGTGCAAGACCAGGGAAGTGAAGGAAGGGACGAGACAAAGCTTAGGCTAACGAGCATTGCTGGGCAAGGGGCCTCTGAAGCGCTGCACTGACTGCTGCACTGACCAGCTCCTTGACGTCTGTCTCAAGCTGTGCATACGCACTCACACGTGTGTGTGTGTGATTGAACATATAGCTCGTAGTAGACACACCAGTGCACACCCTGGGTGAGAAGCAGATGAGACGGTGGGGGAGGCTGAGCTAGCTCTGCATGGAGACACCAGACACAGCTGTCCTCCAGAGTCCTGACTCCACCCCTACTGTGAAGAGATGACAGGGCTAAGGGACAGTGGGCACACCCCTTGTTCCTCTCAGCTTCCTAATGCTGCTAGTAACCCAGAGAGCTGGAGAGCCATTATGTCCTGTCGGTCAGTCTCATTCGGCTACCTCTCCTTGCTGTGTCAGAACTAAGTGAAGGAAGTGTGGTGCCTTTCTGCTGAATGCCGGTAATTAACCAGCGATCAGCAAACATAATTAGCAAGGGCAGCCCCCTCTGACGGGCCCGTGCATCGCAGGCCATCTGCTGTCTGTTCTCATTCACCACCACGTCTCCCTATCTAATTTGGGGCAAAAAGGTAATTGAGAGTTGAATGTGGTTGCATGGTGACCTGAGACCGTTGGGGTGGAATGCTAAGAAGAGAGGCCATTGCAGGCACCTCTGCCTCCCAGAGCTGGGCAAGCGATGCCAGCGAAGGGGAGAGCTGGCTGGTGATGGTCACGCAGGCCCTCTTCCATGGAGTCGCAGAAATGGTTAGGATTTGACACAGCTTGGGAGGTCACATGTCAGTCATTGTTGAAAGAGATTATTGCCAGTAATTTCCTTAATGCTACCAATTGTCCCCAGAGGCCCCTAGAAGATTCAACTCTTCTCCTCTGGAGCCACATGCTCCAGTGCATTCCTCAGCCACTGGACTGGTCTGGGAGACTGTCACCCTGGGGTCCTCGGGATGTGGGGTGAGAACAGGAATACGGGACTCACTGCTGTTGCCTGCAGCTGCCCAGACAGAGGCCAGACAGACTTGCTGCTCATAATGACCGAGCTAAAAATAGAATTAGGGTCAAGATCGGGGTCAGGGGGTG
Source organism: Peromyscus leucopus (assembly GCF_004664715.2). NCBI lineage: Eukaryota > Metazoa > Chordata > Mammalia > Rodentia > Cricetidae > Peromyscus > Peromyscus leucopus. The sequence continues at coordinate 150,852,706 of NC_051064.1, forward strand.
AGATTACTAATTAGGGTTAGGATTATTTGTTAGGGTTGGATTTGGGGTTCAGGGCATGGTTATAATGTTTCTGAAACACAGAGGCTTTTGAGATTTAGGGTTAGCACCAGGGCTATTGGTCACAGTTAGTCAGGGTTAGGGTTAGAGTCAGGTTTAGGGTTAGGGTTAGGGTTAGAGTCAGGTTTAGGGTTTGGGTTAAAGTCAGGTTTAGGATTAGGGTTAGGGTTATGGTTAGAGTCAGGTTTAAGGTTACGGTTAGGGTTTGGCTAGTTTTAGGTTATGGTTATGGGTACGGCTAAGTTAGAGTTAGGGTTAGAGACAGATTTAGGGTTAGGTTTGTGTTATTTTAGGGATATACTATGGTCATTTTATTTTCTGTGTTATGGTTTGGTTAGGTTTTTATTAATTTTAACCTATGGTCATATAATGTCTCAGGATGTTCACAGGTTTTGATGGTGTTCCTTTTGTTAGTACGTTGAGAATCTAACCTCTTCTGTAGTTTGCCCTTAAGTTCTGAAGCCTAGAGTCATTCTTTTTCCTGTAATTTCATTCTCCTTGTAAGACTTTCAATTCTTCATTGCTTCCCCTCTCAAAGAATGCAGGTTGAATGTGGTATATCTTCTTCCAGGATTGAAATGACTGGAGACTGATGACCTGGACTGATGGACAGACTCTTTGAAGCATTCTGCTGTGGAATCAGTGCTTATATCCCCCGTCTTCACTTGTATATGCGATCATGAATGTCTCATGGAACGGGAAATGGAACAGGTTCCCGGTTAGGTTTAATTGTAGACTTGACACAGTCTGGAATTGTGTGGGAAGAGAGTGCCAATGAGGAACTGTCTAAGCAGGCTCGGCCTGTGGGCAGGCCTGTGCTGACTGATATGGCAAGTCTGCGTCCACTGCAGGCAGCACCCTTGCCCTAGCAGGGGTCCTGAACTGTGTGAGTGTAAACATCGAGCTGAGAACAAGCAAGCGTTTATGCAATCATTTACTTTTTTCTGCTTGACTGTGGGTGTAAGGTGACCAGCTGCCTTAAGCTCTTATTTCTGTGAGTTCTCTGTAATGAAGATCTGTAACCTGGAGTTATGAACTAAAATATCCTTTGTTGTTGAACAATCCTTTTCTATACTGTGAATATGTATTACTCTCATTGATTAATAAAATGTTGACAGGCCAGTATCTGGGCAGGAAATTAGGTGGGAAAGCCAAACTGAGAATGATGGGAAGAAAGAGTGTGGATTTGAGGAGACTCTGGCGAGCCACCCAGGAAATAGGACATGCTAGAGGACAGGAAAAGCCATGAGCCATGTGATGTAGCTAGAGTTTTCCTGCCTTGCCCACACTCAGGACAATTCTTTGTTACCCGCCAGTCCCACAGCCGCTCAGACCCAACCAAGTAAACACAGAGACTTATATTGCTTACAAATTGTATGGCCGTGGCAGGCTTTTTGCTAACTGTTCTTATATCTTAAATTAACCCATTTCTACAAATCTATACCTTGCCACATGGCTCGTGGCTTACCAGCATCTTCACATGCTGCTTGTCCTGGCGGTGGCTGGCAGTGTCTCCTTCCGCCTTCCTGTTCTTTCTTTTCTCCTGTTAGTCCCGCCTATACTTCCTGCCTAGCCACTGGCCAATCAGTGTTTTATTTATTGACCAATCAGAGCAACACATTTGCCATACAGAACATCCCACAGCAATGTGACAATACATAGATTAATAGAAATGGGTTAATTTAAATGTAAGAGTTGGCTAGTAACAAGCCGGAGCTATTTGCCGAGCATTTGTAACTAGTATAAGCCCCTGTGTGGTAATTTGGGAAGTGGCTGCCGGGTATTTGGGAACAGGCAATTGGGACAGGAAAGAAACCCCGTTCTCCATGAAACTGCATTCTTGTCAGGTTATTTTATCACAGCAACAGAAATGAAGCTGGACAGTAACCTAACCTGTTAGATGTGGATACAGTAGACACAGGCTGCAGACTGGGCGGGACCTGGAGCACCAGGAAAGCTAAGGCACTTTTAAAATGTCAGCTTTATTAAAGGCTTATTCACATTGGAGAGCATGTACTCAGTTTAAGTTCAAGTTTTGACAGATTCTCATGTATTGTGTAGCTAACTCCAAACCCTCCTTACCTCTACAGTCTAGTCTCCTATTGGGTGACACTGTTCTGGGGATATGTGAATAGATGTTCGCTAACCCCATCGAAGGAACTGATGACAACCAAAGACAGATACTACCAAGAATAACTTGGTCAACAAATGACTTTTATTGGGCTTATTCACAAGTGCAGAAATGGATTAGAGACAACCTAACTACCAAAGCCCACCCTAGCATGGGTGATCCTTGTGGGTAAGATGGAAACTTGGGGATCAGTGCTCAGCCTGCAGGCAGCTCAATAGACTGGAGAGTGTGGGTGGCTCAGCTGGTCTGAGTCTTCTAGGAATCCCAGTGTCTCTTGTTTCTTCTAGGCACCTTGCTCTCTGCCTCTTTGTAGCTTGGCTGGTCTGAGCCTCTTCTAGGCAGTTCGGCTTGTCTAAGAGTGACTCCCTAGTTTTTACTGCGTATGTATGCTTGGAGAGAAAGGGGTGAAAGCAAACCACTGGAAGAAGTGGACTGCAGGGGGTGGGACTTTGAGGGTTGGAGCCCTGCCTTGCTTCCAGCCCCTTTCTGCTTCTTGCCTGCTGCGGTGTGAATAAGCAGCTACACTCACCCGCTGCCACGAATGGATGGCTCCTGCTGCCTTCCCCACTGTGATGAACTGAAATCCTCCTGAAATCGTGAGCCCAAATAGTCAGCTGTTTGTCACAACAGAGTAACTCACACGTTGCATGAGAGTTGAAGGACTCGTACATAGATAAGTATCACGATATATGATTCTCATGAGGGCAGACGCCCCTCGGTTTTCCATTTTGCCTAGAACTGAGAACAAAGCACAGCACATAGTAGGTGCTTAACACACACGCTTGAACACTGGGGAAGAGGGGCATGTGCTCCTTGCAAAGAGGTTTGGAGCATCAGCAATGTGAAGAGCCATGCCCCACAGCCTTGCCTTTCAGCCAGCCAGGATCCTCCCCAGAGTGATTGGAACCGAATACGGACAGCTGACAATATTCACGAGACTGGAATCGAGTTTTAGCTGTGTTGGTTGTGTGTGACTTTCCTCCTGGCTTCACCGTAGGTGAGGTAGAGATGGCAGGCAGCGTTGGTGGTTCCTGTGCCACTGTGAGGATGAGACAACATAGTTGCCAGTGTGTGGGGATATGTACCAGACAGCTGTCACCCATCAGGGTAGGGGGATGCCAAGGAAGTGTCCTGACTTCCTTTCAAGGACCATGCTGACCACTTTTTTCACAGCTGAGGGACCAACACTCTGTCTGGAGTCAGGATGGGAGTCAGTTATGTGTGCGCTCATTCCTGGGGGGTTGGGCTCCTCTGAGCCCTTCAGGTGTTTAGCATCTGAAGGACCTGGTGGCTTTCTCTGCACCCAATGTCTTCACTCTTTCACCCGGAGAGACCAAACTAGCGTGACAGCGACAGTCCCCACTGAGTGGCATGCAGGGTGGGTCCTGGCTTTCTAGCTCTCTGTGGAACGGAAATCCAATATGGGTAGCACAGTTTACACTTTGCCAGCTTTTATGAAATGTAGTGAATCGGTGCCCATGGATGGCTGTCCCAGCACCGCTGCCCTGTGTGAGAAGGTTGGGTTTCATCTGTTCTCTCCTTCAGTCTCCCCTGAGCTCAGGCTGGGGTTGATGGAAAATGCTCATTTCTTTGTTTTCTCTGGAAGTGCCATGGGCCTTTCTCCTGGTGGCTAGCCACTCTGTGATCATCTCAAGAGTTCTCTGGCAGATGGCCTGGCAAAAGCTGGGAACAGTGCCCGGCACCGAGCCCTCTTGTGATTAATGCTGGGGCTTTTATTATGCAGCCGTAAAGTGATGTATTTTACATACAGTGTAAAGCATTAAGCCACCATAGACTAAATTACTCTCCTCTTGCTTTATTAATATTGTTCTCTTTGCCTTTGGAAAATTTAAACCCTGCAGATGCTGACCCCGTTCTTCAGGAGTTCAAGAGGCTGCAGGTGGCACAGATCTCTGCCTCTCTGTTTCACTTTCTCCCTCCTTTTGGTGCTGAGCATGGCCTTTTATGTTGGTAGCTGATATTCCAGTGTGTGTGTGTGCTGTGGCATGGAGGGCTCAGTGAGCTTGCTGGGCCTTTCTGGGATACCTGTGTTTGGTGCAGTGGTGACCCCATCAACATGTCTGGACCCAATCCCAGGAGATCATGATCCGACATGGTGTGGTGGGTAATGTCATGAACCATGAACTCCCTAGGGTTTCTTTGGCTCTGCTGAAAAGACGTTCAGGATGAGCCAGCATGAAGCAGAATTGGTATTTATTCAAAGAGATTGTGTGTGTACATCTGTGGAAGTCAGAGGACCACATTGTGGAGTCGATCATTTTTTCCCACTTCGACCTGGTGTGGGGGTTTGAATGAGAAACCTCTTAGTCAGGCTTAAGTCAGATTTCATTGATTTCACTAGCTCTCCTCAGCCCCCCTCACTTTGGAATCTATGTCTTCTCACACTTTAGCTCCCCATCTCCTCAAGCGCGTGGCTATGGTGTTCAGCCGTGGAGATAAACCTGAACACCTGTCTGTAGACACCTTAAATTGGCAACACTGGCTAAACACAGGCTTGCTTGTCATGCTCACACCCTGGCACCAGAACCCAGGAGGGAACATGCTCCCTTCCCACGGAGCAGCTGTGCATTTTTCTGCAGCGCCTGGTGGCCAGTGCCCATCCGTGATTTGCCCCGTTGAGCATGCTTGGATAGCCCTGCCTCCCTCTAAGAGGTAGTGCTGTTCCCCAGACTCCCTCTGGCTGGCATGGGGTCTAAGCCCTTCCTCTCTGGCTTTGCACAGGAGTCAGAGACATCTTGCACAGTTGTTAGGTCCTGTCAGTCCTTCCTGTAGATACTTCCGGTGGGCTCAGAGGCCACTTTCTGCCATCTTCTCCTCTCCACTATCTCATATTTCAACTCAGCCTTACCAACTCCTCAGTTGTCCCATGGACAGGCATCATGTTCCATCCTGGCATTGTGATGGCTTCGCGTCCAAATGGCTGTCCCCAAGGGACTCCAATACAGTGCCTGGGACACCTGGAGAAGCCAGGGTAGATGGTCTCCTCCTAGCAACAGGGTCTTTTAGTGAGTCTGGCTCCGATAGGATTCCTGGTGGCTCTGGTCAGTGCCAGGAGGGGAAAGGGGATGTAGCGGGTCTGTGGCTCTCTTTCTGGGGGCTTTTTGCCCTAATGTAATGGTAGCAAGGGGCTCAACGTGGCCGTGATAGATCGCTGCATGGAGCTGTGCTCTGAGATCCTCCTGTGACTTACTGCCTGGCTTCACTGGTACAGCAGCCTGGCTGACGGATGGGGCAGGTAGGTGCTGCCCAGACGCACAGAACACTCATCTTCATAGTGGAATTAGGAGAGACTCTGTCTTAGGAATAAATCCTGGGCAGTGTGCCTGGCCCTTTCTTGGAAAGTGTCTCCTTGAACTCTGGGAAGGAGGCCCTCCCCTAGCATCTGTCTAGAGGGTCTGGTGGGAAGGGGCTGTCTTATTTTGATGGTGGTACCACAGGCTTAGGGAAGGGGTCTGGCCAGGGTCACCTATGTAGAACTGTGGTGATGCCATGACTAGGGTTGTTGTCACCTGGTTCCACCTTCCTAGGCCTCCCTACGCCAGCCAAGGACACTCTTCAGGCATGCTCTGAGTCAGAAAGCAGAAGAAAAGGGGCCCCTATGCTAAGAGGGCTCCCAGGAATGGAATCCCAAGAATGACTTTGATGGTAGGGGACAACCAGGATGAGGTTCCAAAGCTCCAAGGTCCAGTTGTGACATCCAACCTGGCCAAACCTGTTCTTGAACAACATCGTCACTCCAATGGCCAGCGTAGGACCAGGCACAGAGCCAGCCCAGATATTGTTTGTTGAATGAATGTGTGAAGCTTGCTGAGTGCCACAGCAGCTACACACCAAGTGCCTTGAGAGGTTGAGTGGCCTCATGTTGCTGGCTGCCGTAGAGATTCGGGTCTGATCAGTATGTCTATAAACCAGGGCCCACACCACAGGTGTGAAGTGTAGGGGAACCGAGGCACAGAACTGTCACTGCTACTAAGGTGGCTAAAGAATGTTTCAGGACTTGGTTGAGACATGAAATATAGAGGCAAATATGTCCCCAGTGATGCCTCTCTGTGCCCAGTACTGCTAATACTAATAAGCTCAATCTTAGGGTTGGGGTGAGGGCTTGAGAAACCTGGGAAGGCTGTTACATTACCTTCTCAGGCTGACTGAGCTCAGGAGTGACCTAGGCCTGAAATCTTAAAAAAAAGTGACAAAACCCAAGTTGATCAACACTCATTCATTCATTCATGGTTTGCAGATTGTGTTTGTTAGGGTTTTTTAGTTTTTTTTTGGGGGGGGGAGGGTCAATTTGATACAAATTAGAGTTGTCTGAGAAGAGGGGACCTCAACTAGTAAATGCCCCAACTAGACTGGCCCGTAGGCAGGCAATGAGGCATTTTCTGGGTTAATGATTGATGTAGGAGTGCCCAGTTCACTGTAGGCAATGCCACCTCTGGGCAGGTGGTCCTCGGCTGTGTAAGAAAGCAGGCTGAGCAAGCTGTGGGGACAAGCCAGTAAGCAGTGTTCTTCCATGGCCTCTGCATCAGCTCCTGCCTTGAGTTTCTGCCCCGGCTTCCCTTGATGGACCAGAAGCTATGAGCCAAAGGAAACCTTTCTTCCCCATGCTGCCTTTGGTCATGGTGCTTTATTTAACAACAGAAACCTAACTAGTACAGGACTGATCCTAGAGCTGTATGAGTGACAGGCAGGCATTCTTCTGCTGAGCTATGTTCTTTAGACCCTCTTTGGTAAACCTTTTATTTCAAGACAGGGTCTCACTAGGCTGGCCTTGAACTTGCCATCCTCCAGCTTCAGCTTTCTGAGCATGAGCTTACAGGCTTGTGCCCCCAAGACTTGGCTTTTTAGCACGTATTGGGTGTAGGTATTAATGGGAGTCAGTGTGCTACTTCATCCCCCATACAGAGCGAGCATCGATTCTTTTCCCACCCTTTCCCCTTCCCAGCTCTTAGAGCATGGCCTTGACCCTAAGACAGTGTTCACTCTAAGCAGCTGGGTTCCACAGCCCGAGGAAATGAGGCTTCAACTCCTGCAGATCTCTCACACATTAACATAGAGTTAAGAAGACACCTGTAGTTGGAAGGTTTCTCAGGTCCCAAGTTCTTCCAGTCCTGAGGTCCCACAGCCGCTTATAGAGTAATCACTCAGATGATGGGGAATTTCTCTGTATGCTGTGAATGTGTTGCTCTGATTGGTTGATAAGTAAAACGCTGATTGGCCAGTAGCCAGGCAGAAAGTATAGGCGGGATAAACAGACAAGGAGAATTATGGGAAGTGGAAGGCTGAGTCAGGAGATGCCAATCCACTGTCTAGGAAGCAGCATGTAACAGGCACACAGGTAAAACCACAGAAAATGTGGCAACATATTGATTAACAGAAATGGGCTGAGTTTAAGTGTAAGAGCTAGTCAGTGGTAGGCTGATTTAATGGCTGAGCAGTTTTAATTAATATAAGCTTCTGAGTGATTATTTTATAAGCAGCTGTGGGGTCTGTGGGGCTGGGCAGGACTGGAGAAAACTTCAGCTACCCTCAGAGGCTTAATATTATTTACAAATTGTGTGGGCTATGGCAGGCTTCTTGCTAGCTAGCTCTTATATCTTAGATTAACCCATTTCTATTAATCTATGTTTTGCCACTTGCTCTGTGGCTTACCAGCCTGCTAGCATGTTGTTCCTTGGGCAGCAGGCTGGTGTCTTTCTCCAGACTCTGCCTTTTTTCTTTCCTGTCTCTCTCCTTGGATTTCCCACCTGCCTCTAAGCTGCCTTGCCATAGGCCAAAGCAACTTATTTATTAACCAATGGGAACAATGTATATTTACAGCTTACAGAAAGACATCCCCCAGTAGACACAATGTGTCTCCATAGTTACTTTGTGGCCTTACCCAATACCTGGCTCCTCTATGCTCCTTGCCACGTAAGTTATACCAGACTAGATTACAGGGTGAAGAACTTCCCACCACCCGAGAAGACATAAAAGTCAAATGTTTTTCTTTGTTTTGCAGATTTCTCTTTCCTCTCAACCTCCCCACTCCCTTCATCCTATGACAGCTATCTTGTTTGACTTTGAATTATTCCCTTTAAAATATTTTATTCATCCTTTGAAAACTTAATGCATTTATACAATGTATATTGATCATACACATCTTCCACTGTCTCCCTCCACCCTTCCCTACCCTGTTTCCCACACATCTTCCTGTCTTCCTTTTTCTCCTTAATTATTAACAACCCTCTAAGTCCAGCTTGTTTGTGGGTGTGAAGTTATTCTCGGGTGTGGAGTGTGTGTGTGTGTGGGGGGGGGTGGACAACCAAGTGGCCACAACCCCGAAAGAGAGGGACTAGTCCTAGCTATTTCTGTTTATGAACCCCCTCCCTCTCCCGGAAGGAAGCTTCATTCTCTTTAAGACCCCACCATGTTATCTCTGGTCTGCTGTATGGCCCCTTATAATATTCTCCTACCTCAAGGCCTGATCATGGCTCCCATGGTCACTACTCTCTCCTAGTACAGCCCCCGAAGAGTAGTTCCGTTCTTGTTCCTCCTAACTCTTTTATTTCTAACCTGGAGCCTCTGAGAGGAACCTGCGATTTCTGCTTCAGCCTGGCCTGCTTTTTGAACATAGCCGGGGAAATCCTGAAGATGAGCCCTGGAGCTACTGCAGGAGGCTTCCTGTTTGGGGTCATAAACTTCTACAGACAGATCCAGACATCCTAGGGGCTTTCAGGGTTGCCCTGTTCTGTGGAGGCTGCCCTGCTGAGTGTGAGTCCGACCTAGAGTTACTAGGTCTTCACAGACCCTGCTCACCATTCTGGAAGATTGGTAGGACAGGACCTGCCTCACAGGGCTCAAATCAGGAGCCTTTGAAGCCACAGATTCATCACCTCTGTTGGGATGTCCTGGGACAAAGTGGCCTCCTTCAGCTTTTCACCCCTTATGTCTCACCCTGTGGTCCTGTCCTCCAACCACACCTGAATGCCGAGTCCTCTCAGAGGTGACAGGCCACTGCTGTCCCAATGGGGCTGGCTGCAAATGCCCTCCTATCCCAAGGCAAACACCCCCACTGCTGAGTTTCTGGGAGGGGCAGAGGCCCATCCACACTATAAACACCCTTCATCCTGGGCTGAGTTTCCAAGAGAGGTGGAGACCCCATTTCATGGGATGGCTTCCTCCCCTGAGGCCAGCAGGTGGAGGTCATTTCTCCTTCCTGCGGGTCCGTGTCCACAGGCTTGCTGTGGAGCCTGCTAGAGCATCAGGCTCCTGTTTGCTGTGCCCACGACCTCAGAAGGAAGCATTTCACCCCCCCCTGCAATCTTGTTCCTGTGAACACCGCTTCCCCATGTGCAGCCAGAGGGTCCGAAGCAGGACAGCTAAGAAACAGGAGGCCTTGGGTCCAGAAGCCCCTCCTTGAGATAAGTTATGTGTGCTGGGCTGCCACAGCATGGGGTGGAAGAGTCATGTGCTGAGGCCAGCTGTGGGAAACCAAGGCAGCTTCAGCCACACTCTTCCTGAACCTGGCAGCCACAGAAACTGCTTTTTTTTTGTCCTTTCTAATCTTTAAGTATTCCATGCTCTTGACAAGAAAGCTGTAAAACACAGAGGTAATGTATATAAAGGAACGTAAAGATTAAAATCAAAGTTTCCCTTGATCCCATTTCAGAGGGTAGCCAGGATTTTCCGTTTATCTTCTATGTTCCTTTCTGTATCTAGAAAACAAAACATCATAAAACTCAAATGGCCAGAATTTTCTGTTTATCTCGTGTGCTCCTTTCTGTATCTAGGAAATAAAGCATCATAAAACTAGAATGGTATTATGTCCTTGGTTGACAAGATCGCAACTTTCTTTTAATATAACATCACAGAATAAACATTTTCCCATATATGAACCTGTTCTTAAAAGCAACATTTTTTTTTGTTGTTGTTCTTTAGACATGGTCTAGCTAAGTAGGCCAGACTGGCCTGGAACTCATAGAGACCTGCCTTCCTCTGCCCCTTGTACTGGGATTAAAGGGAGTATGCCATCATGCCTGGCTCCAAAGCAACATTTTTTTATAGATAGGTAATATTTCTCATTTTTGAGCAAGTCAGAAATTATACACAACATATATAACACCTTATGGGGGTGCTGTTGAGATTCTGTGGGTACTGCACAAGAGGTCCTAGGTTCTTGCTCCTCAGAACACAATATTGGACAGGGACACATGAATGACATCAAACAAAGCAAAGTTTATTGCAAAGGGGGGCACTCTTTTAGGAAGGACATGGCCAGAGTGGGAAAAGTTTAGTAACTCAGACATGCTGGTGTAGCAGGGATGAACCTTTATGCTGTGCTTGGGCTCGTGGTTCATCTGTTTGGCACAGGGTTTTCTGAGCATGCACTGTTTACACATAATTCCCACACAGTATCAGCATCTTGTGTGTCCTTGGCATCCTAAACTCTAGCCAGGGCTGTGTGCTTTGTATTACAGTTAACTGCAGGTTGTCCTGGGACACTGCACCCTGGAGCTCTTGTGTGTCTCAGCCAGCAGTGAGATGGGAGGAGGATTAGGGGTTCCAGCCTTCATCTTTGACAGTACTTTTTTCCTGTATGCAAATTTTGTAAGTTTACTAAAGGTTTTCTGGACCCCACTCTTCTGCCCTGTTCTCCTGTCTCAGGTGTCCTTAGTAGTCACACTGCTGGCCAACAACCATTTCCTGCTCAGCACCAGGCCCCTTGGAATGTATTGGGTGCCTACCATGTACTAGAGGAGGAAGTTTCTCACCAGAGCCCTCCACTTTGCCTTAGGCCTCTGCCTTGCCTCTCTGGTGGTCAGTCTCCAGGCTGCAAAGCTTCCTCTGGAAGATTCCAGCAGGTCTAGAATATTCTGCCTTGGCACAGAGAACTAGCTACCAAAGGGGAGGCTGTGTGGACTCCAGGTGCTCAGCATCTTCAGGGTTTCCAGAGGAACAGGCTTCTGGGATAGACTCTGAGCTTCCAGGGTCTCCTCTGCGGTCCGGGTGGACATGGGTGGCCCTGTGGCCCTGGACATCCTTGATATTGTGTGTGAAAACACTGGGCCCTGGATGCTCCAAGGAGTTTGTGATTCAGGACTTTGTCTAGCACTGGGGAGCTTCAGGGCCTCCCTTGGGGGCTCCTCAGACCCTGGCAAAGGAAGCAGGATGGCACCAGATGGTCCCCTTGTGCTGATCCAGTGAGATTAAACCAAGAGGCATGAATTCTTTCCAGCTCAGGCACCAGGTCCCCAGGTACACTCTTCCCCCCGGGACTCAGGACTGAATGGGTTCAGCAGAAGCAGCACCAAGGAGCTAGCAGGACACCGCCAGCTATAAATGCCAGCTGCCCCACACATACAGTGCTCACTAACATCAGGACATCTCTCTCCAACAAGAAGAGATCTCTTGGTGGCCAGGGGCTGCAGCATGCATGGAGCCCAGTTATTCTAACAAAGATCTAGGGGTTGTCTAACTTCTGCACTCTCTCAACATAGTGGTATTTCTTTCCTTTTCCTTTTTGAACCTGTTGCCTCATGGTTGCGAGGTACTGTCTGTCTTAGCCAGTGTTCCATTGCTGTGAAGAGACACCATGACCATGGCAACTCATAAAATAAAGCATTTAACTGGGGCTTATTTACAGTTCAGAGGTTTAGTCCATTATCATCATGGTGGTAAACATGGCTGGTGCAGGCAGATGCGGTGCTGGAGAGGTAGCTGAGAGTTCTACATGCAGATCCATAGGCATCAGGAAGGAAAAAAGACTCTGGGCTTGGCTTGGGCTTTTGACCCCTAGTGACACACCTCCTCCAACAAGGCCACATCTCCTAATCCTTTCAGCAGTGCCACGCCCTGGTGACTAAGCATTCAAATATGTGAGTCTGTGGGGCCGTTCCTTTTCAAACCACACGGTCACAACACCAGACCATGCATTTGTGTCCAGGTAAAAACCCACAGAAGAAAAGGGCAACTGCCGAAACTCTTGGATATACTTCCCCTTTGGGGATTCTTCACAAACAGGAGTCATGGCCACCATGGCTCAAGGGAGGCCCCAGACTTTCTCACCCCAAGGAGAGGTGGGCTGACTCGAGCAGCCGACCCGAGCGACTTGACTCAAGCAGCTGGACCCGAGCAGCGCTCTGAGTGCCTACATGCCTACTCCCTTCAGGCTGGATGAGTAGGCCACTTACCATTTTTGTCGTGAACATTTTAATGAGCCGTGTCTGTGATCTCTCCCCGAGTTTATGATTGTTTCCTTATCATAAATTCCTGCAAATGGAATTATGAGGTCAGCAGCATCTGTGGTCTAAGGCTCCTCATGTGAAGCTGTGACCGTTCTAATGTCAGCTACCATGGGCCCTCAGCTCCTTCCCAGGATCCTCCCCTAGCGCTCTTTAGCACAGTGGCTCCCAGGCTCATCTGTGTTGCCCCCAGGCAGCACCTATAACCCACGAACATCCCGCAAAGGGGGCAGTTTCTTTACCTCTGGAGCCAGCAGGGGCTCAGCCAGATTGCTCAAAGTCGTCAGATGCAATCGTCTGCCAACACAAGTGCCTTGTTGAGTTGTTTCACAGTTTGTGCACCAGGGTGGCCTGTGGGGGAGACTTCCCTCTTCACCCTCCTCAGTGAACAACTTGGCTAAATCTGCCAGTGATGGAGTTGGGGTCGGGTCCACCCAAGCTATGGGTCAGTGCCAAGGTCACCATCTCATGACTTTGAACCAGTTATTCTAGAGGAGGAGGAGGGGAGGGGCTGAATTCTGGGGCCCAGGCCCCTCTCTTGTGCTTGTGTGCACATTTTATCTTTTGGCTTGGAAGGTGGGAAGAAGGTTCTCTGCTGTCTAGGCATCTGAGTTGGAGCTGGTCTGCAGAGCTAGGAGGCTGTGAGCTGTGTGTGAATGGGCCTGTGATCTGCCGGCTACAGATGTTGTTCCCTCCTGCAACCTACAGACACTGGGTCCATCCAGAGCCCCAGGGCCTTAGGAAAAGGACTCAGTCCAGAGTCTCCAGAAGGGATACTTCAGTGGACCCTCCTTCCTTTATGTAGGGCTCTCCTACCATGTCTCAACTGTTTTTGGGATCATCCTGGATGTTGGGTCTCTAGCTAAGGGCATGGTTTGGAATTTAAGTTTTTTCTCTCCTGCACACCAGCTGGACTCTCCAGATGGAATTCTGCCCAAGGAGATTTCTTCTGTCAGGCTCACTCTGAGGACCCAGAGAAGGTAGGAGATTCAGTTAGCACCCAGGAAATGGGGCAGGTGGAGCTGTAAGCCTGAGGTCAGCCCTGAGATTTTCTTCTATGGTATAGGCCAAAAAGGACAACATGTCTGTTGCTGGACTCCACAATTTCCTCCATTAGATGGTGTCATAGAAGCATTAGCAACTTGACACAGACTAGAACCATCTGGAAAAAAAAAAGAATCTTAACTGAGTAATTGTCTTTATCAAGTTGGTCTGTGGGCATGTCTGCAAGGGATTGTCTCCACTGTGGGCAGAACCATTCTCTGGGGAAGTGGTCCTGAGATATATAAAGAACCAGCTGGTCCTGATCTGGTGTGAATCTGTGAGTGTGTTCAGTAAACAATGTTCCTCCACGTTTAAGTTCCTGCCCTGACTTCCCTCAGTGATGAAGTGACCTGGAAGTATAAAGTGAAATAAACCCTTTCCTCCTATGCTGCTTTTGGTCAGTGTTTTATCACAGCAACAGAATAAACCTAGAACAGATAATAGCCGAGAGAGAAGGAAGGATCACTTCTGGGGCACTAGTTAACCATAAAGGCCAGGCAGTGGTGGCACACACCGTTAATCCCAACACTTGGGAGCTCCCACCTTTGATCCCAGTACTCAGGAGGTGGAGACAGGATCTTGCCCCTATTTGGTCTGAGGATTTGTAGAGGTAAGAAGTCTCCAGTGGCTGCTGCTCTGCTTCTCTGATCTTTCAGCTTTTACCCTCGATATCCAACTCCAGATTTTTACTGTTAAGATTAGTTAGGATCATGCCTCAACTCACCTCCCTGTCAACTGTGAATGAGAAACATTCAGCTTCGGGGGTGGGGCTGATGTGCCATCAAAGCAGCACTACCCACCAGATCTCAGCTGTGTCTGTGTGTCTATGGTGCCTTTAGTATCTGTCTGTCCTATTCTTTCTTCATCCCTCATTGCCCCAGTCAGGGTTCTGGGACCCAAGCTGTGCAAGGACATAGCAATATGGCTCCAATGTTCGCTGTCTGACAATTTCTACTTTTCTGGGCTCATTTTCCTTACTAATGAAGTGATCCTCAAATTGACCCTTTGGGAGTCCCCTGTCCAGTAGGAGATAGCAGAAGCAAATCCTTTCATTCTCTTTGCAACTGGAGACATTTTTCTTGTACTCTTTCTTGAATATGATAGCTTATCTGGGTATAAAATTCTAGCTTAACAATTATTTTCCCTTCACATTTTAAAAATCTTTAAAAAGTGTTTAAGAATTATTATTTTTAATTATATGCATCTGCATTCTTGATCACTAAGTCATTTCTCTAGCCTCAAGCTTCTAATTTTTAATTTTTTTTTGATGATGACTATTCTGCTGTAACCTGATTGTATGGTTTCTTGTAGATTTTCTTTCAGATGTTTCTCAGTCTCCCTTCTCTGTGTTTAAACATGAATTTCATCTTGTTTATTCTGGGGACTAGAGAGCTCCCAACCACCTATAACTTAGTTCCAGGGGATTTGATACCTTCTTCTGGGCTCTGTGTGTGTGTATACTTATGTGCATATATCCATATACACATACCTAATTAAAAAGAAAAATCTTTAAAAATATTATTATGTTCAGAAATTAGGGTAAATTTTGTCTTCCCTTAGGTCTGGATACTCAGCTGCTTTCTTCTCAAATCCTGTCTCCTGTGTCCTCTTATTCTGAAGCCTCTGTTACTGCATTTGAATCCAAGGGTATGTACTTTATTTGCATTATGTTATTATTATGTCTATGAAAGTGGTTTGCATCTAATAACTGATGTTTATAACATAGTTTTTAGTCTATGTTCACAGGCAGCACTGTGAAGTAATTTTTGGTGCCTGTGCACACACCAGGGTTTTTAGTCTGGTGGCAAATTGCATGACCTCAATTGTTAAACTGCAGCCTATGTATATTTACATATCATGTGAGGAGGGGATGGGAGATGTGTGTGTGTGTGTGTGTGTGTGTGTGTGTGTGTGTGTGTTGTTTATGAGTGCCATTGCACATCTGTGGAGGTCATAGGACTTGCAGGAATCAGTTCTCTTCTATCATGTGGTCCCCAGGTATTTGATCCATGTTTTCAGGCTTAGTGGAAAGCTCCTTTGCCTGCTCAGCCTTCTCACTGGCCCTATTCAACTCTCAAAAAGTTGTTTCACAGTACTAGGGAGTTAGTAGTTAAGAGCGTTGGCTGCTTTTGCAGAGGACTAGGATTTGAGTCCCAGCACCCATGTGGCTGGCTCACACCATCATGAACTCCAAGAGGATCTCCAAGAGGATCTGCTGCCCCCTGCTGGCCTCTGAGGGCACTGAATGCATGTGGTGCACATACATAAATGCAGCCAAACAAACACATAAAACAGAAATGAATAAGTGAATTTTTATAAAAAGCATTTTTCTGTATTTACAGTAAATACTCCAAGTCACAAGCATCACATATTAGTTTAACTGTGCTGAGTATCATCTTCCTGTGGTTTAAAGGTATCACTTTCACTTTTAGCCAGTTCTGTCTCAGATTTGATACAGCACAGTATGTTTTGAAGTTTCCTTCCTTGCCTTTTTGCCTCTTCACTTTTTTTTTCTTCTTCTTCATATTCTCTGTCTCTTTCAGGCTTTTCACCTCAGTGGCCACCATAGGTGTGGTTTGTCATCTGCTTTCTTTGCCATTGGTGCACTGACCTCATCCCTACAGAATCACTTGTCTTTCCTGTCGCCTCTGCCAGCCCAGATACCTGATGGAGGGAGATGCTGTAAGTTTGCTCAGGGACAGCACTGCATCAGGGACAGGCTACCCTTTGTGAACTGTGTGTTATGAAGGGAGACTGGGGCAAGGGGAGTTTTAAAGAGCTACAAGAGGCGTTTACGTGTAATGTGTTGATACAGTAATCCTTCTCCACAAAGGTAATGGCAAGGGCAGATGTCTCCACAGTGGCACTTTGGTGTGAGGTGGGGGTAGCCTCTGTGCAAGCCTCAGGTTCTGGCAGAGTCCTTTGTGATCATTCTGTGTGATTCTCTCCTCCACATTTCCCAGCTTTCCTTGTTAGAACTTGACACAAACGACTCCATCTCAGTTCTGATACCTTTCACAGCCATTTCTCCTAAGGAAACAGGCATGGGTTTTTGTCTGTTTTGTTCCTGTTAACACCCAGCAGGACCCGGCATCCTGCACTCAGCAGGTGTTCGATAATGGTTTGTGGTAAGTTGATTGAGTTGTAACAGTGTTTCCAGAAAGGGTGAACCAATTTCCTTTTTAGGTTGTTGTTATTATTGTTGCAGTGCGTTTATTGTTTTTAATGACCTTATTTTCATTTTCAAAATGTTAATAGATCATTTCTCATCTACTACTCCCACTCTCATTTTATTTATGTAACATTTCAGTGTTCATTTCTCAGTCCTGATTTTAGGAAGGAAGTGGCTGAGGTACTTGCTCTTTGCCACATCTTTGTGCGGGCACTCTGTGGGTTGCTGTGGCTCACGCGGAAGGATGCAATCCGCCCAGCTGGATCTTGTTCGGGTCTTTCTTGGCAGCTGACCTGGCTGTGCTTTGGATTTGGCTAACAAAGGGTGTCAGTCATGGTTTTCATTGCTCTTACCTAATACTCCACACAGCAGCGCGGGAGAGCGGATTTGTTCTGATGCCCGGGCTATGGGGATGCGGTCCATCATGGTGGAGCAGACACAGCAGCCCTGTGGATCCCTGGCTGCCAGAGCTCAAGCCTGGTACTCCTTACCTCCTCCCATCCCAGTGACCTGGGAGCAATGAGTGGATGGGAAGTAAGGTCAAGCTGTGAACCACAAGGCCACCTCCAACGGTTCGCTCCACCTCTTTTAAGAAGTCTTCATACTCGAAAAACAAACTGCACCAGCTTGAGATCAGAATTCAGACAGAGCCTGTGTGGAATATTCTGTTCCAACCATGACACACATTTCACTTTCTTCCCTACTCTCTCTCTCTCTCTCTCTCTCTCTCTCTCTCTCTCCCTCTCTCTCCTCCTACTCCCCTCTGTGTACATGTGCATGTGTGTGTGTCACACTTGACCTGAAGGGTCAGACCTTGGGACACTTCACAATATGTCCTTGGTTGAGCATCCTGCATCCCTGGCCACAGGGCTACCTGTGTCCTCCTGGGTCCTTGGCCTCATAGCCTGCTGACACTGTCTCTAGCAAGTCTGGTTTTTGTGTCTTTTGTGAGTTAGTAAGACCACACTGTCTGGGGAAAGGCAGGATGATCGGCTCCAGGCCCTGCAGTCTAGGGGGCACTTTTGGTTGCTGTGGCTTCTGTGGTGGAGACGTTGTTGGTTTCCAAGACTCCCTGCATCTTGTGGTCCCTGGAGATGCTTGTCTATTCTTTGATTGATTGTCAAAGTCTAAATTTGGCTGTCTTCTGTTCTTCCTTTTTTATCTGTCACAGCTCTATGCTCAGGGCAGGTGTGTGTGTGTGTATGTATGTGTGTGTGTGTGTGTGTGTGTGTATGTGTGATGTGTGTATGGGTGTGTGTATGTGTGGTGTTATATGTGTGATGTGTGTGTATGTGTGTGAGTGTGTATGTGTGTGGTGTATATGTAGTGCGTGTATATGTGTGAGTGTGTGTATATCATGTGTATGTGTGGTGTGTATGCATGAGTGTATGTGTATATTTGAGTGTGTATATGTGTGGTGTGTGTATATGTGTGTGTGTATCATGTGTATGTATGGTGTGTGTATGTGTGTGTACCCATATGTGTGTCAAGGCCAGATGTTGAGGTCAGGTGTGCTCCTCAGTTCACATTACTTTTGGAGACAGGATCTTGTAGACGGAAGTTTTTCTGTGTCCTGCCTGGCTCTGTAGCCGCTCCATCCCAAGTAAATGCACAGAGGTGTAGATGTAAGTCTTATTAAATAAGAAACACAGAGCCAAATGCAGAGTTAAAAGCCCAAGTGGTCAGAGCAGTAGCTAAGAACTGATACTAAAAACCCTTTCTTATCCTGTCATCCTTCCCTTCAGAAAGACACCTACTTCCTGTGTATCTGTCTTTTTATTGACTTTCTGTTCTGCCTTCTCATTGGTTGTAAACCCAACCACATGACCTTCTCATCACTTCCTGTCTATTCAGACCTCCTGGTCTTCTACGGTTGGTATTGGGATTAAAGGCATGTGTCTCCATGCTGGCTGTATCCTTTAACACACAGAGATCTGCCTGTCATGTGATCGGGATTAAAGGTGTACGCCACCACCACCCGGCTTCTGCTATGGCTTGCTATTAGCTCTGACCCCCAGGCAACTTTATTTATTAACATACAAATAAAACCACATTTCAGTACAAATAAAATATCACCAGACAGAGGCCTGTATTAAATACAAACTATATGGCTTATGACTCAGGCTTCTTGCTAGCTAGACCTTTCGTCTTTTTTTTTTTTTTTTTTTCCAAGACAGAGTTTCTCTGTGTAGCTTTGCACCTTTCTTTCCTGGAACTCACTCTGTAGCCCAGGCTGGCCTTGAATTCACAGAGATCTGCCTGCCTCTGCCTCCTGAGTGCTTGGACTAAAGGTGTGCGCCACCACTGCCTGGTTAGCTCTTTCATCTTAAATTAACCCATTTCTATTGATCTATGTTTGCCACGTGGCTTCTTGGCTTTACCTGTTCTCTCACATCTTGCTTTTCCTGGTGGTGGCTCTCAGCATCTCCTCTGACCCCACCTTTCTTCTCTCTCTATCTCTCTGGGATTTCCTGTCTGGCTCCATCCTGCCCAGCCGTATGCAGGCCAGTGCAGCTTTATTTATTAACCAGTGGGAGCAGAACATATTCACAGCATACAGAAAGACCATCCCATAGCAGAGTCTCTCTGGAGCTCTCCTATTCAGCTAACCTAGCTGGCCAGGGAACTGCAGTGGTCTTCCTGCCTGCCTTGTCCACAGGGGGATTGATCACGGGTACACACCAGCACACCGGGCCTTTCTGTGGTGCTGGGGACTGAAACTCAATCCTCATGTTGGTGCAGTAAGCCCCTTACAGACTCAGCCATCTCCCCAGTCCTAAGTAGAGACTTCTCTTTTGAAAACTTTCTTCTTTTATTGAAAATAGTTTTTTTAAACACAATGTATTCTAATCATGGTTTCTCCTCCCTCTACCTCTCCCAATTTCTCTCCTTCTCCCCTCCCATCCAGTTTGGCCTCATATAACCTAAGAGATTATAATAACATATGATAAAACAAGGACAAACAAATCAGAATAAGACCAAACAAATAGAAGAAAAAGAGTCCAAGAAAAGGCACAAGAAACAGATGATGCATATACACACGAGTTTGCGCATTCAGGAATCCCATAAAGAAACAAAACCAAGAAGCCATAAAATATATGCAAAACTTGTAGGATTAAAAAAATAATAAAATAAAAGTTAAAAATAACTCCTGACACATTATGAGACATGGAACCTTCAAAGATGCCGTTACAGCCCATGTCTGAGCAGAGCCTTTTCAATCTGACTGTCTGTCTGCACTGTAGAGCCAGCTCTTCTCAGTCTGGATCTGTTTCTCACGCTCCTCTGACGACTCTGGGAAACCGGACCTGTGACGTCACTGTCTCCATCCTCAGGGATCATCTGGGAGGCTCTCCCCCAGACTGTGTGTAAATCCTGAGCCCCCCAGACTTCAGTTGGTCACCATCCGTGTGTGTAGACATCACATTGTGGGTATGTGAGGCTAAAGCCTGGCAGTGTGACGGGGTGTCTGGCGGCCTTCTCCAGACCACCCCACCTGTTGTCGGGAGCCTTGAGCCCTCAGGACACTGTGACTGGAGTGGAGGACAGTGCACCGGATGAAGCGACTTTCTTTAATTAAGGGACACATGTTAAAAGAGTTATTAGAGGACGACATCAGTGCGGACTGTGGCTCCATTAGTGTCATAGTCAGAGATTAATTTGAGCTCTGAGTGGGGGTGTCGTGAACACAAGGAGAACCAAGTCCAATACTGTGGCCCTATGTGAAGATGGAAGCCTGCAATGAGAGCCAGTGGGGTGGAGCCTGACCTGGGAGACACCAGAGATGCAGACCTGGGGGATTTCTGCCTTTCTTGACTGCAGTCTGTCCTTATGAATACAAACACCCCCAATATGGATTGTTCCAATATTCACTCTCACAGTGCCGTCTTTTTTAATGAAAATGAAGTGCCTGGCAGTACTAAACAGAAGCTTTGCTGACATATTTAACTGTCGCACTGGGAGCAGAAAACCACTTTTAAAAGCGAGCGAAACCCGAGAGAATCGAACAGGCTCCTTTTAATGACCTGGGCCCATTAACTTGAAGGAAAGACATGTTTTCAAGCCACCTGGCCTCTGCATCCTCCCTTTATGGCATCTCAATGGGATGGCATGTATCGGGGATTATACAGTCAGCTTTTTAACCCAGACGTCCACTTGACACTTCTCCTGGGTGTTTTGCTGAGCTGCCTTGGAGCCATCGACCCTGTGAGGGAGTGCCCGAGAGAGAAAATACAGCTGCTGCCTTGGGACTCCCGCCTTGCCTGGGATCCCTCTGACTGGACTTTTCCTTTGTTCCCCTGGACACCAAATCCAACAGTGAGAGGCAGGCTGGTGGAGAGGAGCCCCTTGGTTAACTGATGGGCCAGAATGAGTCAGGAGTCAAGCATGTTCTTTGCACACCAACAATATGGGTAATTGCAAGGGATTCTGTCAGCTTAATAAAATGGGCCTTCTCAGCTCTAACAGGATTGATTAATCCACTAAAGGAAAACTTCTGGAAGGAATCTTCAATCGAAAGTCTTTACTATCCTAGAATATTTTCTTAAAGTAAGCCCAAATTAATGAGGTTTATTGTATTCAAACCCAGAAGTCTAAATCACTATGCTTTTCTCTTTTTCTTCCTTAAATCTCCCAGAATGAAGAGGCTTTGAGGAAAAAAAAAAAAAAAAGAAAGGAAAGGAAAGATCCCTTGAGAAGTTACTGAAAAGGGAGCATCATCCACCTGGCGAAGGCTGCGAGCTTGGGCTGTTAGGGAAGGAAGCGTGCTGAGGGCATCTGAGTGCGGTGTTAGGGGTGGGTAGTAACTGTCTCCTTGTGCTGAAGCCATAACCCCAGAACCTCTGTGTGGTTTGGAGAGAGGGAGGGTTTATTCATTGTTTTTATGTTGCCATGATAAAACATCATAGCTGTACTAGTCAGGGTTCTCTAGAGTAACAGAACTTATAGAATGAATTTCTCTGTGCTTAGAAAGGGGTTTATTGGAATGTTTTATAGGTTGCAGTCCAGCTTATACAACAGTGGCTTGGCTGTGAACAGAAAGTCCAAGACACCAGTAGTTGCTCAGTCCACGAGCCTGGATGTCTTGTGTACACTGGAATCCTGAAGAAGTAGGTTTTGATGTCAGTGAAGGAATGGACTTGCTTGCCATGGGGAGGGCAAGCAGGCAAAGAGCCAAAGCTTCCTTCTTCCCTGTCCTTGTAAGGGTTTCCAGCAGAAGGTGTGGCCCAGATTAAAGGTGTGTCTTCCTGCCTCAAGATCTGAATTAAAGGTGTGTGTCTTCCTGTCTCAAAAGTCTGGGCTAGATTAGAAGAGGATTCATCCATTTCAAACCAAGCCAAAAAAAAAATGCTCACAGATGTGCCCTACATTTGTGGGTTGTAGTTCATTCCAGATGTAGTCAAGTTGACAACCAATTACCAAGTCAATTTACAGAAGAAAGTTCATTTGGGGTCATGGTTAGGTAAGTCATATACTCCTGAAGGGTGCCTGCCCTCAACTTCAGCTCTGGGGAGGAAGATGTGGGAAAGATTAGCATAGAGTTCTTGGATTGAGAGAAAGCTAGTCCACTGAGTCACCACAGGCCACCTCCTAATTTCTCCTGTGGTAATCTGCCTGTCTGTGGGGTAAGGCAGTGTCTGAGGACTCCACCGAGAAGGGACCTGGTCACACAGTGGGCACAGGGCACCTAGCTAAATAAGCTAAGTGATTAGCAACATCTGACAGATGTCGGACTGGGTGAATGCTGGGGTCCTGGTGGGGGGCTGCGGAATGTACTACCAAACCCCTTGTTTGGAAGGGCTAACACATAGGAGGAGGCCTGGTGTAGGCAGATGATTTTCTCTGACCCTTGATCTCTAGACATTTTGCCTTTCAGGTTGAGAGGATGTATAGACTTGGAAGAACTTTACAGGCTTGCCAGGAGCATTTAGAAGCTGGTTTACCATGGGGGACAGTGGATCCAGCGGAGGAGCCAAACAGGCCTCTCTGGGCACACTTAAAGGGTCCCAGCAGGAAGGTCTTGATTCTGCTTCCCAGCTTGGCTCATCCAGGAGAGATGCTCCTGAGAGTCCCTCCATGCCCCATTGTCTTTCTTGGGAGGTACCTCCCTGCTTGACCTCCAGGAGATGGTGCCACCGTCTGGCATTGGACTTTGTCCACTGCAGCTTCTAAGTGACCTGGCCACCCAAACACTTTGAGGCCCTCAAACCCCAGGGGGACCATGCTGAGCTTTGCTCATGAGGGTGCTATGAGGATGGGCAGAACATCTGAGCTAGTTCCTTCCTGAATATGAAGCCTTCCCTGGACAGCAGGTTCCTGTGCCCAGGGTGCACCAGCTGGCAACAGGCTGCCATGCTCGATCTCCAAGAGAGGAGATGTGGCCCTGTCCACTGAGCAGCTGTGCAAAAGTATCCAGGCTCTCTTTTTGGTCCCTTTTGCTAAGGTTCATTTGCATCCTCCTGTCATTTTTCATCAGCCGCACAGGGCAGAGTCCCAACCCTGCTGCCCTTCTTCTGCCTTACGAGTCAGTAGGATAGAAGTTTAACTCTGCACTTGGAATGCATTAGTGCCTGGGGCATTTGATTTTACCAGTTTCCTTGCAGTGGTCCTGGGAGAGACTTTAGGACACAAAAGCCCAGGAGGCCCTAGGGCCCACAGGTTCAGAGCAGTCACAACGTAAAATGTTGCCCAGGTGCCTGTGCATTAGAAGACCCCGATAGTGTGATGACCTGCAGAAGGCTTGGAATGATACAGTCCATGGGGCCTCACCTCCAGGGCTTTTGGGGGGCGGGGGCTGAGCATTGACACCTTGCTGGGCTGCAGGATCCTGTCTAAGTCATTCAGGGTGCAGACACAACCTGGATTTCACAGTGTCAGCTACAGGTGGCAATCACCTGGGTAGTGTGAAGTGCAGGTGCCTGGGTCCCTCACCTGGGCAGTGCCAACGGCAAGTGGATTAACTGGGCATTATGAACTTTGGAAGCTCCTGGGACATCAAACCCCACAGAGGGAAAGTCACTTGTAGTGGGTAGCCATTCCAGCTTTGATCTGTAAGTTCCAACGCCCATCGAGGTTTCAGTAATTGTCACGCCTACAAGGCAAAGCCAAGAGAGGACCCTGAAGACCCAAGATCTGGATGGGCTGGCTCTCTTGGTTCCTGGACCCAGGACGCTGAAGCTAGACTGAGCAGAGTTCTCCAGAGAACACCGCTGGACTGCACTACACCTTTCCCAGACCCTGCAACCTATCCCTTCACTTGTAAGTTACCCCACAAAATAAGCCTCCCTTTCAACTACATGGAGTGGCCTTAATAATTTCACCAATATCTGGCACCCAACGTGGGGCAAATTCCAAAGGCCTGGGTGGTTCCCACCCTCAGCTTCCTCACAGTTCCATTCCTAAAAAGGAACAAATCCGGTCTCAGTTCCGCTACAAGTTTAGCCCCCAGACCAGCGAAACTGCTGTGAGTGAGGCGTTCCCCCTCCTCCTTGAGTGCCGGCTCCCCGCCCTAGCCCGAGGCTTCCACAGTTTCACCTAGTTAAAACAGACTCGGCACTGTCCCGGGGGCACCCTACTTAGGCACAGAGAGGGCTTGGAGCCATGCTGCTGGCAGACCTCCTGTCTGTAGAGGCAGAGAGGGGCTTAGAGTGGCCTAGAACTCTTTATGCCCTGAAGCTCCAGTGAGTCACCAAAAGAACTGCCTACTGCCTGTGCTCACTCTGCCGCCAGCCAAGATGTTCAACAGGACCTGCTTTGGAGCTATACCAATGCCTCCTGCTGGCTGAAAAGTGCTACTACACCCCCCAAAACCACAGGAAGGTAAGCTAGACAAACAAATGTCTTATTTTAAGTAAAAGTACTTAATAATTTTACACCTTAAAACCGACTAACAAATTTTAAGTAATTCTTGTAATGTGCCGACAACATTACCTCACAATTTCACCAATAGTCACTTAACCCTGGTAAGAGGCTGAGTCAGCCTGAGACGGAGTCTTGGGTTACTGTGGCTCAGTGAACATGCCTGTGTGCACAGTTCTGCAGAGAACCTAAGTAAGCTCAGGAGCAACAGATATCTGATGCAGAGGGAATCCTGGCAAGGGTCCTTCTGTGCCTTCCAACCTGTATGGCCCAACCCTGCCTAGGGACACACAAGGCAGAGGTCAAGATTCCTTTAAGATCCAGGTTGGAAAGCAGACCCAGAGGCATTCATTGGTTTAAGATCTACTGCATGGTCACATGATCCTGACCTTCTCTCTCCATTGCCTCAGTTTCCCCTTTGTTACCATGATGACATTAGAACATGCAAATTCCCAACAGGAGAGGGTATGTTGCCCAATGTCAGGTATGGTACAAGGTCCCACACATTCTGCTTCCCCAGCTGAGAGAGTGATCAGAGCCATCCACCTCCTACACTGACCCCAAAGTGGGATCCTGGCAACAAGTCCTCTGGACATGAAGCCACATGCCTGGCCAGTGTGTTCCTTCATTGGTGATGGGCACCAGTGATCCCCGTGGAGTACAGCATGCCCACCAGGCAGGACGGCTATGTATTATTTACAGAGCCATCTCCTCATTAGTTAATGACAGGAAGAGCTTCCAAAAGGAATGAGATAAATGGCCCTGTGCCAGAAGGTTCTTTGCACCCTAAGTGTAAATATCATAAATAAACAGCAACTGTAGTCCAGCCATCAGCCCTGGTGAATTAACCTCTGTGGGATGCGGGGTGTGAGGTGCAGCCCCTCTGTCTTCACCATGCTCTTTAACTCTGGGCTTCCAGAGAGAAGCGGCAGAGAGGCCGGGAGCCAGGGGGTTAACGATATTATCCCAATGCAGGGAAGAGATGATTAACTGAGCCTCTCTTCCTCAGTTGCAATCCATCTCTGCGGAGAGAGCCGAGTTAGTGCCAGGGCTGTTCTCCCGGCCCCTTGAATTAGGAAGGAGACTGCTGCTGTGTGAGGCTTCGCGAGCGCTCTCTAAATGCCTAGGTGCCTCATCTGCCATCCCCACTAAGTCACAGGGTGGGGCTCAGCATCTCTAGCGTGTTAGGACAAGCTGGTCTGTGTAGCAATGAGGGAGAAGAAGACAGCTCACCCCCCATCACTCTAGACAGTGATGACTCCTTACATGAGCAGTCTCTGACTTCTGGAAGGGACAAGGCTGTTCCCCTGTCCCATCCTGTCTGCCCCAGCCCAGACACTTGCAAGGCCTCTCGAAAAAACAGTGTCCCTGACATACATGGTTTTGGCACCAGTGAGCAAGGAACACCAGGCCTTGTCTGACTTTGTTCTTCTTGACTTGTGCCGACAGTGAGTCCCTCTGCCATTCCAGGGGCTCTGAATAAAGCCTGGCCCACATCCTTCTTGTTCCAGGGCAGACAGGACAAATGAGGATGGTGAAGACCCAACTGGGGACAGCAGGGACACTCATTCACGGGCTCTTCTGTCCGATCCCACCACCCACTAAGTTTCTAGGAAAATCTCCCCGCAGAACACAACCGCTCAGTGTCCTTGGCTTTCCTACTGATGAGTCATTACTAGGTCCTTGGCAAAGAGGAAAAGAGTCCAGAGTTAGAGCCCACTGAAGCAGGACCTGGAGGCCTAATGTGGCTCTAGGTCTTCGGAAGGAAGCGGGTTCTCACCCAAGACCCCAGCCAATTATGTCCAGTCTCTGAGCAAGGACTCTGCACTGTCCTCTGAGCCCACCTTGATGACAGTGCAGGGTGCCTTCTGAGTAGCCAAGCTATTATTAGAACTCAGCAGTAGTACTAAGTACTCTATTTGGCAAATTTAATCTTCCTGGGCCTATTATCAACATCCCATCACATTGAGAATCGTTCACGACAAAACGCAGATTATAATTGGGTTACCATCATAACATCTTAAGCAATAATAAATTAGTCCTCATTTAATAACCCACTTTAAGAGTAGAAATGGTTATGCTAATAGATGATAAAATATCTGGGTCTGTATACACACAACACCCTGGAAATACATTAAAAATTAATTATAGTAAAATCGATATGATTAGAAGCATAAGTCCTTTCTGCGGGGGCAGTAAATGCGCTTAAGATGTTACGGGAAAGAAAAAAAAGGAAGTGCCATGTGATTAAAGAGATGGGCAATGGTGATGGAAAACTTTTAATAAACGTTTCCCCCCGGGCAGTTTAGATGACAGATCTCAGAACAGCATTCTCTCAGATGTAGCCTTGGCAGACGATTGCTGTCACTTTTATTGCTCTTGTGGAGGCCATGAACTTGGCCTACAGGGCTCCCCAGCAGCCCAGCCCCTGGCCTCATGCCTATCACCAACCCAGGCCTGGATGTGCAGCCATACCTCTGTCTGCTTGTATCTCCAGTTAGGAGGGACTAGGTTTTTGTGCCAAGAAACAGTCCCCATCCTACTGCTATTGTTTGGGGAACAGCCCCCCCCCCGCATTCTGTAACAAGAGCACTGAGGACTTGGGGTAGGGAAAGTGAAATCATTCATTTAGTGACTTTGAAAAGTTGAGTGTCCGCCCAGAACAGTGGGCATGGTGACTGAGGGCAGAGAATGGTTTTGATAAACCAGATCCGCGGGCCCTCTCCTCATTGGCTGAGTAATTAAGCTTGCAAGCCATCTAGATTGTACCTTTCCATTGGCCCCTTCATCTGTCTTTTTAGAAATAAAGGCCTTGGGTGCCTGGGTTCCTCTCTGTTTTATGCCCCGTTTATTGGAAAGCTTAGAGGCGTGGCTTGTCAAGTCTGCTGGTCCTTACACAAGCTTGGCTGCTGTAGCAATTTTCTATTTTAAACATCTGGTTTGTGTGTGGAGTGGGTAGACTTGCGGGTTTGGGTGGCGGGAGATAATGTCTTAGTTTGTTTTTATTGCTTTGATAAACATCATGACCAAAAGCAACCTGTAAAGGAAAGGGCTCCTTTGGTTTGCCGGCTGGGTCACAGTTGGTCACTGAGGGAATTCGGGGCAGGAGCTCAAGCAGCGGCAGAGGCAGGGCTCATGGGAGAAGGGTTCTTCCTAGCTTGCTCCCTGTGCTTAGCTCTTCTTACTTTCTAGTGTAATCTAGGACTGCCTGCCCAGGGATGCCATCACTCACACCAGTCAACAACCAAGAAAACATCCCGCAGACGTGACCGTTGGTCAATCTGCTGGAGAAATTCATCAACCGAGGCACCCTCTTCGCAGGTGCGTCTATGCTTGACAGAAACCAGCAGCAGACTAACTGAGCACCCCGGGTCACCCTGAACTCCCAATAACAGAAACTTGACCCTATCAACTTACAAAGAGAAGAGGGTCACCCCAGTTCACCACTTGGAGGTTTCAACCTGTGACCACTGGCTCCATTGTTTTGTGGGACTATGATGAGGTGGTGATCATGGAGGAACACAAGTTCTGTTCTCAGTGCCAGGAGGCAGACCAGAGAAAGATCCTAAGTTCTCAGGCCACTCCTCTTAAAGGTCCCACAACTTCCCAATAGCATCATGGGCTAGGGATCAAGACTTAAAACACTTGGATGGCCCTCTGGGGCTACTTAAGATCAAAACCTCCCATCTACCTCCTAATACCACCATCTTTGGGAGTGGAACATCTATATGTGTATTAGGGATGGTGACATGCAGACCATGGCCCCTTGGTCCTTCCTTGTGTCTCAGAATCATAATCACATTGCTGGGCTAACAGGTGTATCTTCTTCTAACATCATGGTGATGTTCCAGAACCTGGACCACTTTTCTCTTTCTGAAATGAGCCTTAGTCCACTGGTCAAAGAAGGTCAAGTGGCCATGTCTCACCTCAAGAGTTGAGGAATGCCACTCCCTTATCCCTGAGAAATGCTGTGTATTGGGAGACATCTGGTCTACACCCTAGTGGCCTTGCTAACTGCATGTGTCCAGAGGACTTGGCAACTGTTGACAGGGAGAAGTGGCCACAACAGCTGAACTAGAGATTGTTCTGACCAGCAGGCCCCAGGCTGGGGTGCTTCCAAAATGCTTTCTGCAGAGGTGGGGGTTGGGTCTGGGACCTGGATCTTCAGAGGGTGCCACATGCTCCTATTGGCAACAGAAGGTGGGACTTCCTTAACCATTCTGGCTCTAGAGCTGTGGCTTCCCATCTCAGGTACAGAGGACTGAGGATGCTCCCCTGACTCAGGCAGCCTATAGCTAGAGCAGCCTTGAGAGCCCTGGCTGGAGCTGAGGGCAGAACCTGGGTGTCAGTTCTTGCTGGATGGAGGCCAGGATGGGTCCATCACCACTGAGACTCAAGCTGTGGGCTCCCAGGACTCTCTGAGCTGTTGCTGGAAGCTTCTCTCTACCACTGAGGAGAGCAGGGACCAGATGAGAAGCCCAGGTTGGTAGGAAGGGTTCACACTGAGGGGAGGTGGCTCTGTCTGATCAAAAGACTTTCTCCCTCTGCTCATGTTCCACAAAGGATGGAAGTGAATGAGAGCAGGCAACGGAGCTGAAGGTCACCTTCAGATTCGGGGCCTGTTGGGGTATGGCTCCAGTGTGCCTCCAGCCCCAGAATCTACCAGATCTGCCCATCTCCAGGTCTGGTCAGTCCAGAGAGATCACCTAGCATGTGACCCCCTACCCCATTCCAGTCTCTAGGATAAAGAGGCAGGGCCATGTTGAGCAGGCAGGGGAGACCTGTCTGCAAATACTGGTCATTGATCAGCTAAGGGGAGCCAACAGACCATTCTTTGAGAAGACAGTTTATTTCTGGTCTAGAGAGGAATTTGTGCAGTACAGGCATGGGCCGTAGGGAACGCTGGGGTCAGTTAGAGGCTGAGGGAGGGAAGAGGTGGGCAAGAGCTTTCTCACTGTGGATTCTGTAGTGTGGGCAAGCTTAGGATTGGCTTAAATGGAAGACCTCTTTTGTCTGTAACTGGCCCTGGATGATCAGAGGAGGTGGGGGGTGGCCTTGGTGTAGAACCTCATGAAGGAGATGACAGGATGTGGGCCTTGGGCTGGTGTGTAAGGCAGGCTCCAGTGTAAGAGTCCTGGCCTGAAAGCCATTGATCCTGAGATGACAATGTTTTTTTCATCTAGTAGAGACTAATGCTTCAGCCTGGATTGAGCAGAAATTTGAACCTCTTTTGCTGCTGGTATCAACAGGAATGTGAGTGTTTGTGTGTGCATGAATGTGTGTGTATGTGCGTGTGTATGTTTGAGTATGTGTGTGTGTACACGCATGTGCACAAGAGCGCTTGTGTGTTTCAGTATTTGTTACTATAACAAATAACGAAGTAACTGGCTTACACGAAGAAAAGGTTTATTTTGGTTCATGGTTTCCAATGCTGTCTGTGGTTGGTTGACCACAGACACTTTGGGGCTGTGATGAGGCAGGACATCATGATAGCTGTATAAAAATCAAACATTTACCTCACAGCTAAGACATCAAAAGGAAGGAAGAGTCTTGGATCCCACAATCCACTTGGAGGGCATGCCCTGTTTTGGTCCCTTTTTCCCCTGTGACACATATCTGTTTAAAGGAGGAAGGTTCTCCTTGGCTCACAGTTTCAGAGGTTCCTGCCCTGGTAGCCAGCTCCATTCCTGTTAGGCAGAACTTCATGACAGGGAGTGTGTGGAACCAAGCTGCTTACCTCATGGTGGTTTGGAAACAGAAGAACTGAGAGAGCAGCCTCCAGGACAAGAGATACCTGCAAAGGGGCACCCCAGGAATCCCCACCCTCTACCTCCCACAATTGCTGCTTCCTCCCCACAGTCCACCTCACTCTGAATCCATCAATAGATCAATTCACTGATTGGTTCAGAGAGACACATTGTCTAAAGCTCTGTGAGATGACAACCAAGCCTTTACCCATGAGTCCCCGGGGCGCAGTTCAGATCCAAACCTTGTTAATCCCTAGTACTGCCTCTGAAAGTGCCCCTGAGGATGGAATCTTTACCATGTGAACCTGCAAAGATGCTCCAGACACACTGCAGAGCTGTGGAGGAAGCCGCCTCGAGTTAGAGCCTGCTGGGCGCAGCTGCAGACACTCCAGCCCTCTGTTTAGCCTGTCGGAAGGTGTTGTTCCCATTAGGAAATGGAAGTTCCGGGAGCAGCTGGCTCTGGGTCAGCTTAGAGTGTCCTGTGAAGAGTGGGACATCATCCAAGAGCCCTCTGCCCCCTTCTGCTCTCCCCTCAGGAGGGGAGGAGGCTGCTGTGGTGGGCAGAGCCCTCCTGTTCCACAAGCCCTCACTGTCCATGCATGGCCGAGCATCGGAGCCCTCGGTCCCGTGACTCTGGTATGCCGTCGTTGCTGGATCCTCTCATTTATTCCATATGTTTCCACCTTGCTAGCATATAGGAAGAGCCCTTGCATGCCCAGGCAAGCTCATGTTTATGCACCTAGACCCAGGCTGAGGATGTCCACCAAGGCACCTGTCCAGTTAGAGCCCGGGTGGAGGCAGCTGTCTGGGGAGATGTCATGAGGAGCACCTCTACAGTTCGAGAGTCACAGACAGGATGGGTAGTGACGACTTTTAATTTGTCAGGAGTCTTTCTGGTTTGGGTACTTCTGTTTTTCCAGGCTCTTTTGGCCACTGCTCAAATTCTCCTCCTCTGATTCATGACAAGGCACCATCTGGGTCAACAAGAAATCCACGTCTCTAGGTGAAAGAGCTTTTAGGAATAAATCCAAACAAAACTTTACAAAGTCACACTTAATCACACGTCTCCTGGATCCAGCCCCAGCCCCGGGGCCTGGTTTACAGCCCGTTAGTATATCTTGGAATTTGCCGACTTATCCTTTGTATTTATGTAGCTCATACGTCTCCCTTGACTGGTGGGGTGTCTCCATAAATACTGGGCACAGCAGTGTGGGCGTGTGGGCTGGCTGGCAGCGGGGCCTTTCATATTTCACCCGTGGCTGAACTGAAGGAGATGGATTGAGGCTGAGATGCCTGTGCAGGGCTGCATGGTGCTGAGGCCCTGGGTTGCGAGGCAGTTCCTTCTAAGCTGCGATGCCACATGCTCTTCCACTCTGCCCAGTGGCTGGGTGATAGCTCTACCTCAGATCGGGAGGCTTGGAAGACACTTAGCATCCTTGCCTGAACTCTTGGCAGTGGGTGAAGACAACAAAGACACCCTGTGCAAGAGACACTGAGACCCCAGCCTCAGTCTTTGTGACCCCAAATGCAGCGTCTAAACTTGCAAGCCTCATATCTAGTGTCTAAAGTAAAAACAGTAGCCCCTAGGTGCCCAGAATGGAGCCAGAGTTGAGGTTGGCTGCCTCCTGGCACTTCCTGGGGTTGACCCTGAGGTACAAAGCTCAGTTCTGATTTGGAATGTCAGGTGTGAAATCCTGATGGGTCTCAGAGTTATGCCGACATGTCTGTGCCACGTCAGCCACGGTCGCCTTAACCAACCTTCTCCAGAAGTGGTGGCTTCGATGAGTCTGCCTCATCCGGTTTGTTCTGGCTGATTTAAGAGGCAGGATAAAGAGATCACCTGGGGGACAGAGACCACAGCGCGCGCGCACCTGTCAGGAAGTAAGGGTGTGATGTTCTGTGACTGGATGACTTGTGGTCCCATGAATAATGAAGGCCTTGATTATTAACAGGGGCAACGAAAGTGCGAGGCAGGCAGGAATGTCGCTGTAAATAGATTGAGGCAGAGGGATGAGGGACAGGGCACGGATAAATTCTTCATAAAAGATGTTACTTAAGAGAGGAGAAATTAAGCCTCCCAGCATCCATTTTCCCAGCTCGCCGAGTCAGCCTTTTATAGTAAATTCCAGTTAAATCCACTCAAGCTAGAGCAGGCTCAGTAATGAGGCTTGATGTCTGCTCTCTGTGCAGGGAGAGGGCTATGAGAGGCCAGCCAGAGGCTGGACAGCTCCTTCAAGCACCTCTGTGCCCTAGTTGGGGAACCACTGACATTACCTTCGGGTGCCAATAGTCAGAAAAACCTGAAATGAAATACTGCATCACTTCCAAAGGCAACCTAGTCAATTAATGAGGACAGGCCTGGCCCTGTTATTTTAGGGGAAGATATGCTTATTCTAGAAGAAAGTTTGGCCAAATTTGTTTAAGAGTTATTTCAGTAGAACAACATTAGGCATAATATTTCTACTTCGGAGAAATGTATGTATGGACACAAATTGCCAGAGAGCCTAGCATGGCTTCTTTCTCCATGTTGCATTTTAATGCTTGTATACAATACATATCCATCTGCACACGTGAGTGCATGTGTAGATGTGTTGCACTTGATGGATAGATGGATACATAGTTGCATGGCAGAGAGGTGCATGGATGGGTGGATAGATACATGGATACATGGAGAGATGACAGACAATGCACAGATACACAGATAGACAGGTGGTGGGTGATATCTGACAGCTAGACATATATGTGTATGTGTACATATATATGTGCATAAATATGTATATATGGATAAATATATATATGGATGGAGAAGAAAAGCGGAAGAGTAGGAGAAAGAGCAATAGGAGGAGGAAAATTCTTCTGAATACAATGGAACCTCTGCTCCCTGGGGGCTGTGGCTGCTCCTCCAGCCCAGCCCAACCCCGAAAGGGACACAGCTCATGGCCCCACGGTCCAGCTCCCTCCCTGTGTGTGGCTGTGACTTGGTTCTTGGACTTCTGTCTGCTGTGTTCACAGTGTCTGAAAGGTGCCAGGCTCCACCGGACAGCAGCTCTGCTGTGTCACCCAGCCTGTCCCCTTCACCCCAGCCCGTCCCCTTCACCCCAGCCCGTCCCCTTCACCCCCCCCCCCCCCCCCCCCCCCCCCCCCCCCCCCCCCCCCCCCCCCCCCCCCCCCCCCCCCCACCCCAGCCCCGTCCCCTCACCCCAGCCCCCAGCCCTCCCCTTCACCCCGAGTCACCCCAGCCCCGTCCCCTTCACCCCAGCCCCGTCCCCTTCACCCCAGCCCCGTCCCCTTCACCCCGTGAAATCTATGCTTTCTCCTTTGATGGTTCAAGTTGCCCACAGCCAACCACACTCCCAAAGATATGAAACGGAAAATTTCAGAACTAGATGATTTCTAAGTTCCAAGTGACATGACATTTTGAATAGCACGATGAAATGTCACACTGTGCTGCTTCATCCATCCCTCTGTCCTGCTGGGATGTGAGTCATCATCTATCCAGGGATCCACACCCAGCATTACCTGCCCAGTGTCTGTAGCAGGAATCTTAAAAGTTCTTATTAATAAAATCAAACCCGAGGCGAGTTATTGGGGTCCATGCTGGTAGATCAGAGAGACAGAACAAGCCAGAGCTATCTCACCTCGCCGGATCCTCAGCTGGTCTTGTCTCCTCAGACTGGAGGCCTCTGAGTCCTCATCCGGAATGGGTCTCAGCTGAATTACTGCTCAAAAGCCTGAATGCTTAACCAGCCAAAATCTTAACCAGCCAAATGCTTTGTTTCTGGTCCTCACGCCTTATATATCTTTGCTTTCTACCACCACTCCCTGGGATTAAAGGCTGGCTTTCTGGGATTAAAGGTGTGTGTCACCATGCTTGGCTATTTCCAATGTGGCCTTGAACTCACAGAGATCCAGAGGGATTTCTATCTCTGGAATGCTAGGATTAAAGGTGTGAGTGCCACCATTTTCTAGCCTTTGTATCTAGTGGCTGTCTGTTCTCTGACCCCAGATAAATTTATTAGAGTACACAATATTTTGGGGAACACAATACCACCACAAGTGTCCTTATAGCCTGTGATTAGGATAGCCTCGGACTCATCCTCAGAAGGTTAAGAAAAGAGTCTGATGTTCATGCCTGAGTCCAACTCATTGCAAAGGCGTCAAAGTGCGGCAGAGGGAGAAGAACAGAGGAAGACCCAGAGACAGAGACAAAAAGACAGAAACAGAGAGAAGGAGAAAGAGAGATACATGGAGAGAAAGGAGAGACAAAGAGACAGAGACACAGAGATCCCAGCCGGCTCATGTGTGACAACGTGGTTCTCAGTTGGTGGTGCTGTTTGAGGAGGCCCTGGAGCCTTCAGAAGGTGAGGCCTGCCTTGCAAAATAGGCCAGTAAGGGTCGGGCTTTGAAGTTTAGCTTGGCTCTGGATGCCTGGTCATCACGATGGTGCATCATGAAATCCTTCGCAGCCTCCCGGTTGTCCCCGACTAACACAGTCGGAAACCACGAGCTCAAACAAACTTTTCCCCCTCAAATTGCTTCCCCAAGGTCATAGCATTACAGAAGTAACAACTTGATGGGCCTGTGAGCCACACTAGAAACCTACTAGACAAAGCTCCATGAGATGCTAAGGTGAGTTTATCTCCAAATCTGTTCACTGAGAGGAGCTTCGCAGGAAGTCCCTGCAGAACTTGGAGTCATCCTGGGTCCCATGCACCAGGTCACCTTCCAGCTTAGAAAGCTTGCTTCCTAAGGAAGCATATTCACCATGGCTGTGGGCATTGCGGGGAGATGTTCTACTTATCTGTAGTCGAGCTTTACCTAATACTTCATTGCTCCATCTGTGCTAACTGGAAGTCTGGTCTCATACAGTTATTTTGTTAATATCATAGCAACTTTGGAGAGGTGGCTGCTGTCATTCTCATTAAGGAGATGAAGAAAGGTCTTGGGTCACCTCACTTCCCTGGGACACAGCTGAGATCTGGTTGTTCTTTGCCGTGAGTCATAGGGCATGATTGTTTTCTTGAATTGTGCTGGGTGAAGTGATAGACCTGGGGGGAATTTATTCCAAAGGTGGCCCCGAATGGGGCAGGATGTACTTCGCTGGTTGTCCTCCCATGCCACTGGGGTCCAAGCCCGGAGCTCAGACACAACAATGTAATGGTGCCTAATACGAATCACTAATTGTCAAATAAATAAAAATATCACTAGCAACTTGTGACAGTAACTCCCATGTCATCCAACCACACGGGGGTGGGGAAATTTTACACAAGTTCATTTGTTTAGTTTGGGGCGAATTTGGAATCTTTCTTTAATTTAATTTGTTGAGATTTGACTCGATTAGAGGGTATTGATCTGGGGTGCCTAAAATTACTGCCATTTGTCAATAGTGGCTAACTTGTAAGATCTCACTGTTAATAAATCACATCTCAGGCTGTTCAATATGAAGTTATTACAGTCAGGACATAGATGCTGCCCCTGGCTGCCCATGACAGATTAATACCAGTCAAAGTTGCAAGAAGTATTTCTAAGTTTGTTTGTCTCTGAGGCCAGTGTCCAGGACAGGCTGCCGTGCAAGAGACCTGGGGCAGCGGTTGGGGGGAGGGGCAGAAATACCAACATCAGTGACAGCAGGTAAACTATGGCCACAGACCTTCCTACATGGCTCTTTGTGTATTTATGCTTCTGCTCTTTGGGAGTGCATGCCCAGACCCTTCTCTCTTCTTCAGGATGGGTGCTGACTGAGCAGTGGTTGGTTCTGTGGGCACAGATCTTGGCTGGTTAAGAGTCTTGCAAAGTGTATGAAAGTTGGACACAGGTCCTCTGAGCAGCTTCTCTCTTGAGAGTGGTCTGACAGAGTCTGTGTCTGCCTTTATCACTTTTATTTGGGCAGAGTCTGTGCTGGAGAGCTGTCTTGGAGCAGGACCCTCTATAGAGAATGCTGGAGATACAGGATCACCCCACCCCCAGACCAGTCTCCATGGTTGGAGATCTTCTGCAGACTGATGGTTTTAGTGGGGGCCCTAGAGGCTAAAACCCTTGGTGGTGCTCAAAGCAGGAAAGTTGAGAGCATGGCCAGGTGCTGGACAGGAGTGGCTGAGGGTACCTTTTTGTACTTTCATCCTAGAGCTGGCATCAAAAGCCTCCTGGGACTTACGGCTGTGGGGATCTGCAGTGCTTGGGAGGTCAAACTTCCTGTCCTTTGGCACTTAGTAGCCTTGGTTGCTCCAGGTTGTTGGAGGAGAGCTATCTGGTCAGAGAGCCCTGGGCCAGCTGAAGGCAGTGCTGGGCATGTGCAAGAGCTGTTCAGAGCTGCTTGTGATGCATAGAAACCGGGCACTTGTGTGTGAACGTTGTTCTTTTATTCATGAACTTGCCTTTGAGAGCTTGTAAATGACATTACCAGTTTTGCATTAAGCAAGTTGGCAAGGCTGGGGGAGGGAGGCTTTGCACTCTGGACACCATTCTGGGGCCAGATATGCCTGTGGGCCAATTGCTTTATTAGGCATGCTAAAGAGGTGCCAGTCATTTCATCCGGACGCTATTGAAGGACTGAGAGCTGGTTGGAAGTAGAAGGGCCTGCTGCCCTCTCTGTCTGCGTCCTTGGCAGTCCACTGGAGGTCAAAAGGTGTTGCTTCCTCCTTAGCCTGTCCCTCAGTGACTTCTCTCACCCATCAGAAGGACCAGAGCAGGCTCACCAGAGTGTCCATTTTCTCTGCTTCAGATCATCCTTCCTAAGTGTGCTGGGCTGACTTCCCTATCAGGAAGGAGCTGCCCTGGGCTGAGTTCTGATCCTGGGTGGATACATGTTCTTTTCTCTCTGCCCACCATTTCCTCTAAACCTGGCATGTGGTGACCTCACAGAGGGAACTTAAAACCAACCAACCAACCAACCAAACAAACAAACAACTAAACAACCAACCAAGCAACCAAACAGCAACAAAACCTAGGCACTCAGGAGGACAGTAAGGGATAAATTACAAGTAGAAGCCAGTTATTTGCCACTGTGTGGGGACAAACAAGGGACATTTCTTTTGGGCCTGATGTAGAAGGAGAAAAGCCTGGCATGTGGTAGGGAAATACCATGTTTGTTGAATGAATGCATGACTTATTTAGTATTCCCTCCCAGCTCCTGGAATCAGCAATGACGGAAAAGACATACAAAATGTGTTTTGAATCTGGAGCCTTTAAAAAGGCAAAATGATATTTACAGTGCTGGAGAACTCAGTCTTCTTCTGCCATGCTGTGTTCTTTACATCAACACATAAAAGGGTTCTGTGCTCAAACTAGTTTGGGAAACAATAGATATATGCAATTTAACTACTACAGGGCTTTTAAGAGTCTTTATTTGGTCCTCAAGCATGGGAAAGTCTCTTTTGGTGATCAATGTCTCCCACTCTTGTGTGTGTAAGGAGTCTCTTTTCTTTCAAAGTCAGAAACACCAGCCATGATTTCCAGTGTCTCTGTTTAGATGGTGATGTGTGGTATGTGTGTACAGATACATGGTGGAAGGATGAACAGATGGATAGGTGGATGAACAGATCGATATAGCTTTGTGGATGAATGGTAGGTGAATAGATAGATGGATGGATAGATTGATGGATGAATGGATGGATGGACGGACGGACGGATGGATGGATGGATAGGTGGATGGGTGGATGGGTGAGTGGATGGATGGATGGATGGATGGATGATGGATGGATAATAGATCTGTGGATGAACGGTGGGTGAATGGATAGATAGTGAATAGATGGCTGGATGGAAAAATGGATGGGTGGATAGGTGGATGGACAGAAGCTGGATAGATGGATGGATGATATTTCTGTGTACTATAGGTGGGTGAATGGATAGAAAATGGATGGACGGATGGATAGATAGATGGATAGGTGGATAGATTGATGGGTAAATGGGTGGATGGATAGATGATGGATAATAGCTCTTTGGATGAATGGTACATGAATGAATACACAGTGAATGAACAGATAGATGGTAAGTGGATAATAGGTGGATGAATGGATGATGGGTGGTTGGACAGTTGAACGGAGTCTTGGTGGATTGTGGATGGTGAATGGAGGGTACGTGGATAGTTTAGATTGAAGGACAGTTAGTAGATGGAAATATGATGATGGATGTATGTGTGTTAAGATACATGGTGGATGGATTGATGGACAGATAAATGGGGAATTGTAGGTGAATGGTAAGTAGATAGATAGATAGTAGTAGATAGATAAGGAGTTTTGTGGATGAATGATTCATGGATGGGTAGAGAGGGATGAAAAACAGATAGATAGTGGATGCATAGTATATGAATGGATGGTGAGTGGGTGGAAGGACACACAGGTCATGTGTGTATATGAATGGATGGCTCCGTGGTGGATAAAAAATGGATGTTGGGTAGATGTATGAAATGAGGAATGGTAGAAGACTGGCTGTTGTGTAGATGAATGGTGACTTTATGGATGAATGGTGGTGGATGCATGTTAGATGGTAGAAGTGAGAACAGATGATTGATGGATGGATGACAGCTTTACAGGTAGATGGTAGTTTAGTAGATGAATCAGATCTCAACATATTTATGGAGAGCCTGCCTTGTGAGTTATTGATTTAGGTGTAGAGGATACATCAGAGAGCAGAGCAGTCCACACCCTTGCCTCCAAGGAGTACAAGTGCACCTAGGGAATGGGTGAGTGAAAACAAGGGACTGCTCTAGGTGTGGCTCCCCCAGTAGGTGTGAATGAACCCTCATAATGAGTTTGTGTGTCCCCAGGTATGGTGTGGAATGAATACTAAGAGCTGTGAGCGCCTGCGAGGAGCAGCAAGGTGAAGGAACCTGGGCAGTGACAAGAGGTGGGGCTGGCGAGTAAGACCTGGCAGGGAGTTGTACAGGATAAGGAGAGTGGGAGAGGACACATCAGCTTGGGTCGGAGGTGAATACAGTCAGCTTGGGCGGGCGAGTTGCTCTTTGTTAGACCAGAAAGGGGCCAGCCCTGATCCAGGATTAGATCTTTCCTCAGACTGGAGTCAGACTGCAGAGGCCATGCGGATGACCAGATGAGAAAGAACCAAGGAGAGTCACTGAGCAGGGCCCTGGCAGTGGCTATTGCATTTCCTCATCCACTCCCAGGCTGCACCCGGAGTCGATGAAAAGGCAGGATGGGACCCACAGAGGTGGGACCAAACTGTTGAGTGACCTCCATAATGGCCTCTTTTCTGTCTCATTCCTGGAAACCCCAATTGGACACTTCAGCACTAGGCCCTTTTGCAGAGACCTGGGGATTGCTCCTGGAGGGAGGAGGAAGAGGAGGGTATCCTTCAGCCACTAGCGGTTGAAGACCAAGTCAGCTGCGGAGAGTCTTCCAGGCTGGAAAGCATCACTGCTAAGTGGAACCTACCTCCTCCTTTGGCTTCTTGGGGACAGGGAGAACATGGGGGATTTGAGCTGCTGAGACTTTAAGGGTGGGTAGGGCTTTAGGAGTGCAGTAGGTGGATACCCTGCTTCTCTGTCCTCCCAACTCCCTTGGGAGCTATGTGATGACATCTTGTTGAAAAATCTAAGTCC
Source organism: Peromyscus leucopus (assembly GCF_004664715.2). Lineage (NCBI taxonomy): Eukaryota > Metazoa > Chordata > Mammalia > Rodentia > Cricetidae > Peromyscus > Peromyscus leucopus. The sequence goes on from NC_051064.1 coordinate 150,892,511, forward strand.
CACCCCATCTCCTTCTCTGGTTCTGGAGAGATGGATGGATGAGTGTTGTATGCATGGGTGGGTGGGTAGATGGGTGCATGGTCCAGAGTAGCTGGATGGCTGCTTAACAACTAACATGGTGGTCCCCATGGTAAGCCACCTGGAGGGGCTTCTTTGTGTGGCCTGCACCTCATTGGCTAGTGGAGTAGGTGGCTGTCTTCCACTGCTCTGACGCCTGCCATTGGGCTTGGCCAATAACTGAGCTCATTTCTTTTTTCCTAGAAATCTCTCACTAGCGGCAGCTGGCTCCATGCAGTCACTTCCAAACATGCCCGATACAGTGGCAACTGCGGCCCTCGCAGCTTCGGTGAGATACTGACCCCAGTGTTTCATCCGCTGCTAACCTTCAATTTCTGCTCCTGACCTTTCTCTGTGAAATATTTCAATATAAATAATGCAGCTTTGCAAACACATTGCCCTGATTACTTCCTAGGGCCCTGATTCTCTGCGTGTGAAACTCTCTGAAGTAAGTAGTAATTTGTTCTCTTTCTGGTAATTGCTGTTTTAGAAATAGCTTCTTCAGGCTCCTGCCGCAAATTGGCATCGCCCAGACTCCCTGTGAGCTTGCCAGCAGCAGCGGTTCCGTGATCAGCTCCCATGGCTGGTGCAGTGCTGCCCAGGCACAAGGCCCGGGGTAGGGGGTGCGTTCAAGCTGTGGCTATGGGGGGTTCATGAACTCTGAAGCTAACCCCAGGTCACTGTCCAGGGGAGAGGCTGACGGTGCCCTGTGCTATCTGTGCCAATGTCAACAGCTTACCATGGTAACAGAAAGTGGCTTCTGGAGGGATGATAGTCTCTGTAGGAGGATGCTTGGGTTTCAGACCCAAGGGACAGCCAACATTGAGCAGTGGACAGAAACATCAACCCCTAGAAGGCATGGAAACCTGCCTCTGCTGATACCTTCCTCCACCCCCAGGCCTGCTGTAGGGCCACAGTTCCAAGGCAGCAGACCCTAACATGCTCCTGAAAGTTTCTCTATATGGCACCAACGCTTTCTTTTACCCCCTTATTCCCTGATTCACTCCTACACCCATCCCTTCGTCTATCCTATACCACCCTCACACACACAGCACATACTCACCTATCAGGATGGTTCTCAAGACCTCTTAAGGCTGCCAAAGTCCATAGATGCTTGAGTTGTTCTGAGATGGCACAGTGGGGCACCTAGGTAGGCATCTTGCCTTCCTCAGCTCATCTCCAGATAACTTCTGACTGTTGTCTGCTCTGTAGGCAACTATCTCTCCATGTTTTATGAATAACACAGGGAATGAATCTCTACCCTAGACACTAATTTTTTATCTGAATATTTTTTTTAATCTGGCAATGGGTCAAAGCAACAGAAACTAAGGGTGCATACCATCAGCCTTCCACCTCCAGCCTCTCCAGTAACTCCGGACAAGCTGTAGCGGCTACAGCCCTGATGGCAACTGTTCTTGATCGTAACTACTTCTTGCAGATTAAGTTAGTGGCTGGGAGAAGCATGCTGGTAGGGGTTGGCAAGTACTTTGTCCAGTGGCCATGCCATTAGGCAGCTAGTCAGAGGCTGTGTCCAGCTTCGATTTCGGGTCCCACTGGCCTAGGGTCCTTGCTGACTCTTCTGGGCATGGGTCTTGTCCCCTGAAGAAACTTCCTTGCTGTGGTTTGAATAGGAAATGTTCCCACAGGCATATGTGTTTGAACCTTTGGTGTGCCATGATTATTGCTGTTTGGGAAGGTTGTGGAACCTTTAGGAGGTGAACTTTGACTGCAGGAAGTGAATCACTGGGGTTTTATTGTCTTGCCTCATGTGTGAATTACTTTTCTGTTGTTATGATAAAGGACTCAATACAGTTTATGAAGGAAGGGCTTATTTCAGAATGGCAGGAAGCATTTTACTCTCAACACCCACCTCTGGGGACGCACTTCTGGCTGCAAACACCACCATCAGCTTGGGAACAAGTATGCAAATGTCTCTGCCTATGGGGGGCATTCTCATTCAAAACACCACATCCCCATCCCTGTTCACTCTCTGCTTCCTGAGTGTCGATGCAACGTGATGTGACCAGTGCTGGCTTCCTGCTCCAGTTGAGGATGAGGAGCTGCTTTTTAGAGGGTGTGTGGTTGATCTGTCCCCTCAGTGAAGTGGGACTGCCAAGGTCATAAAGGACACAGAGCCCTCTCTTCCCATGCAGTGGCTGAGGAGGAAGAGGCAGAGAAGCTGAACCCAGTCCAACAGGTGCACTCAGGATGGGCACAGAGTCCTGCTGACTAAACTTTCCTCCCTCCAGGGTTTGGCTCTTCCATGTCACCCCCTGCCATTGGGAATAGAAAGTGCTAATCCTCAGAGGCTGTTTTGAACCATTTGGTGATTAATTTCCGTGGAAGGTTAAGATGCTACAGGAGGGAAAAAGTCGATGACTAATCTATTAAGCTCCTGGGGTAACTTAATTTACATGTTTTTAATGATTTCTTCCTACCTGAGACTAAGTGGCTCTGAGTCCCAGACAGTAGTAGCCTCTTGCGAACAAGGGCCTGGCCCCCAGCATGAATACAGGGCTTTCTGTCCGGCAAGAGAACACCTGCTCCTTGTGACCTGAGCGCCCTACTGTCAGAAGATCTTCTAGGCAGTCACTTACACACTCAGTCTGTACAGGGCAGACATGCCACAGCCAGTCTGTCTAGAGCCTGAGGCTCTGAGCAAGTTCCTAGGGTTGCTAAAAATACCTGCATCCATATTTCCACCTCCAAATGCAGATGTAAGCCTTGCTTTCCGGGGACTGCCATGCCCAAACCTCAGAGGTCCCAGATGGCTAGGCACAAAGGATAAAGAACCCAGGGCAATGACTGACCAGGTGTCATGGCCACTGACCTATGACCTTTTGGGGCAGGTGGTTTGGGGATGAATGAGGCACTCCTTAGATTAATTTTGAATCACAAATATCTGGAGCCTCTGCTGGTTCTGCTGCTCATTGCATAGGACTGGATCATGACTTCAAAAATTCATATCCATTGAGAACTTGAGATACGACCTGAGATAAGACCAGGTTGGTTGCGGATGTAGTCAAAGGGAGGCCACTGTGAGTGAGAGTAACCCCTAATCCAATATGGTCCTTATAAGAGGGGAAGAGGGTTGGGAATACAGCTTGGTTGGCAGAGTGCTTGCCTCACATGCCTCACGGTCCTATCCCAAGCACTCCCGGGGTTGACCCTCAGAACTGTATAAACTGAGTATAGTGGTATATGCCTGTAATCTTAGCACTTGGGAGGTGGAGGCAGGAGGAGGAGGAGTTTAAGGCCAGCCTCACTATATAGCAAATTTGAGGTCACACCAGTCTAGGTCTTACACACACACACACACACACACACACACACACACACACACACACACGAAGATGTATGTGTGTGTGTGTGTAAGATGGCCCTGTGAAGATGTAGGCTGAGTGCACAAAGCACAGCCAAGTGCTACAAGCTAAAGGTCTCCAGAAATTCCTAGTAGTCACCTGACCAGGAAGAAGTAGGAAAGCTCTTCCCTAGAGCTTCAGGTAGAGGTCAGCTGGTGACCTTACAGGCCAAACTCCTGAATCCAGGCCCTGCTTGTGGTGCTTCTCCAGACAGCAGTGCACACTGCCACACCTGGGAGGGGCCGCTGCCTCACTCATGTGCTTAGGATCAAGACTGGCTGAGGAGAATTCTACACCCAGGCTTCCATCTTCCTGCACATGAATGGGACTTGTCCCGGGGAAGAATGGGGTGGCATGTGGGTGCTGGGGATGTCTTTCTCTATGCTGTGAATGTGTTGCTCTAATTTGGTTGATAAATAAAATGTTGATTGGCCAGTAGCCAGGCAGGAAGTATAGTATAGGCAGGACAAGCAGAGAGGAGAATTCTGGGAACAGGAAGACTGAGTGAGGAGATGCTGCCAGCCACCACACCATGAGAAGTAAGATGTAAAGTACCAGTAAGCCACAATCCACATGGCAACTTATAGATTAATAGAAATGGGTTAAGATGTAAGAACTAGATAGTAAGAAGCCTGCCATGACTATACAGTTTATAAGTAATATAAGTCTCTGTGTGTTTACTTGGGTCTGAGCATCTGTGAGCCCAAGTGGGACTGGAGAAAACTCCAGCTACATGTGGGCATTCTGTAGGCCCCTACTGAGCTCCGTCTCAGTGGGTTGCTTGCTTCTTCCAGTACTGGGGAGACAGATATGCCTTCTAGCCTTCCCAGGGTGATTCTCTGGAGTATGGTCAGGGAGTCAAGCAGGGAAATGTAGGGAGCACTCCATTGGCCAATCTGCTCTGCTCATTTCCTGACCCTTGCCTCCAGAACATCCCTCTCCCCAGTTCCTTCCCTCTGCAAGTATCAATGTCCAGGAAAAGGGATAGGCTAAGAGGCCCAGACAGGTGCCAGGGCCACCAGGGGACCTACCTGCTCACAGAGGAACATGAAAGGAAGAGTTGCATCTGCTCCTGAGAGGACTCCATAGCACCCAGAGCAGCCCAGGGAAGGTCTCTGCAAGGACCAAGAAGCATGGTGAGCAGAGATTCAGGTGAAGCCAATCTATGGGGCTGATGATTACCATGATGACAGGCCTTGGATGGCAAGAGGGTGGGCCAGGGAACACGGGAATTGAGGTGGGTGATTCTGGTTCCTTACCTTCAGCTCACTTCAGCTAATAGTGGAGTATCCCACTGCAGGCACCATGCTAGTCTATGAACTGTGCATCTTACATGGAGACTCTTCAGAGATCACCCATGAGGGAGAAGTGCTGAGGGCATCTAGAGACTAGAAATATTGGTGCCTGGTGACCATGGTCCAGGACACAGGACAGCCTCCCAGGACAGAAAGCAGTTCTACTGTGAGCATTCACAGAGCTGCAGAGGAGAGTGGGCAAGAGAGCAGAAGTGCTAAGAGCAGCCTTGCAGGGGTCCAGCTGTCCAGGTTCTTGTCCTAGCTCTAGCCCTTAGGAATGTCCTACACTTGGAAAGGAGATGAAGACACATAGGTCTCTTGTTACAGGGTGGGCTTGTGGAAGACCAGCTCTGACTGGCTTAAGTACCTGTGGCAGATCTGGACACTGGCCTGTGCTGTGTCCCTGAGTCATTTTATCCTAGAAAGCAATTGTTATGAGGAGCCCACCAGAGAGTACCCACTCAGACATGTGCTATAGCTAATCAAAATTTTTCATTCTAGCTGTCTGGGACTACACTCTGGTATTTGGGACCCAAGTGCAGTGCCAAGCATTTAAAACATCCTGTTATCTTTCTTGACAGCTGCAGGGAGGAGGTTTTGTGCAAGCAAGCAGTTTAACAGAAACCAAGTAAGCAATTAGCTGGAGGGGGAGCTTTGCACAAATTGGCAGTTTAGCAGAAGTTAAGCTAAATTAGCTGGGGTGTCTTGACCTCGGGTTCCCAGAATAGAGTTGAGTAGTTTTCCATTGGAGCTTTCCATTAAGGAGATCAAATTCTATTTAAACCTAAAATGGTTTTAGCAAGAGTCCAAGATGGAGGAAACCCTGTACTGTCTTGCCCTGTCACATAATAGCAGTGGGCTTCTGTTCTAACTCGAAGCTAGAAGCCAAAGTAAGTCCTTCCAGGGTCCCCTTGAACTTCATGATGTGGCATTTAGAATACTAACAGAACTGCTCCTCCAGGAGACCCACCCCCAGCACACTTCTTTGGAGAGGACTCCCTCCTAGAATACCTCCTCAGGGGAGGACTTTCCTGCAGCATGCTTCCTCGGGGAGAACTCCTTCCTACCATTCCTTCTTGGAGGACTCTTCCCTAGGATACCTTCTCCAGAAGAACCCCTTTACCATGTCTCTTCAGAGAGGACTATTCTCAGCATGGTTCCTCTGAGAGTACTTTCCCTAGCACACCTCATCAGGGAGGACTCTGTGAGGAAGACTTCCTCCAGCATGAAGTTCTGTGCATTGAGGCAGCATCCTTTGTCCTGATTGGTGAATAAGTGATAACATGGAAGAGGGGGAGAAACTGAAACTCAGCAGGCTTGCAGGGTTTGCCAGTACATGGCTGGGTGACCAGAATCCAGTCCCATGACCAGACCTCAGCTGCTACTGTTGGTTTTAATGGGAGCCCCCAAATAGCCTTGTAGCAGGCACCTTCCCAGGGACCCTGATTTGCCTCTAATTCTTGCTCTACTTTACTGTCTACATTCTGTTAAACTGCTCCAGCAGCATCCCTGATGCTGTTCTCAGGAGAGTTCCTGGAATTCAACTCATGACTGGCATGGTTTGAATATCTAACAGTGTGGCTAGAAGCAGTCAGAGATGGATGACAGGTGCTGGGAAGAGATGGGGACCCCAAATATCAGGCTTGCCCCAACTCCTGGCCCTGCTATCCACCCTGTTGCCTCACATTTGGGGCACACCATCACCAGAGAGTTAATAAAGGTGACAGTCCATGTGTGAGCAGAGCCAGATTCTGAAAGCTGACACTTAATGAGAGTCACAAAGTAAGTGTCTGACAGAATATTAAGACAAGGCCACAGGGTGCATCTCCAAACAGACCGTCAGGGCCCATTAATGTCCACACTTGAGGATGTCCTTGTTGTCACTTCCAGGGCTCACAAGAAGTCCAAATTCATGCTGAGTTCCCCCAAGCACAAAGCACAGGAGGAGCAGGCCTGGAGGTGCCATATGTCTAACAACATCTCTTGTATTGATGGAAGCGTCTACTGAATACCACTGGGTCAAATCCACAGTGCTCACTTGGGCCTAGACACCCTGAGCCTAAACCCAGCTCCACGGCAGACTAGATAAGCTGCCTCCAGGACTCATCTCCTGTGGCTGGAATTGGAGTGACTGGTTGTACCACTGAGGACACGTGTTAGAAGCAACACAGGACAGAATGTAAAGCCGAGTTTGGATCCAGGAAACCATATGGAAGTCCTTGTCCCCTTACAAGAGATGGCTAAGGCCCCCTTATTGATCTTTTGAGAGTTAAAAGTTACTTGGCATTCACCAAGTAACCCATGAAAGGTGGGGGATGGTCAATCAAGTTGTTAACATGACCACTGGCCATCTTAAAACTGGGGCCCTGTCCATAAGCATGCAGTTGGTTCTGCTGCACTGATATTGCAAGAACATCCCCAAGATCCAACACTGGCCAGAACAATGTGGACCTCACATGAGTGGCTTTACTTGGAGTTATCTGATAGGTTGTGGGGACCAGACAGCTTGGGGAAGTGACAATAATTGCAGTGATTGTCCACAGTGTCAAACCACCCTATAAGCCCTATTCTTACTTAGTTCAAAATGACACTAAAGAGCCCTGTGTCTGTCCCAAGGCTGCATGCCAGTGACACTGTCTAGAGATAGCTTCCAGGATATCCCCAGGTCCCTTTTCTATCCATAGTCTTTTCCTGGTCACTGTGAGGTCGGAGAGCATGGAACTGGCTGTGTTTCTGGAGTCCATCTTCTCTGGATTGGTGCCTCAGTACCACCTCCCTGCTGGAGAGTGCCATGAGGAGTCATGGAGGACATAAGGATCAAGTAGATACTGTGGTGAAACTGTGGGGTCGGGGCATTGAAGGCAGCAGGTTTGGCAGAGCAAGGGAAAGCAGCTTGGAAGGCAGCACTAGGTGGTCTGAACAATGGGGGCCATCAGACTTCATGCACGAAGGGTGAGTGGGCCAGGGCTAAGAAGGAGGTTCCTCATATCAGTTTTTAAAAAGGCCCTGGGAGTGGGGAATAGAGGCCTTCCTTCCTCACCACTGACGGTTTCTAGCTGAGGCCATTGGAAGGTGAGACCACAGTGCTGAACCTCTGGGGAGCTGGAGAGCCCCATGCCCACTGTCCTGTGTCCACCGTCCCATGCCCACTGTCCTCATGCCCACAGGATCATGCATGTCCACTGCTGCTCTCTTTGAGTCTACCTGTGGGGCAGCTGGAAGCCAACAGAACCATCCTTCTCGGGGCCTTGGCATCGGTCACCAGAGGAATTTAACTAGTGCCTTTTAATCATTTGTTCTAAAATGGATGGATGTTTGCTGCTAAAATCCAAACATTTGCTCACTTTATAAATGACTCAGCCCAATTTGGAAGACAGACCAGCTTTGATCAAAATCAGTCTAGGGACAAATGGCTTATTTACTTGGAACATGCACATAGCCGATGGGTTCTGGCTAGTGCTTGGTGGGCCACTGCCTGGTTAAGGACTCTTCAGTTAGTGGAGACAATGAGGGTTGGGGCTGCATGTGTAGATGAGTGCAGCATGCAGGGCAAAGAGTAGACTGTCCCAGGAGCCCATAGTGGCCTTCCTGGTGGCTAGGGACAAATAGCCCTACTAGGTGTACCCAGGAAAGAAAGCAAGGGCAGGCAGCTGCTTGCAATACTGCAGACAGGAGGTGCTGAGTCAGGTGGCAGAGGACTTGAACCATGCAGGAAGGAAGGTATACAGAGGACTTGAAGTATGCATGTCTACAGTGTAGACACCTGACTTGCAGGGTGGTTTTGATGGGAATACTACTTGGCTTTGGGGATTATTAGAAGTTGTTTTTGTTGTTTTATTTGTTTGTTTGCTTTTTATCCTACTTTTTCTAATGACTCAGGTTCTGTGGACTCCTGGAACCATTGAGGTGGTGATCAGCAATTCTGTCCCACAGTGTTGAGCATTCTGTATTATGATAACCAACCAACGCTTGGGATCCTTGAAGGAGGACCTAACTCCTTCCTACTCCAAGACCTTGGTCAGGTATCATGCCAGGATGAACTGGAGACCTTGTCTTCATTCCTAACACAGGAGACTGTGTCATCCAGGAATTGAGAGTCACTGTGCTGGCACTTCATTCAGAAGATGTGAGCCCAGTATGGTGAGAGTACCTAGGAAAGGCAAAGCCGTGCAGCCCTGAGGTGTAACATCCTTCATTACTGGTGTGACATCCTGCCTCACTCTCTGATATTCCTTTGAGATCCCTGAAACAGCAGATCTGGTGTTAACAATGGTGGAGCTTTTCTAGAAGTCTTCAAAAGGGAAGTGACAGCTAGGAATATCTATGAAGAGGAAGAACAGTGAACCCTCTTTTCTTCCTGCTTTCGTCTTTGGGGGTTAGTGTCCCTACCCTTTGAATAGTGTCAGCAACCGTCTCATGACTGCTCAGGAATCCAGATCCCCACCTCTTACCCACATGGTGACATTCTCCCAAGGCTTGTCTTAGAGAGTCAACCAGTATACTAGGGTCAGTGATCAAGACAAATGACAAATGGTCATGAGATGTAATCTCAAGAGAAGCAAGTTCCTGCTGAAATGCCTGTGCACTCAGTACCCTACCACGAACCAGGTGAACAATAGGATCCTGTCCTTAAGGACAAGTATGCATACTTGAGACATCCATCACCATCTAATAGTGGGAAAGCCAATACTTGAACTGCTAGGTATGAAGTATATACTGAAAGCCAGTTAGCTAAAACCTGTAAGACTGGCCCAATACAGAGTTCTGATCTAAACTAGGCCTGGTGGCTGTGGTGGGAGGATGACTGCTAGCTCTAGGTCAACTTGACAATTTAGTGAGATACTGTGTCAGAAAAAAAAAAAAAACAGAAAAAAAGGTGGTAGTGAGGGCTGAGATGTAGGTCGGTTGGTAGAGTGCTTGTCTAGTATGCTCAAGGCCCTGAGTTCAACTCTCAGTATGGAAATACAAAACAAAAACATTTACAATAAGGTCTTCATCTCCCCCAAATCTTCCATTTGTCAAGGTTGCTTTCAATGTCTCTTTGGGTGGCCTTCAGGGCCTGTGGGGTTGGGGAGAGGTTAGGGTACTTCTCAGTGGATAGATACAACTGGGTGGTTTCATTGAATCTGAGTTGGGGTATGTGGGCCTGCATAAAAATGCTACATTTCCATTTTAAGATAAAAATATGTAAAAGTGGTATTATGTTGTTAATTGTTTGGTGTTGTTAAAAGCCTTCCCACCCTTCACCAACTCTGATTCTAATCTTTCTCATTCTCTCTCTCACTCTTTTCCCTGTGCTCTCTCATAACCCACACATTTATAATCTAGTCTTTGATTTCTAGGTCTCTGTAAGACAGATGGAGAATTTAAAGTCATATATGAAACAATCCTCTAGATTCAGGTGATTCATTCCCCTGTCTCTTATGGCAGATTTGTGGAACCGACCTAATCCAACTATCAGGTATTTAAGAATCCACCATATCTGTTCTCTCACAGTGCTGTAGTCCATATAGCATCTCTCTTCCCACATAGCTGAGCTCACTCCTGTAACATTTAATGTGTCCTCTAAATATAGTCACAAGGTCTTGTGGATCAAGCAAGTCTTGAAGTGAACACAAGGTACTTAACCCCTGAATCACACTGGTCACTGAGAGGGCTGGGGAGCTAGACCAAGGTCATGACAGACTCCTAGTAGCCCTGCCAGAGACCAGGTCTCAGTTTTGGTTTACTGGAACTGGCTGGAGCTGAGCAAGCAGTTATTAGGAAGACCACAACTCAGGGCCAACCAATCAGCCAGCACCCCACAGCCTTCTGCTAGCTAAAGATAGCTTTCCCCACCATGGTTCTGGAAAGTCCCTGACCACTGGAGCCACCTACCAATCCTATAACAACCTGTAAATTTTTTGTTTAAACCCACCAATCAGCTCCTAGATTAACCTCCCCTTCCTGGAATTTCCCCAATCCTGCTTAAAAGGAGTCTGCAAGCTTCTCTTGGGGTCACCATTTGCCACTTTGTCAGATGGTTTGACCCCAACACACTGAAGTTTTTCATTAAATGCTCTTGTCAATTGTACACATGACTGGTGATCTTTTATGGGACTTCTCTTGGACCCTAACTGTCACAAAGTGTCACAAACTGAGTGACTTAAACAACAGGACTATGTCCCATTCTGGTGTGGAAGGCTGGATGTTCAAAACTGAGGCACAGGCTGGACTGACTGTCACCTTTGAAGGGCACTGAAGGGACAGTCCAGCTAGGCTTGTCCCCTGCCATCCTGTTGTGCTGAGTATCACCCCTAGCCCTTCACGGCTGTAGACATATCATGCTGCTCCTCCTTTTCCTCTGTGTCTGTCTTGGATTTCCTCTCCTATTAAGAACACAGTCAGGCTGGAGAGGTCTACAGGGTCTGTAGGCTTACCCAGTACCCCACCCAGTCTTTACCAACCTTACCTGCCAAGACCCACTTTCCCACACCCACAGGGCCCAACGTCCAGGAGGCTTCAATATGTCTTCCAGGGCTCAGATCACCATATATCTGCATGTGACACTTGCTCTTTGGCAGCAGAAGAGGGACAAGCTTTCTGTGGAGGCATACACAGAGACCACCCTCTGATGGCATTGTGAGGGAAGGTCTTGCAGTGAAGATAAATTCAACTTCCATGTCTGTTGTAGCTGAAGAGTTTTCTCTCTGGGTCCCGCCAAGTCCTGGCAGTCCAACAGCCCACTTATAAAATAAACACACAGACGCTTATATTATTTAAACTGTTTGGCCTAATGGCTCAGGCTTCTAGCTATCTAGTTCTTACATCTTAAATTAATCCATTTCTATAAATCTGTACCTTGCCACATGGCTCATGGCTTACTGGCATCTTCACACGCTGCTTGTCATGGCAGCGGATGGCAGTGTCTCCCTCTGCCTTCCTGTTCTCTCAATTCTCCTCTCTGTTAGTCCCACCTATACTTCCTGCCTGACCACTGGCCAATCAGTGTTTTATTTATTGACCAATCAGAGCATCACATTTGACATACAGACTGTCCCACAGCAGTCTGTGGCAGAAGGTCCAGCACCACTATGGGTCTCTATTATGGTTTTTCAATTCCAGGAGGACTTGGGACTAGAGGAAGAGCCACAGTGACTCAAGGACCAGAGCTAAGGCAGAGTCCTGTGGAGACTGTGAGGAAGGCAGGGATGTGGAATGTGGAGCTAAGGAATCCCACAGCCCCTCTCCTGGGGTCAGGTAAGGGACAGAATCACCCTGAGTTCATGTTCACCATGGAGGTGGTGGCTGGCCATACACTGACCATGTGGCCCTCCTGTCTCTGCCTTCCCAGTTGTGACCCATCACTGAGTCACACCAGTCATACCCACCTGTGTCTCTCAAGTCCTCAGCACCTTTTTGGTTTCTGAATGCTGAGCTGATGCCAGGTGTGATTTGACAGGAAACCCCCTACCTCCGACCTGCCCCAGGCCCAGAAGTGGTTGGTTATACTCCCATCCTGCTGAGCTCATCAGAATGACCGTGACCTCTAAACACAATTGAGAGATGGTTAAAGAGAGGCAAACTGGGATGGGTGGAAATTAGGGGGTGGGGTGAGGAGCATGGGGTCTTTGCTACCTCAGATGCTGAGCTAGTGTACACAGAAAGAAGGTAAAAAGATCACACCAGCTCCTCTACCCCTGTCTGGCTTCAAGTTGCTGCCCCTGTTCCTCTGCTGTGGGCACACACTCTGGTCCTTACCAGCTGCCTTAGTTAGTTTCTATGCTTGTGACAAAGACCATGACCAAAAGCAACTGGGGAGAAAAGGATTTCTTTCATCTTAATCTATTGAGAGAAGTCAGAACAGGAACCTGTAGGCAAGAACTGTGACAGACCATGAGGAAACTGCTCACTGGCTTGCTCTTCATGGCAACAAAAGCATGCTTTTCAGCCTGCTGTATTTCACCATCCAGGACCACCTGCCCAGGGGTGGCACTGCCCACAGTGGGCTAGGCCCTCTCCATCAACCATCAATCAAGACAACACCTCACAGATGTTTTTACAGACCAATCTGATGGAGGCATTTTCTCAGTTAGGATCCCACATACAGCTGGGTTTGTGTCAAGTTGAAAAGACACCAACCAGAACACCAGCCATGTGCCTTAGTGAGCTCCAGCCATGACAGGTGGCTTGTAAACAACAGAGGCCTACCTGTCACAGCTCAGCAGGCTGTGAGAACGAAAGAAGTGGCAGCCATGATGCTGACCAGCTGGCAGAATTTCCGTGATTGGGGAAAGCTGGAGAGTTGCAGATGCATAGTCAAATTATCTTGTCTGTCAGTCTTCCTAAAGAAAATTCACTGCCCACCTTTGTGTCTAACCTAACATCCTAACTACTGGAATGTGTGTGTGTGTGTGTGTGTGTGTGTGTGTGTGTGTGTATGACATACATTATATACATACATGGGCACATACGCATATGTCCATGCACATGCATGGATGTTGACTTGCATATGGACATATACACATGCACGTACAGTTACATGCACACACATAGATGCATGTGTTTGTGTTAAGACTAAAACCAAGAATATGAAATCTCCAAGCAGCCACCAGGACACTGGGTCTCCAGGGCAGTAGGAGCTGGCGCTGAGATCCTGGGCCAGGTTAAGTCTGGGGCTGCCTGGTGCCCTCTCTGAGGCAAGAGCTGAGCTCAGACCCTTGGAGAAAGAGCAGAAGCAATAAAAGGGTTACGTGCACACCAAGAAGCACAGAAAATAGGACAACTTCAAAGGGATGTTAAAATAAGCGTGTTTAAAGTATTTTGAGAGATAAAGGAATAAAAGAGACACCATAAAGTGAGAACATGGCATTAGGAAAGGAAAATATGCGGCTGGATCTGATGGAGAGTAAGGTGGACCTGTGGAATTAGTGGAGTCAAAAACAAGTGAAATACAGCTAAATGGGGGCTGTCGAGATGGCTCAGCAGGTAGGGGTGATTGCCACCCAACCTAATGACCTGGGTTCGGTCCCCGGGACCCATGTGGTAGAAGGAGAAAATCAATTCTAGCAAGCTATTCTCTGGCTTCCCCCTGTGCACCATGGCATGCACAGATGTGTTCACACATAATATGTAAACAAAATGTAAAAATAAAAACTCAGATGGAGAGATTGATGACTGACTAGGATTAATGATGTAAGGAAATCCTCTAGAAAACAAAGGGGGCATGGATTTCCTGCCTACCCCGTGGAGTGTCGTGTGCTGACAGAGCAGGTGGAGGAGGGGATACTCAGAGCACCATCATGCATGAGAATGTCCTAGAACCAATGAAAGACACAAGACAGGTGGAAAACACAGCTTTTGAGCAGGGTGGCAGGAACCAGTTCCCATAGACACGCCCTGCTTCCTGTCTGATGACCGCAATTCGAAGGGAAACCCAGCTGCTATGGAAGGCAGGAAGATAGACATTGTCCACAATGGATGAGCCCTGCCTGGAAGATAACTGGATAGAACCAATTCCTTTAAAGAAATCCATAAAACCACTAATTTGCTGTTTTCTCCTCTAGAAACCTTTGTTTTGTTTTTTTGAGACAGGGTTTCTCTGTAGCTTTGGAGCCTATCCTGGAACTCGCTCTGTAGACCAGGCTGGCCTCGAACTCACAGAGATCTGCCTATCTCTACCTCCTGAGTGCTAGAATTAAAGGTGTGTGCCACTGCTTGACCATTTTTTTGAAACTTTTTTTTTTTAACTTCTAACTGATGTATGTGAAGATTCTGATCCACTCATGTTCATGATGGCCCAAATCCACTCAGATTCTAAACCACTAAACACATTTATCTAAGGTGTGAGGCCAATAATAAACAAGTGGGAATAAGCCAGAGTAACCACAGTTCTTTAAACTCTGTGTGTGTGTGTGTATTTGTGTGTGTGTGTGTGTGTGTGTGTGTGTGTGTGTGTGTGTGCAGGTGCCTGAAGAGGCCAGAAGAGGGCGCCAGATCCTCTGGTGCTGGAGTTACAGGTGGTTGTGAGCTGCCCAACATGGGTGCTGGGAACTGAACTTGGGTTCTTTGTAAGACTAGTGAGCGCTCTTAACCACTGAGCCATCACACAGGTCCCTGGTAATGGCGTGGAGAAATGATTCAAAGGAAAGCAGATGAGGGACCTGTGTCAATGTGACCAAGCACCCGACTCCCTGCCAACCCCAGACTCAGACTTGGGAGACCTCTAACAGCAGCCGGCATGGATGCCTCTGACCCTCACTCTCATCTTGGCCGCCCCAAGTCCATCAGCCCACAGCTGCCCGTTCTCTAGGTTGGCACAGCCTCTGCCCTGCTCTGTGGCTGTGCTGACCTGCATCTCTGTTGTCCCCACACACTGTCACCGCCTTGTTATTTGCCTGTTTCACTCTCAAGACCGTGATCACCTAGCAGCAAGGCTTGATTCTGATTCCTGCTGGGTTCTGGAGGCTGATATGGGGCCATGATAAAGATATACAACTGGAGTCTACAACATCCCCAGTCCATGTTGAAACTTTGGTTCCTAGCCTGTGGTGCTATGGGGAGGGAGTGGGGCCTGGTGGCAGGAAGTGAGATCACTGCAGGGGTGGGGGTGGGGGATGGGCGGTGACACCATCTCCCTTTCTGCTTATTGGCTGGTACTGAGAGAGCAGCCTTGCTCTACCATGATGATGATGATGCCTCACCCCTGGGAACAGCCACTTCTCATCTGTTGCTTCCCCTGAGAAGCTGACTGTCCCAGGTTATTTGCTACAGTGATGAAAGGCTCATGGAGACCTCAGCTTCTCCCGATACCGCTCTCTTTGTCCTGCAGATGGCCACCTCTCACCAGTGTCCTCATATCACCTTCTCCTGAGCCTGTCTCTCTGACTTTTCTCTTTCCACAAGGCCATTAGGCATGTTGGATTAGAGCCTGCCCTGGAGATCTCATTCTTCACTGGATGACATCCTCCAGATGATGTCCTGAAATACACTCATGCTGTGAGGTCTTGAAGTTGCAAATCCCACACAAATGCTTGAGGGTGATGTGGTGACCCTGCCTCCCAGCCTTGTTCTCTGCAGCACCATGCTCCACCACAGAGGTCTTGCCCCAAGCACAATGGAGAGTCACTGGGCAACTAAACAAACATTTACACTGTACCAATTGATTTCATTTGGTGCTGATTTATAGTATAGATCTTGCGGCATCTGTATAAGAGCTCTTCACCCCAAACAAAGAGCTTCTGAGATGGGGCTAGCAGAGCATAGAGGCAGGAGAGTGAAGTGGGGCTGGGAGTGAAGCCGTTCTGGGGAGCAGATACAGCAGCAGATACGGTGTCCAGTCCCACACTAGCTCACTGCCATGTTCCTGGGACATGTGGTTAGCCTAGCACTCCTAAGGAGCAGAGCAAATTCTCAGCTCTCTTAGCAAAGGCTGGTTTTGAAAGCTGGGTGCTCTTCTCATGGAGGGGTGGCTGAATGATGCTTTGAGACATCCAGAGGGTACATGTGCCTCTCACAGGAACAGGTCCTCCACTGAGGCTCATCACCACTAAGGGATGCAGATAAAGGCCCTTCCATCCCTCAGTCAGAGAACCCCATCAGCAGCTTCTGATGCCTCCCCATAACTTAGCCCTGGCCTGGCCTCTTCCTTCGCTGTGATGAGCAAGACTGAAGCTTTGCCAACAAGAATGGAGGACGAGAGGAGGAGGGTGAGAGGAAGGGAGGGAGGAGGGTGAGAGGAAGGGAGGGCGGAGGGAGAGAGGAAGGGAGGGAATAGGGTGAGAAGGGAGGGAGGAGGGTGAGAGAAAGGGAGGGAGGAGAGTGAGAGGAAGGGAGGGAGGAGGGAGAGAGGAAGGGAGGGAATAGGGTGAGAAGGGAGGGAGGAGGGTGAGAGGAAGGGAGGGAGGAGGGTGAGAGGAAGGGAGGGAGGAGGGTGAGAGGAAGACACTGAAATATTTAAACACCCAGCTTCACTGGTCCAAAACGTAATCAAATATTGAATTATGAAAGGTCTCTGAGTGCAGCAGGGCCACTGTAAGAAACGGATGGGCTTCGATAATCTGGGAGACAGGCCCGTCTCTAACTTCTGCCGAGTGTGCTCTGGCGTGACCGGCTGACAGCTCCACAGGGGAGGAGGAGGAGAAAAAGGCTCCATCAGGATGCTTTGGTGAAACTGAGTCACCAGGGACGAGTCTCCTCCATTAGCTGAGGACACGGCTCTGTGTGGATGGTTGTGGCTGTGAACAGGGCGGGGGAGCAATGGGGCCTCTGTTTTCCTAACTGGGGTTCTGCTCAGTCAATGGCCCCTGCCTTAGAGATGAGTGGAGGACTTATCCTCTGGGGCTCTACAGAGGCGCGGCAACAGCTTAGCCGGATATTCGAGTGGACCCCACATCAGACACAGCCCTCCCATCTGTTCCCTTCTCTTGGTTCAGGCTTAGTGTGAATCCTTGGGAGTGTTTAAGATGGGCTGTGCTGGGATGATCAGCATGTCAGGTTTACTGAGCACATGGTCACCTTGTGCGCGATTCATCTGGTACAGACCCAGTCTAAGTCAAGGAGCACCTGTGTGGGAAGAGGATCACCTCAGAGCTGTCCACTCCCGGAGCCGTCCACTCCCGGAGCCGTCCATTCCTGGAGCCGTCTACTCCTGGAGCTGTTCACTCCCGGAGCTGTCCACTCCCGGAGCCGTCCACTCCCGGAGCCGTCCACTCCCGGAGCCGTCCACTCCCGGAGCCGTCCACTCCCGGAGCCGTCATTTCTGGAGCCATCCACTCCCGGAGCCGTCCACTCCCAGAGCTGTCCATTCCCAGAGCCGTCATTTCTGGAGCCATCCACTCCTGGAGCCGTCCACTCCCAGAGCTGTCCACTCCCGGAGCCGTCCACTCCCGGAGCTGTTCACTCCCGGAGCCATCCACTCCCGGAGCTGTTCACTCCCGGAGCCATCCACTCCCGGAGCTGTCCACTCCCGGAGCTGTCCACTCCCGGAGCCGTCCACTCCCGGAGCCATCCACTCCCGGAGCTCCCGGAGCTGTCCACTCCCGGAGCTGTCCACTCCCGGAGCCGTCCACTCCCGGAGCTGTCACTGAGCCGTCCACTCCCGAGCTGTTCACTCCGGAGCGTCCACTCCCGAGCTGTCCACTCCCGGAGCCGTCCACTCCCGGAGCCGTCCACTCCCAGAGCTGTCCATTCCCAGAGCCGTCATTTCTGGAGCCATCCACTCCCGGAGCCGTCCACTCCCAGAGCTGTCCACTCCCGGAGCCATCCACTCCCAGAGCTGTCCACTCCCGGAGTCGTCCATTTTTGGAGCCGTCCACTCCTGGAGCCGTCCATTCCTGGAGCGGTCCACTCCCGGAGCCGTCCACTCCCGGAGCTGTCCACTCCTGGAGCCATCCACTCCCAGAGCCGTCCATTCCTGAAGCCGTCCATTCCCAGAGCCGTCCACTCCCGGAGCCGTCCACTCCCGGAGCCGTCCACTCCTGGAGCCGTCCACTTCTGAAGCCGTCCACTCCTGGAGCCGTCCACTTCTGGAGCTGCTCACTACCACAGCTGTTTATTCCTGGAGCTGACCACTCCTAGAACTGTTCACTCCCGGAGCTGCGTGATGACTTTTCTCTTGATTCTGTTCACCCCTCACGTGTGTGTTGATAAGGTTATCTAACCAGAGCCGGGTGTCTTCAGGTCCCTCAAGAGCCATTGGACCCTCAGAAGTCTCCTACTGTGTCTGCCTGGTGCTCCCTGGACAGTGGTCTTCCTCCATCTGTATCAAGACTCTGTGTCTTCCTTCTTTACCTTCCTCTTGCACAACTTCCATTTGAGAGGGACTGAGGCCCAGTGTCCACCCTGTGCCCTTGACAGAGTGGCCATTTCAGTTCTTGGCGTTGCAGTGTCTGGGTTAGCAGGGTGTGCCCCATCCTCTTTCTAAACAGAGGGCTCATTTATGTCAGTTGGTCTCTAATGTGTCCCCACCATTGGCAAGTGAAGCCACTTGGGCCTCAGATATCTAAAGCTGGTGGTGATGGATGGTTTATATGTAAGCCAGGCTTTAAAACTCACTAAAGGAAGCTGGGCAGTGGTAGTGCATGCTTTTAATCCCAGCATCCAGGAGGCAAAGGCAGGCGGATCTCTGTGAGTTCGAGGTCAGCCTGGTCTACAAAGCAAGTTCCAGGACAACTAGGGCTACAAAGAGAAACTCTGTCTCAAAAAACCAAAAATAAAACAACAACAATAACAACAACAATAACAAACAAACAAAAAAACCACCTCATGAAAGGAGAGGAAAGATACAAGGGGAGGGAGAAGGGAGGGAGGAGGGAGGGAGGAGGGAGGGAGGAGGGAACAGAGGAGGGAGAGAGGATGAAGACCACTTTGGCTTGTTGCCCTCTTCTTCAGCCCCCACAACCCCTCTACCCTAAGCCTGACTCCAGGCAGACCCTAACTCTCAGGCTAACCTCCCGCCTGTTCTCTGCACAGACAGAATCCAGTGGCCTTTTCAGTTTTAAGATCTGCTCCCTCACCTGCCAGCCCAGCAAAGAAACAGTTAAAAGCAGGAAAGGGAAGTTCCATCCCTAATACCTTAAAGCTTGCACCCCAACACACTCCAGTATCAAAGCTGCATTTGCTAAAAGTGGCACACCACTCTCACCCTCCAAGGGCTATGCTTGTTAAAGAAAAATAGCCCCCAGCCTGTACTAAAGCCTGCAAAGTCCCAGCGACCTGCCAAGGTCAAGACCCAGCGTGGCTCCAGCATCCTCAGGCCCAAGCTACTGCTGCTCACCCAGGAGGACTGAAGCACCATGGTGAGGAGGCTGCTAAGTCAGAAGCCCATGAGAGTGGGTGGCCTTCCTCCCTTCTGCCTGGGTCCTGCAGAGAGGATGGCCAAATCCTGCCTGTTAACTGTCGTTGACCCCTGACCCCTGACCCTTGGTCCATGGAAGATACTGTTGAGTTCACTGCCCAGTGGTGAGCATAGGGCTGGTCACTAGTGTCTGCTTGCCATTCTCTGTGCAGGACATGAGTTTGGGCACCTGTGTTTGTTCAGCTCCCTCAGCGTGTGGGGCTCACAGTGACACACCCCACTAGGCGTCATTCTTATCTTGATTGGGAACCTTAGGACACCTGACCTCGCTCTGAGAGGGACTTCACAGACAGGGCTAAGAGAAGGGTCCTGGTGTTATCTGGGGAACTTGGGGATCCCCTTTAGGGTTCTTAGTCTCATTAATATAAGCGTTTATAAAAGGATTTAGAAGTAAGCTCCAGAACAGCTAATTAGAGTCTGAGACAAAGACAACAGGGTAGGTAAGGTGAAGATCCCGGCAGCTGGGGGAGGAGGGCCGCAGAGAGACAATCATGCCTTTAAAGTCAGGCATCGAGGACAGATAAAGCACCGTGAGAAAGCCCAGAGTGTCAGGGGAGCCAGCCGGCGCAGGCAGGCTTTTTGTTGGTGTCTCAGAAGGAGACAAAGAGAAGGGAAAGAGAAACCGCGCCCAGGGCTGGATCTAAGTTCAGAGAGTGCCGATTCCAGTCTCCAGAGGGACAAAGGATTGCACCAGGGACACACAGTTAGACATGGAGACAGGCTGCTTATTGAGAAAGGGAAACATTCCTGAGAATAAAGGTGTGCAGTGAACTAGGGAAAACCATGGAAACACAGGGCTTCCAGGACATCTGCATCGTGTCCACCTCTCCTCTCTGTGCTTCTGGCTTTTCACGAGCATGCTCTGTTCTTCAGATGAAGCCCGGATGAGGAAGTACATGCAACTTCCAGGCTTCCTCTGCAAACCGACTGTTTTAACATGCCATTTAAAAAAGATTTCTTTATTTTTATTTCAGTAGATGAATGCTTTGCCTGCACATGTATCTGTGCACCATGTGTGTGCCTGGTGTTCTTAGAGCCCAGAAGAGGGCATCGGATCCCCTGGAACTGAGTAAGGGATGGTCGTAAACCATCACGTATGTGTGCTTGCCATGGTGTAAGTTTGGAAGTGAGATGGGCATACCTTCTCTCCTTCCGCCACATGGGCCCCAGGGATTGGACCAAACAAGTGGCTTGACCCCTGAGCCATCTTGGCAGGCCTCATGGGAGTCAACTCCGTGGTTCAGTTTCCAGTCCTACTCTCTCTCACCTTCTGGTGGATGGTCACCCGAACAGTCTGTTTGGGGCCCAGGCACCCACAGTGTCTGTGAGGACAGAAGCTGAGGCTGAAGCAGTAGATAGACCAAGGGATGCAGAAGCCTGTAGAAACAGCAGAAGACACAGCCCTCCTCCATTAGCTGGAGACTCCAGCCGAGGACTTCAGCTCTGCCCTCCTTCTTTTGTGTCTTTCCAGAAGTGAAGAAGAATGAATCTGTCTCAAGCTTCATCACCTGTCATTGTCACTGGTTGAGGCAACAGAGAGAAGCCAAGGGTGACATCTGCCATCAGGCCAAGCCACTCCTCTCACTGGGCTGGAGGGAGGTGTGTGTGGTTGGGGGCGAGCCCAAGAAGACTTGGGACCCTCCTCAGGGAGGCTGGTGAGTGATGGAGGAAGATGGCTGCCTTAGGAGGGAAGTTGAGGGTCAGAGTGTGGGACTTGCCAGTTCAAGGACACATAATAGGCAAGCAAGCCAGAACGTGGTCTCCGCTGAGGATGCACCCTGCTCTTCTTTGCGGCTGCACCCCTACTCTGAGGGTGCCATGATGCCCCTGTGCTGGGCTCCTTGGAAGCTTGGGAGTGGAGCTTACAGATAGAGATGGGGCTGTCCTTGAGACAAGGTCATGTGGGCTTGACAATGTTCTCTGCACACTGCGGCCAGCTATTGACCGCTCATTATTCATCCTAACCTATTTCTGCCTGTGACGGCGTGAGTCAATTCTCACCATAAGGGCTTTTCCTGCCAAGTGAACAGAGTGCCTCGGCTCCCAGTTGGCAGAGAGATACAGCCAGAGAGAGTCCCAGCCTTGTCTCTCCTGAGCCCACAGGCCACCCTGCCTCTCTGCAGTGACCGGCTGGAGGCCACCCTGCCTCTCTGCAGTGACCGGCTGGAGGCCACCCTGCCTCTCTGCAGTGAGCAGGTTACCAATCCACTCATTTTCCCTTAGATGGGGTTCATGCATGAAAGCATGTAACACTGTATCTATTTGTGATATATAAACATTTGATGAGTTCCCAAGTGGGCTTGGACATACAGCAGGAAACAAAAGTGGTCCCTGAAGACACAGAGTTGTGATCTCCTGGGAAAGGGCAGAATAGGTGAAAGGCAGAATAGGTGCAAACATATAAATGTACTCTCTCTCTCTCTCTCTCTCTCTCTCTCTCTCTCTCTCTCTCTCTCTCACACACACACACACACACACACACACACACACAGAGTCAGTGACAGGAGCTTGGCTTCTTGAATGCAGAGAGCAGGAAGGATTCGGGATTGGGAGTCCACAGTCCGGAGTTCAAGTATCCCAATGACACTTGGCAGCTGCGTGCTGGTTGCTGGTCCCCCTTTCTTAGATGAACTCTATCTGGGGCTCTTGTTGCTTTGTTATTAGTCTTCATGGGTGGGTCACAACATTCTCACGACTAAGTTTTCTTAGATCAGCAACTTCTCAGCCAGAGCCGGGACTTGGGGCTCAGTACACATGGGGCCCGAGTTCAGGACACAGGTTGAAATGTGCAGAGCCTCCCTCTGTATGTGCTGCCCTCTCCTGCTGTCCCTCCTGAAGCTCACTCATCTCATTCTTGAGAGAATATGGCTCTTATTTGGTAGCTCTGGGGCAGACAGCATAAGATCCTTTCTTTTAAAAGATGTGGGGGTGGGTGGGATGGGGGGTGCATGTACTTATGAGATGCCAGCATGTTTGGCTTTTCAGCTTTTCACTGAGGATCTCATGCTTGCATACCTCTCCAGACCCTCTTTTAAACAATATTTATTTCTTTATTTGTGTGTGTGTGTGTGTGTGTGTGTGTGTGTGTGTGTGTGTGTGTGTCACAATGTTTGTATGGGGAGGTCAGAGGGCAACTTTCGGGAGTTGGGGTTCTCTTCTTCCACCTCATGGGTCCCGGGAATTGAACTCAGGTGATCAGGCCTGACAGCAAAGCACCTTTACCTCTTTTGCCATCTCACTGCACGCCTCCCCCCCCATTTTTAACACACTGCTTGTCAGGTAAAAGCCCTCTGTGTAAGTGTCTTTGGGGACAGGATAATACTTTTTGGTATATCTAGACAGCAGAGTGGCTGGGTTGAGCTGTTCGGTGATGTGCTGGAGGGAAGCCCTCACGGGGAGCTGAGCAGAGTCTGTCGCAGTCTGTATTTCTTGCTGTGACTGTGGGCCTGGAGCAGAGCCACCCTCAGCAGGCGCTCACCTAAAGGGTGGTGGGTGGGTAGCTGCTGAACACAGGATGAGCACGGGGCAGCTCCTCCTGGCCTTGTGTGAGGATGGGGGATCTCCTTGCTTGAGGATGGTGTGGGGAAGTTGTACCTAGAGGCTGTAGAGGCTCAGCTATAGTGGCCCTCCTGTTTCCTGCCCTACCTCCTTCAGCGGCTTCCAGTGCTCCCTTGGTTATTAAGATGTACATCTGTTTCCCTCGACCCTCGCCCTTTATTACTCCCACTCATGTCCAGGTTGTTCATGTAGATCTCAGCCAGCTCTCTCGACCATTGCCAGCAGTCTATTGTGGGGGTATCACTGTGGATTTCTGTGGGCCTCTAGCACTTTGTTTCTTCCTTTTCTCATGTGGTCTTCATTTACCATGGTCTCCTATTCCTTGTTCTCCCTCTCTGTTTTTGATCCAGCTGGGATCTCCCGCTTAGGCCTGTCAGAATGGCTAAGATCAAAAACACTGAAGACACTTTATGCTGGAGAGGATGTGGAACTAGGAGAACTCTCCTCCACTGCTGGTGGGAATGCAAGCTTGTACAACCACTTTGGAAATCAATATGGCGCTTTCTTAGAAAATTAGGAATCAATCTCCCCCAAGATCCAGCTATATCACTCTTAGGCATATACCCAAGAAATGCTCAATCATACCACAAGAGCACTTGCTCAGCTATGTTCATATCAGCATTGTTTGTAATAGTCAAAACCTGGAAACAACCTAGATGCCCTTCAACTGAAGAATGGATAAATAAATTGTGGCAAATATGCACAATGGAATACTACTCAGCAGAGAAAACAATGACATCATGAGGTTTGCAGGCAAATGGATGGATCTAGAAAAAAATCATCCTGAATCAGGTAACCCATACTCAGAAAGACAAATATGGTATGTACTCACTCATAGGAGGATACTAGAAGTGGAATAAGGATGACTGGACTGCTACTCACAGCACCAAGGAGGCTACCTGGAAAACAGGACCCCAAGAAAGACACGAGGATCGCCCAATGATGGAGTCTGATCAGGAGCCACATGGAGCCACCTGCAGTCCTGGGGTGGGGTCCATTCCATGCACCAGGCACTGGGGACTCTCCCTTTGTCTCAGTTTCAACTTTAGAGACATGTTATGGGACTGCTGTTGTTCCTTCTGGTTTGAGACATTTATTTTCCCAAAGCAGATCTCAGAAAGCTGTCTGTAAATAATTGACTCTTTCCCATTCGGCCAGAATCTGTCCTATAGAGCACCTAAAGCATTTCAATCATTACCGAAAGAGTAACTCAGTCATTGCTCAGTGCCACCCTCTTCCAGTATCATCAAGAAGGGGCATTTCCTTGCAACCTCCTATTCAACCTTTAGACCCAACTCAGGTCACTCTTTGTATCATCCCCATGTGTGACGCTTTCTCCATTTCATACCCTCATTCTTTCCAAGCTCAGCTCTCATATATGCGTGCTCATCCCCATTCTAAGAACCTCTGGAGATATAGGGAAGAGACTGGATTGCTTATCTTGACTAATTAAAATTAAATTATATACATTTTAATTTTAGGGTTTGACATACAGTAGTTGCTTAATAAATGTTCAAGGGACTGGCTATTGCTTTGAAGTGAGTGGATGGCCACCCTCCTGGCATGACTGGCTTGTCTTATTAGATATTCAAAAGCTCTGGTCCTGTCTCTCTGGCCCTGGGCTTGCCTACATTCCTTGCTCCTGGGCACAGGCAGGAGCCTCTGGAGCCTGCCCTGGCATCCCTGGATGTTCCTGTGCAGGGAGAGGCAGGATGTGTCATGGGATTGATTTTTGTCTTTATAATTTAGGCTGCAATTGATTTCTCAGGTAGAGTCTTTGCTGTTAATGAAGTGAGGGCTGCCTGGCTCCATCTGAGATGGGATTACATGAAAGGACAATTACCCTGCTGGTGACAGCGTCTCTCTCTTAAAAATATATATAAAGAAATGAAAATAACTCAGCCGCTGGGGCTGAGCTATGGGGTGTCTGTTGGTGGTGACCAGGAGTTGGCTGCAGGAGTTTCATGGGGATGGCATGAGGGTTGGGGAGAGGGTGGCTTCCTGGAAGGAGGGTGTTGTTATGTCTACTGTTTTTCAGATCAGGGAGAAATCCCTGAAACCAGAGGAGCTGAGTAGAATGCTTGTTTCCCACCCAAGAGCTCATAAGGGACTCACATCCATTCTCCAGATTGATGTGGCTTCCTGGAGGCCAGTGAACAGCTTTTTGAACAGCCTCTCCCATCCTGGGTTTGTGAGTTTGTACCCCTCTTCACAGACTGCCCCTCCACCCCCATGTTCAAGGAGACCCACCCCCATTCTGGCACTCAACTAAAGTGAATATTATTAGAACCATTCTATTTCTAGAAATAACCAGAGAACCAGTGCTCTGAACCTTCCCGTTTTGTGCTGGATGGGGAATGGATGTTCCTTGGATGTGTTTCATGAAGGTCTATTTGAAGTTGGTCCCTAAACCCAGTGCCAGCCATTCCTGTGACCCACTGCTCCTGTTTGCTAGGAGTTATCTGGGTTCCAGGACAAAGAAGCCCTCATCCCAAGAGAATCCTTAATACCAGGTAGCTTGGGAGACTGTGTCACCCCCCTGCTGTCACACAAGAGAGGAGGGGACTCTGATGCTAGGACTGAGATGCCATGGCAACATCCTCCTTACTGATCCCCCTTACATCCCACAAACCATCCAAGCACCCTCTAAATAGAATTAGTAAAGAACTCAAGCCTTGCAGTTCAAAGTAAAGAGAAGGTGCCAGTTAGTTTTAAGTATCAACTTGACACAACCTGGGAAGAGAGTCTCAATTGTCTACATTAGGCTGGTGTATGGGCATTTCTAGAGGGGATTGTCTTAATTGAGTTAACTGATGTGCGAAGACCCAGCCCACTGTTGGTGACACCATCCCCTACGCAGGGTGTCCCAAACTGTGTACAAGTGGAGGGATGGATCTGAGTGCAAGCAAGTAGCATGCATGCAGTCATTTCTCTCTGTTCTTTACTGTGATTAGCTACTTCAAGTTCCTGCCTGGATTTCCCCACAATGATGGACTGTAACCCAGAATGAATTTATTTCTTCCCTAAGTTGCTTCCTATCAGGGGATAAGACTCCAGGATAGAGAGCTAGGCAAATGTGCTGGCAACCATGCTTCCATGTCTTGGGTGGAGCCTCAGGACTCATATAGAAGTGCCACTTGGTGCCTCCAGGCTCCGCACCAGCTGCACACATGTGAGGGGCAGGAGCTGCAGAGCCTGGATGCCAGCCCTTGTGGCTGGCCTTTGTGTCTCCTGGAGCTTCCAGCCTTTCTTCTAGATGGGGTGTTGCCTCCGGGCCTGCACCATGTGACCTCAGGGCAGGCTAGGGACAGGTCTCATTTACTTCCTGGATGCTCTGCACATGCTATCCTCTCTCAGCACTTGAACATCTCTGTGTGTGAGCATGTGAGCATATGAGCATTTGAGTACCTTCTAGGCTGGGCCTTGGGGTCACACAGACATGACCTAAGGTGGTGCTGGGATGGCCCACATTTGAAGTCATTTGGATTATTCACTCAAAACAACAAGTATGATAAGTCAAGGTCTCGGGGATGTTGGAGGTATGGCTTCAGTCCCCATATTGGTGCTCTCACTAGTGGCGCTAGGACCTGTTAGGGAGAACCTGTCAGGTGACTTTGAACTACTGGAAAAACTAGGCTAAGCTGTTCATTTCACATTGTGCTTAAAGATGAGAAATCAGGCTGGATGATGGTGGTGCACAATTTTAATCCCAGCACTTGGGATGCAAAGGCAGGTGGATCTCTGAGTTTGAGGTTAGCCTGTTCTACAGAGTGAGTTCTAGGACAGGCTCTAAAGCTACACAGAGGAATTCTGTTTGGGGGGAAAAAGATGAGAAACCAGATTGTCAGGTGAGCCCCCAATCTTCTCAGTCCTACATCTGTTACTTGAAGTGGCTTTTGACTTTGGGTACTGAGTACTAACTATCCTGTGGCTTAGAAGAGCAGGTGGGATTTGGAGTTGGGCAGTGTCTGGGTGTGTCTCGGTATCAGGCTGTGATGGACATGGAAGCTGAGCGGTCACTCGGTGTGATCACGCTCTGGCCATGTACTGCTTGATTCTGGCCCAACTGTCTTCAGACCAGAGTCCCAGGATGAAAGTATGTTGTGTGGTTGAGAGCTTGGAGGAGACTGCAACAATTGGAGCCCTAATTAATGTTTGTTTTATGGTGTTCCAGGGAATGGTCGCTCGATATGATAATGCAAATAGAATTTTTAAGAAGTGTATGTTCAATTTAAACACTGGCACAAACAGAAGCAAAGTGGCGGCTGGGAGATGTTATTGCAGTAAGTGCCATCCCTTTCCTGCTCTCTGTGTCCGACTCATTGTAAACAGGTTGGAATGGGAGCTCAACCCAGCCTCTTAGCAAGAACACAGGGTCAGAGAGAGCCTGTGCCAGGAGAGAGCCCAGGATGCCACTGTCAGGCAGTGACTGGGGCTCTGGATTTGAGTCTAGGACACTAGGGGCCAGTACATCTCCTGGAGAGGACCAGCCTTGATCACGTTTTTATGGCTGGGGTGGAGGAGTTCACTCCCTGCAAGGGTTTGGAAATGTGTTCAAGCTTCCCATGGTTGCTCTCAAAGCACTGTGGCAAGCGCCATCACTTCAGGGAAGGCTGTTTTGTTACTTTGGTTCTTAGGCTCAGAGTCCACGTGGGCCTCCTGGGGCTAAAGTGGGGTGTGACTGAGACTCACTTCTTCTGGAGGCATCACTTGGAGAATCATTTCCCCTCACCTTTCTGGCTACTGCCCCGCCTGGGGCATCCTCTTCCACTTTCAGAGCCCGGCATCAGTGTCTGATTCTGACTCGCCTGCCTCCCTCTGGCATCTCACAGTGAGTCTATGAGAATCCCAGCAGATTCTCAAGGTCAGCCGAGTGACCTTCATCTGCAACCCATGTGCCTTTTGCTGTGGCAGCTGACTTGTTCATAGGATCTGGGGATCAGGATGTGGACAATTGGGGGATTCATTGTCCTCAGAACATGTAATACCTGTTTATATTGCTTGTTTTTTTTTCTGCATCAACCTTTTTTATTTTTAAGAGAATAGGGATAGAAGGAGCTACAGCCACAGGACCCTGCAGCTTTGTTCTGGCGGCCATTAGGAACCTGAGGTTTTCCTTTGAACGGGCCACTTATTTGCTGTTCAAGCCTGGCCTGCATGGCTTGGCCCTTTTGAGCTGCTGGTGATGACCTTTCTACAAGGATGAGACTGCTGTCATGTTTGCACCCTAATATTTGCTTAGAAATCATAAACATCGTTCAGTGAGTCAGGACCCCCTACATCCCACCTGGGGTCATTTTAGTACATCTTTTTTGAAGCCCAGATTCCAAGTGGCATTTCTCTGGAGTGTCCTCCGGGTCTGTGCAACACCCTTCACATCCTGTGCTTCATGCCATTCCAGTATGAGCACAGATGACATGGGGTACCTGCCTTGTAAGAGAGAGCCAGCTTCACCACAGAAACCATACACTGTGCCTGGGGTGGGCCTGTATGCTCATCGCCTTTTGACCACGTGGCACACACTCTGTTGACAGGGCCACTGGGTCTCTGTTCCATTATCCTCATGAGTTGTTCTCTTTAAACTGGTTTTGCACTGACTGTACCCAGCAGGGCTTTCTTGATATTCCCATATATGAATCCAATGCACGTAGGTCATATTTACTCCCTCTTACTCTTTATTAGCCCCCTTCCTATTCTTCTACATCTTAATGTTTTCATGCTTACTTTAATGTGCCTCCTGTTTTGTTCTCTAGCTTCCACATATGACGGAAAATGTGATATTTCTCTTTCTGAGTCTGACCTATTTCACATAGCAGTGATCTCCACTTTCAACAATTTTTTTTTCTGTAAATGACACTATCATCTTCTTTACAGCTGAATAATGTTCCATTATGTATGTATACCACAGCTTTCCATTTATCTGTTGATGGGCATCTAGATTGTCCATAATTAGGCTGTTGTGAATACCATATATGGTGCTAAGAAAACTGGCCATCCACACGTAGGAGACTAAAATTCTGACACACAAAAAAATCAAAATGAACTCAGTGTGAGACCTAGAACACTTTTGAGGTATGGGTATAGGCAAAGTCCTTGTGCAAAGGACCCCAATAGCTCAGGAGATAAATACAAGAATAAATAGATGGGGTTGCATAAAACTGAGGTGCTTCTGTCTATAAAAGAAACAAGAAATATAGAGAAGACATTCTGCATGACAGGAGAATGCCTTCACTAGGTACTCACCCCATAGTGGATAAATACTGGGACTATATTTTGACTTCTTTTAAAACTCAGAATTCTTAGATGAGCATAGCCTGAATCCCCATTATAGTGATTTGAATGAGAATGACCCTCACAGGCTCATAGATTTGAACACTTGATCACTAGGGTGTGGCATTATTTGAAAAGATTAGGAGGTGTGGCCTTGTTGGAGGAAGTGTGTCACTGAGGCTGGGCTTTGAGGTTTGAAGAAACCCATGCCAAGCCCAGAATCCCTCTCTTCCTCTTGCCTGCAGATTGGGATGTAGAACTCTCAGCTGCTTCTCTCTTCCTGGGGCCTTCAGATCTAGCTGCCTTGTCTGCCTGTGTGCCACCATGCTCTCCACCATGGGGATAATGGACTAAACCTCGGAAACTGTAAGCAAGCCCCAATTAAACGTTTTCTTTTATAAGATTTGCCATGGTCATGGTGTCTCTTCACAGCAATAGAACACTGACTAAGACATCCGTCAAGGTGCAAAATGAGATTTCCTTGCTGCAGAGTTTTTGTTGTGTCTAGAAGACACGATCTAGCAGGAGCAGTCTTGGTCCTCTGACTTACACTGTTCCCATCCCTCTTCTGTGATTTTCCCTGAACCTTGAGTGTCAGCCGCTGTTGTTATAGATGTACCAGTTGGGGCTGGACACCCCATGGCCACTTGTTCTCTGCGTTTTGAGTTGCTGTTAATTATTGTAATAAAATAGGGGTGTATTGGTTGTTTTTTGGCTCTTTTCTTTTGGGGGACCCACCACCCAGCTCCCAAATGGAGGCTTATTCTTAATTACGAATGCCTGGCCTTAGCTTGGCTTCTTTCTTGGCAGCTTTCCTTATCTTAGGTTATCCTGTCTCCCTTTAGTCTCTGGGCTTTTCCTGCTCTCTTACTTCTGTAAGTCTTACTCTGTAGCAGGAATCTTAAAAGTTCTTATTAATAAAATCAAATCTGAGGCCAGTTATTGGGGTGAACACTGGAAGATCAGAGAGCCAGAACAAGCCACAGCTACCTCACCTTGCCGGATCCTCAGCTGGTCTTGCTTCCTCAGACTGGAAGTCTCTGTGTCTTCATATCAGAATGGCTCTCAGCTGAACTGCTGCTAGAAGCCTGAAAGCTTAACCAGTCAAATGCTTAGCCAGCCAAATGCTTCTAGTTTCTGGTCTCCATGCCTTATATATCTTTCTACTTTCTACCACCACTTCCTGGGATTAAAGGCTCGCTTTCTGGGGCTTTCTGGGATTAAAGGTATGAGTCACCATGCTTGGCTGTATCCTTGAACACATGGATTTCTGCCTCTGGAATGCTAGGATTAAAGGCGTGTGCTACCACTGCCTATCCTCTATGTTTAATATTGTGGCTGTTCTGTCTCTGACCCCAGATAAGTTTATTAGGGTGCACAATATTTTGGGGAACACAATACCACATTACTCTTATTCTTTGGCTTGCTGTGTAGCTGGGTGGCTGGCCCCTGGAGTCCTCCTCCTTCTCTGGCTCCTTCTTCCTTCCAGATTTCTCCTTCTATATGTCCTCTCTACCTGCAGCCCCGCCTATCATTTCTCCTGCCTTGCTATTGGTCATTCAGCTCTTTATTAGACCATCAGGAGTTTTAGACAGACACAGTAACACAGCTTCACAGAGTTAAACGAATGCAACATAAACAAAAGTAACCTTAAAATAATATTCTACTACATAGGGGAAATTTCACAAGGTCCCACCCCTAGATGCAGAGCTACAGATGACCAGTGACTGCTGAGAGAGGGAATCAGTTTTCTTTAGTGACAAACTCCTGATGGGCTGTCCAATCCCAAGCTGTCAGCTCTAAACACAGGTATACATGAGCAACACTAAATGGATTCAGTAGGTTTTATATATGTGGATATATATCTATAAGTGTAACAGTAATAGTTAAAGAAGACGTGATCATGAATTTGAAAGGGAGTCGGGAACAAGAGGTGTTGGAGAGGAGGAAACAGAAGTGATGAAGATAGAGTACTTGTATGTGTGAAATCCTCAAAAATAAATAAATTAGACAATGAAAAAGAAAAGAAAGATACAGAGTGTGGCCAGCAACCTCAGATACTCTCTCTTCTGACCCCAGGGACACAGCTGCCCAAATATTTAACTCAGAGTTTTGTTCCATGTGTTCTAGAATCCCACAGAACATTGACTAGAACACCAGAGGATCGTGCTGTTTGTAACCACAGATGTCAATGCACAGAGAGGAACTGAATCTGTAAGTTACACTTTATGCAGAGGGGCGAGGCTCTGAGAAGGCAGCAAGTTAATGCCTCAGGAAGCTGCCTTCTGTTTCACTTCCAGCCAGCATGCTCCCAGGGAGGGAGGGGAACAAAGGCAGTCAGTCACTGGGAACTCAACCTGCCCCTCTGGTCAGGTGGTCTAAGCTAGCCAGCCACACTTCACAGACTGGTGCTGCTTCCTTTATGAGCATCCCCCCCCCCCTCTCCCTTCATCCTCCAGGAGTCTAGATTCAGGCAAGTCTTGGAATGTGGAGTCTAGTTAGTGTCTGCAGGGTATTAACACTGTACCCCGCAGTTGCTACCTGGGCTGACACGCTAACTCAGAACAAGGAAAGCTATTAGCAGTTTGTGTGTGCTGAGGTGCTATTAGCAATGTGTGTGCTCAGGTTCCTTTCTGCAAGACAGAGTACAAATGCTTTTATGGAGGAATATGAAAGTGTTCTGGGTCTCCCATCAGACCCAGAACCATCTGGCCTATGCTCCCATCCAGGTCCCTGTGGCCCATTTCTGCATCTTCAGGTGCAGCCAAGACACTCATGTAGGAATGGTTCCCACAGTGTGACTGCTTTGCCGTGCCTCCGGCCCGCTTCTGATAGGGGAATTGCAACTCCTGGTTTAGAATTGTTATGGAGAAAGACAACAAGAACATTTTCATTTCAAAAAACCCAGGAGAGCATGTTTCATTCTCCTCACTTTCCACCTGTGCTACTTGGTCATACAGGGGCCCCCAGACACTTCCGGGAGATATGATGAGGCACAGGGAGGCTGTGCCTGCCTTTCCAGCCACCTTGCCCAAGGGGGAGCGCCCTCATGCCATGATTGCACAGCTGGCCTGTGTTAGATCCTCTCTCCTGTCGCCCACAACTTCCTGGACCCTGCGGGGATGTGGGGGCGACTGCCAAGGACCCATCTGTAGAAGGCGAATGTCACACATTCCAGCACCCTATCCTGCCTCCTTCCCATAGCTCCGGGCCTCGCTTTGGTGTTTGTTTATATATTTATGAGCCCGGGAATTGCCGCTTCTGGCACGCTATTTACTTAACAATCTAACGGTAATTGTAGGATAATTGTGCTGCGATGAAGGAACAGCCAGGGTCTGTGCAGTAAGTGGATAATAAAAACCAGGGTTTATGGGTTCTGCTACTGGGAAGATTTACAGCCTTAATATTGCGTTATGTAACTCGCCATTCCCAGTTCTGAACTGCCTGGGCTTTGTGTCGAGACCCTCAGCTGGCGGACGGTGATGAGGAAGGAGGAAGAAAGAGTCGCGCGTGCATGGGATTCTGGCCTTTTCTCCCATGATCACCTTTGGAGACTCACAGCTACTCCTTCATCTCGGAGACAGACAGGAAGCAGAGGACAGCTCCAGCTGCTGGGCCATTTTGCTCTCTGGTCCTGCCAGGCCATTAGCAATGGACAATTGGGTGCCAAAAACAAGGGGCAGTGTGCGCTGTGGGAGGCACTGATTCTCACAGCAGCCCCCTTCTCCTGAGCCCTGGACATTTTCACAGAGCCCTGAGCCTGGGAAGGGCTTCCTGGCCCATCGACCATTTCCAAGATCTTCCTGATGCTAAACCAGGAGTGTGGAGCCATGACCCTCGCCTTGGCCACGTGAAAACCAACAAGCATCGTTCCAAAGGGTGGGCTCATAACAGGCATGCTATTGGACTGAGCAAAGCCAGTCAGCACCCGGGTCTGCTCAAGGATCTGCATCATATGATCGGCCCTGCACATCTCAGTGGTGTATGTGTTGAGTTGAAAGCTGGGCGTGGGGGATGGCCAGTGGGATCTGGAGCATCTGGAAGAGGGAAAGACACTCAGAGGAAAATGCTGACACCCACCAGGAGGGTGAGAGCACAGCTGGAAGCAGGGCTGTCAGATCTGGGACAGTATGATTTGGGCACCAAAGTGCAATAGGAGTGAATGATAGCCAGGGAGCAGAATAAAACCTAAGGGTCCACACTGACAGACAGGCACACGAGCAGAGTGGGGAGAAGATCCTTCCAACTAGAATTACAACCCCGATGTCACAGCCAGGAAGTCATCAGAGTCCTGTAGTCAGAGGCAGAGTTTGACTTCGGTCAGAATACTGACAAAAAATTGGAGTCTCCTTCACAAATTATTTATAATCATGAAACCCAAATATCACAATATAGAGAAGGACTCGGCCCAGCCTTGATCAGGAGACCCACGCTCAGCCCCGAATGGGGCACCGAGGGCCTGATGTGGAGCAGGGGGAAGACTGACACATCTCAGGCAGCTTGGGTACCACAGGGCATGCTGGGCTGATGTCAGGCAGACATGCCTAGACCAAGGGCAGGTGACAAGGACTGTGCCAGACTTGCCACAGTGAGACCAAGAAAGAAAAAAACGGGGCGGGGGGCTTCAAGTGGAAGAAATTGAAAAGACAGGGAGACCCTATGAAGGGATGGGGCAGGGTAACATGTGTCCTGGATTCTTATCGTGCCAGGGCCACGACTCCCGGCTGACCATCAGTGGCTGTGCTGGAGGGGGTGGTGTTCTTTGGAGAGTTCATGCTAACACTGTGAGCAACTTATGCATCTGGAAGATCTGTAGGAGGCCTGGGGCTGCTCCTCCGGATGTCTCAGGAGCGTTGAAATCAGGGCCACATGTAAAGCTGGGAGTGTCTTCAAACCAACACAGTGCAGGCAAGCAGAAGACAAAGGCAACCCAGTGGCCACTGGCCTCAGAAGAATGAGATCACGGGGCGGATCTGAGAACCATTGCAATAGACATCTGTGTGCAGAGAAGCCGAACTGAGAGGATGTGTGTGGAGCAGGTGTGTGAGTCTAGCTGGTGGTGAGCGGCAGAGCAGCAAGAACAGGCTTTTCTGGGGCAGGTACTTACAAACTGTCCAAGATCAGGGTGCCCAGGAGCTGTCACCTAGGTCTGAGCATGCTGGCAGCCTCCTTGAGGGGCAGCCTGCTCAGTGTTAAGCTCTGAGCTGCCTTCTCCGAGGGCATTTTCTTATTACCCTACCTCTTGTATGGGGAGAGTGGGAGGACATGTTCCCACCGAGCACCCTGGGCAGGAGGGGAAGTGGTTGTGCTGTGTGCTGTGTTATTGATGCTTGAATGCCCCTCTGTGGAGTGTCCTGGGGTCCCTCATGGCTGTTGGGGACAGGTACAGTTTCCTTCTTGTTTTTCCTTTTTTCCTTGCTGCATCCCCCTTCCCTTTGTAATTATTCTCTGAGTTAGCAGCCTGGGAACATCTAAACTTCTGTAGCACTAAGTCCCACAAAGTTCCCATGAGGTCCTCATGAGGTCTCATAAGTTTCTATAAAGTCCTACAAGGGTCTCCATGAAGTTCCCATAATGTCCCATGTGGTCTCCATGAAATTCCTATAAGGTCCCATGAAGTTTCTATAAGGTCCCATGAGGTCTCCATAAGGTCCCATGAGGTCCATGAGGTTCCACAAAGTTCCCAAAGGCTCCATAAGGTCCCACAATGTCCCATAAGGTCCTATGAGGTCTCCATGAAGTTCCTGTAAGGTTCCATGAGGTCTCCATAAGGCCCCTCTAAGGTGCTCCTGAGGTCCCCATGAGGTCTCCATAAGGCCCCTCAAGGGATTCATGGGGTCCCCCGTGGGCTTCCATATTCTCTGCAGATCTCAGGATGTGTGCAAGCTGGCATGGCTTTGCATGAGATGACATATGCTAACTGCTTGCCTGGGGATGGTAACATTAGCAACGTGGGCTGCCAGGGCAGGAGGTGAGGCCCAAGTAAGGGAGGGATACTGGGAGCGCTGGGGGGTAAGAGGCACTAGAAGAGAGGGTAACAGAAACATGCTTCTGGTATCATCCACTTTTCTCCCTGGGCAGAACTCTGGTCTCAGGTCTGGATTCTGTCAACTCCAGAAGCTCACTGGTGAGGGCAAGGCCTTTTACCCCAAACCCTCGCTTGATATCTGAGGGACCATGAAGCTTGGTTCTGGTCCCTGAACTTTTGGCTCTTGGCTGTGGTTTGTCCTGTATTAATCGATGCAAGGAACATAAGAGAGAAGGCGATCCTGCCATTGTGGTGGTGCATGTGAACTTGGAGCTCTGGACACTGTGAAACATGGGCAGATGTGGCCTGTTCTACTTATGTGGAAGGTACCTGGAATAGACTCACAGAAGCCAAGAATGGAATGGCAGATGTGGGGCTAGGGAGTTATTTTTCAATGGGTATGGAGTTTCTGTTCATGCAAAGTGAGCTCTAAAAGTCTGCTCCAATACAGGACTTGTTTTGCTAAAGAAACTGAATTGGTCATTTTAATATGTGTCCAAAGGCTAGGCATCACACTGGGTGTTGTGAGTGCACACACACACACACACACACACACACACACACACACAACCCCCCCATTGATGTGCATGAGTATGCACACAGAGACACACAGACAGCAGACACACATGCACACACCCATGCACTCCCACACAACTTTGTAGGTGACGGTTGCCTTCTCCACTCTGGATGTGATAGCAGGGTTGTAAAATTTGTCTGAGTCAAAGCAGAGTCTTTTGTGTCAGCCACAACAGATAAAGAAAAGTCAAGGGTGTAGGGCAAGAATTATAGTTTCAAAACACCAGACACAATCCTGTTTCACTACGAAAGCACCCCAGAGTGCCTTAATGCACCCAGTTTCCTTCTTCAGGCTCCTACCCTGATGTTCTTTGGCACCCAAGCATTGTCTGGAGAACTTCTCTGACAACAGGTTGACAGTGTCATGGAGTGCACATCTGTTTATAGAATCCTCAAGATGTATGCATATATGGTGTGCAACCCCACTTAATTTTTTTCACTGCTTAGGGATCAAGGCTAGAGCTCTTTGCGTGGGAAGTAAGGGCTCCATCACCCAGCTACACCCTAGCACTGTTTTGCCAAGTCAGGTCTCTCTCTAGCCAGGACAGGGCTTAAATCTGCAATGCTTACACTTCTACCTCCAAGTGCTGGGTCGCAGGCAGGGACCACATCTCATGCAACTTTTGTAGCACTGTATCTCAGCAAAGCAAAAGAGAAGAAGGGTGTTTCCCCACAGCACCCGTAGCTAGTTTTCTGCCCCACAGTCAGGCAAGTCGTCACCGCCAGTCCACAGCAGAAACACAGAGACTATTGCATACAACTGTATGCCTGCAGGCTTCTGAATGCTCTTATAGCTTATTATCCATTTCATAAATTATGCTTGCATGTGGTGGTCTTACGGGTCCACAGTGCTTGTCAGGTGCAGTCAGTGACTCTGCTCAGCCATTCCAGAATCTCTCTCGTAATTATGGCAGGCTCCCCAACTTAGGGCATTTGACTACAACATGCCAGCACACCTGCATACATGCGGTGCATTCACAATGCTGAGTCAGGGTCCACACCAGGTCACAGGCCATCAGTTAATTATGGTGGGCTCCCCAACTTAGGGATTTGTAACTCCACTCTTGCTGTTCACAGCGGAGTCCATGTAGGGAGATTTGGGTTCCATAGCGTGGCCTTCCTGCCCCTACCTGTCCTGATGTCCCTGATGACCCTTGCTTAGAGTGACTGTAGCCAGCTCATGAGATCCCATGAACCAGGTGCAGATTCATATGTAGCTACCCCAAGAAGAAGGTATTGGGTACTGGGACCCAGCCTGGCTACCTGGCCACCTGGCCCAAGCCACACGAGGAGACTGAGGAGGAGGGACAGAGTCCACAGAAGGCCTCTGCAATGGAGTGCTATGGAGCAAGTCCCAGCTTCCTGTAGTTGTAGCTTGAGGCTGTAGGCAAGGAGTACAGCAGTGGAAAGCCACTGTTCTGAGGTTCTGGAGGCCAGAGTCCACTGAAGTGTGGCAAGATGGGCTCCTTCTGAAGGCTCTAGGGGGAGGCTCTTCCTGCTCCTGCCAGGTCCTGGTGGCTGCAGACAGTCTTTGGCTCCTTGCTCCATCATTTCATCTACCGTTACCTGTCTACTTCACTCGTCTTTGCCTATGTGTCTCAAATGGTCCTTGTCGAAGGACGCTGGGATTGGGTTGTGGGGTTCACCTGGCTAATCCAGAGTGACCAACAAGAAGCCTTGACTTAGTTAAAACCGAAATGGTTCTGTGTATTAAGAGCGGGCATTCAGTGCACCTCCGAGTGTGTGACTTCTCCGGCTGGGGCTGGAAGCTTAGTGCTTAACAAGCAGATGATTTGTACACACCTCATGAAGCCCTGAAGGTCATGCCTTTCTACTTCCTGAAGGCCACGGTCTTCTACTTCCAGAAGATCATGACCTTCCTCTTGCTGTTGGCCATGCTCTTCACACTGAGCCAGTAGCTGCTCAGCAACCCTCAGATAGTTTAGTGAGAGGGCACATTCAGAAAGCAAGGCCTGCGTACACACAGAGGCTGGAACACTCAGAGAGCATGCTCGGTCGACACTCAGCACCAGCCAGGTGGTGGAGCAACATGAGCGCTCAGAGGCTGGAAGTTGTTGGCCCTGGATTGCTGACCCTGGGGTTACCTTACTTCACGTGGGGCTTGGAGGTGGGAGGGCAGAGAGTTGGCTGGGGGACAACCTGGGCTAACAGATGGAGATGATCTGTCTGCAGTGGGCATGGCTGGAGTGCAGGGGCCCAGGGTCTGGTGAAGGAACTCCCAGTCTCTGCAAACAGCTCTTGTGTCCAGCGCGTTCCGGCTGTTTCTTCTTCCGGAGTAGTGGACAAATGTGTCTGGCGTCTTTGCTGCTGACTGAGGGGTTTAGGAAGGTAAGCAGCCTCTTGGTGGGCTCCGGGATGGAGTGAAAGGTTTTAACAGGATATGCCACAGGGAGAGCCAGCCGGCTTCCAACTGGATGTGTCCATGTCTGCCTTGGTTCCATTTTGGATCTTATTTTCAGGATTTAATGTTGATTATGAGCGAGGTATGGCAGAAGGAAGAGAATCATTTTCTTTGCAGCAGGAGGCTAAAGCTTCCAGCAACTCCCCCTCGGTGCCTTCTTTGCTTTGGGAGGAGAGTGGCTGCCTGAGCCAGACCTCTGGCTGGCAAGATTTTTGTCCTCAGTTGGATGGACATGTGTTTCTAGCTCTTTCATCAGAGGGATTTTGCTGGGCTATTCCCTCAAAGCCAAGGCCGAGAAATAGATTCTAAGCTTCTGATGTTTAGAAGCTGTGTCCCGTGTGTGAGACTCACGCATGCCCCTGCTTCCTTCTTTCCTTCCTTTCTTCATCTTCCTCCTCCCCCTCCGCCTCTCCCTCCTCTTTTTCCTCTTCTGGGTATTCTCATCTTCTCTTCCTCCTTTCCTTCATGGCCACCTGCTACCACAAAACACTCTCTAGTGTGTTTTGTTTATAAGTCAGCTAATCTCTCCAGGGCTGGCACCCCCAGAGCTATTTATCAGTATGTCACCTGTGACTGGCAGCTCTTGGGGCAACGTGAGTCCAGCAATCATGGGAAGGAAGGAAGGGCTTGGACAGAGTCTGGATTGGGTCTGGGTCTGACCTGCTCTAGGGATAGAGCGGTCTGGGCCAGCTGCAGCCCCTCAGGGCTTCTTTTGTCCTCTGTGCTCAGCACCAGCTTATGATCTCTGTGTTCCTTCACACAGGAACTCCTTCAAGGTTCAGCACAATGCCCACCCTGCCGTGCGCAGAACACACAGCTTTTCTCCCGTTATGTAATAAGCCTGATTTGGGATCTCCACAGGAGTCTCTTTTCTTGAGTGCCATTATGTCTTTAGGGGTCAAAATGCCCTCTACCTGGGTTGCCCTGTCACCTGCTCTATGCTCAAATTTAGCTTCAGTGCTTCTGTGAAGCCTCTGCGGTTCCCAGCCTGCAAACACCACCACTGAAAGCCTCCACAAGGGCAGAGTCCAGCGGGCAGTGGGCACTCTGAGCACAGGCAGGATAAAGGAAACGACGTGTTCAGAATGGATTCAGATTCTGAGAATCTGGTCGCCCGAGTTTCACCATGATTGCACACCTCCTTGGGGAGGCATGGT
This sequence comes from Peromyscus leucopus, assembly GCF_004664715.2. Classification (NCBI taxonomy): domain Eukaryota; kingdom Metazoa; phylum Chordata; class Mammalia; order Rodentia; family Cricetidae; genus Peromyscus; species Peromyscus leucopus. The sequence goes on from NC_051064.1 coordinate 150,932,072, forward strand.
CCTGCAGAAGTAGGGGGAGACCCTGTTGAGCCAAACAGTGCCTATCGGCACTAGAGGCCTATGCCCTCCAGAAGCTCACATGTGGGGGCAGTAGCTGTTTAATGAGCAGCACTGTGATGCAGCTGGGTGAAGGATGAATCTTCAGAGTCTAGAGGAAAATCAAGCAGGTCCTGGGAGCCCTTGACAGAGTGCTCACTTCCTGCCTTCATGATTGATGTTTGAACATCTGTAGATTTAAGAGGCTTCTTGCTCCCGGAGAGCAGGAGGTGGTAAGTGGTTGTTGTGGGGGATTGGGGAACAGTTAGAACTTTCTGGAAAGGTGGCCTGGAGGAGGGGAATTTGAGACAGCAGTGGAGAAGAAGGAAGTCACATTCAACTTCGAAGTTGCTGAATGGTTACATGACCAGCTGCCACCCCTGAACGAGGTCTGGGAGCACCTCTCACGCCCCGCCCCCATCTCCATCCTCCTCCAGCATACCTTGTAACAGATTGAAGGTCTAGCCAAAGATGCAAGATCGTACACAGCCTGAGATGAGCTAGGTGATGGGACACCGAGTCTTCCAGGAGTTTGTTCTCTGATGATGACTCTAAATTTTTTCATGGAACTTCTTCCCCATGTTTCTGGTCAGATGTCCTCACAGGGTGTTTGCTTTTTAAAAACCTTCTTTCATAAGGATGTGCGTGCGTGCGTGCGTGCGTGCGTGTGTGCGTGCGTGTTGAGAGAGAGGGAGAGCACTTAGAAACCAGCAGATGCTGTTCGATCCCCTGGAATTAGAATACAGATGGTTGTGAGCTGTAATGTGGGCGCTGGGAACCAAACTTGGGTCCTCTGAAAGATCAGCAAGTGCTCTTAACCACAGAGCCACCTCCCCCCACCCCTAAATCTTCTTTTTAAACCACCTCTGTCCTAGTCAGTCGGCAACCCTGGAATGGATTGGAGGCTGCACAGTTCGGACTGGAGGAGCAGGCCTGCAGGTGGCAGAGGCTGAGCATTTAGCGCGGAGAAATGTAGCTGTTCTAATTTCACTCCAACAGCTGGGGAAGCGGAAGTCAGTTTTTCCTTTTTATCATTGCAACTATTAAATGACTCCATTTTCCTAACACGGAGGTACTCAATAAACGTTGTATAAAAGTGAGCAGATAAGCAATAAATAAAGTTTATGGGGACAGGAGTGGGTGGGGACGGGGCCTGGAGTGATTACACTCAGTGCCGGGCCGAGGCCTCCTTTCTTCAGAGAACTGGGCCAAGAACTGGGGTCGGGGTGTCACCAGCCAGCATGCTGTCCTCAGAGCATTCTATCTGGGAGGCGACACTATTGTGGTGTTTTTACAAAGCACCCTGACTGTGTGGCTCTTCCTGGGGAGACGTGAACAAATACAGTCACCCTGGATAAGGCACAAACGACAGTCCAGAGAAACGGTTAGAGTCCAGTCTTGCTTAGTGAAGCAGAGAGATTATTGGTTATCAGGGGAATATTGGTGAAGGGCTGTGGAAAGCAGTCCCATCATGGGAGCTCTGTGCAGGATCCAGCAGAGGTACTGCTGAGGAGCCTGACAACCTGAGTTCAATCCCCAGGACCGCCGGGGTGGAAGGAGAGGACCGACTCCGGCAAGTTGTCTTCTGATCTCCACACACACACTTTAGTGTGCACATGTCCCCTCCACACAGAGGAAGTTAAAAAGAACAAAACAAAGCAAAAAATCCCCAAGTTTTTAAATGCATGACAGAGCCTGGACCTGCAACATCCTTGCTTAGCGACACAGCACCGTGGGGCTTGCTTTGGTTGCTTTGGTTACCTCTGTTGCTTCGGTGTCTGCTGACAGTGTGCCAGAGTCTCAGGTGGATGGGAACCCTGCCACAGATGAGGACTAAGGGCAGAGTGGGAAGGGGCTGGGAGTTCATACATATGCATGTTTCCAGGTGCCGGTGTGGTCAGGTTGCCTGTCTTGCCTCAGAGCTGTTTCTTGCTGTTTCCCCAATATGTCTTATCCTGGCTCCTTGTTAATGACCTCTGAGGATGTGGGACACATCACTGTCAATTTTAGGCACCCTCGAGCTGAAAGGTCTTCATTCTGGGAGGTGATCACCTGGATTAAGGGGGTCACGCAGCTCGGCTAGACTGGGCTGGCATTTAACATGTTTCTATTTGAATGTTAGGATGCTCGTTCGGCGAGTCCCTTCTCGGTCGCTTCAGGAATTCCATTACTGACGCAGAGGACCAGTTTCAGGATTTTCTGGCTGAAAAGCAGTCTCTGATTTTTGTTTTGAATTGTGAAAATCGGAATGAAAAAATCGCTCTGTTACTGTCTGATGGAAAAATGCATTGTCTTGTTACACTGATTCCCTTTGGGGCTGTATTAAATGTGAAAAACTAACAATAAAGTGGGCAGCTTGTGATGAGACCGTGGCAGTGAGGGGAGCGGCAGTCAGTGTAGGGATGAATGGAGGGGGGGTGTTTGCAGAGAAGAGGGGTGGGTTCTTGGAGGCCAGGGTGGCTTTTGTCTCCCCTGGCAGCTTTGTAAAAGGGTGCATGCCATAGGCATTGTCTTTGTGTAGCTCTCTCTGTGTTGGGTAATTAAGGCTCAAAGGAGAGTACAATACATGACCTTGAGTTGTAAACAATGTCTGCAAGCTGCTGTCTGCTTCTGCATGACACTTGACAGGCATGTGTGTAGAGGGAAACAGGCATCAGAAGGGACAGGAATCGCATCCATCTGTGGTCCTGGGAATCTCAGCTTCAGCCACCCCTTGCTTGCTCATGCAGAATCCTAATCCCGGAGCTGTGGTGCTGCAGTTTGGTGGTACAATGGCCCCAAAGGCTCATGTGTTAAAGGGTGGCACCCAGTGTGGTACCATTAAAGATGACAGAACTTTTAAGAGGTGGTGTTAATCCCATCGTTTGAGAATAGGACCACTACCACAATTTTGAGCCAAATTTGAAGCAAGCTTTAATTAAATACTGTCCAGGATGATGGATTCTGGCCAGATCCATTTCAGGTTTCCCAGAAAATGGCGATGAGTCACATTTTGCAGAGGCTTATAAAGGCACACCCATAAGGCTACGTATTTCCCACCAGGTCCAGTCAGGGGCTGGCATATATCCCGACATACTTCTTGCCTACATACTTGCGGCCTATATCCAATCAAGGGTAAGTGTACATCCTAATGTACTTCCTGCCCGAATCTCCCACATACATGTGATCAAGCATATCCGGTGTGATTGGGTCAAACAAACTTGTTTGGGGGAGTGAAAGCATGTGGCTTGTTACCTGCCACAAACAACACTTCCAGCATTTCAGGATGTATCTGTCTTTGGGCCAGGGTCTTACAAGTTAGAGACATTTTTGTTTTATGGATCTCTTGGGCACAGTAATTAAAACTTAAAAACTTAACACCAGCTCTCACAGTGGAGCCCATGGTGAAGTCTTAAAGCCTCCAAGAGAATCTGGGACTGTCTTCTCCTCTTTCCCTTCCTGGCTGTGAAGTGAGCAGTTTACCACATATGCCCTCCAAGACGCCATGTCACAGGCCCAAAGCATCACGAACAGTATGTCACCTGCTGAGTCATCTGAAACTATGAGCAACAGGGACAATGGATCACCCACTGACACCTCCGAAATTGTGAGCCCAAATCACGTGACTTGCTTGTGTCCGTTCCTGTTTATAGCCCTAGCACTGGAGACAAAATAAAGGAGAGATATGACCCTGCATGACTCCTGATTTGGCCTTGGGGGCAGCATGGGGAGAAGGTCATCTGTGTTCTTCCTGGCTGTGTTCTAGGCTCTGCTCTGACCTCTGAAGCTCCATAAAAAAGTGCTGCAGCTGGACAGAGTGGGTCTCTGTTATGCCCAGATCATGGGGACCCCTAAAAGACTCCCCAAAACCACCAAGGAGACTGAATCCCGTATGTAAAAGCAAAGAGCCTTTATTTCAAGCTTGAGCTTGGTCTCTCCATCTGTCCGATGCAGCGGTGAGAGCAGAGGGCCCCAAGCCCAGGCTGGGTGGAGTTTTTAATGATAGCAGAGGTCAGGGTAAGGGAATTTCCAGGGTTCAGGACCCTGGTGGCTGACATTTGTCTTGGTAAAAGGTAAAAGGGTGTGTGTTAGGCTCAGGGGCATCTGGTGATCTTACCTAGCAAGGGGGCAGTCTTTTGCCCTGCCCCTTGGCATTATTATAAAAAGCCCCTTTGAAGAAACGGAAAAGGCCGAAGATATCCTGTGTTTCTGTCTGTCTCCTCTTTCCTGTCTTTCTATCTAAAAGTTTCTTACTCATCTCTCCTCCTCATAGGAACTCTTTTAAAAGGTGGGAGCTGGCCTCCCACAGTCTCCACTTGCTCCTCCTCCAGATGACCCTGAGGCAGCATTCACATCTCCAGTAGGATTCACCAGTATGTCCAAAGAGCACACAGGCCAGATACCCCAGCTCAGCAATCCCTGTCCTCCTGACTTCTGTCCTCATTGTTACGGGGAGCCCACCAGAGGAGACCACTCAGAAACAGCCCATCTGAGAGTCTTTGTTCCAACCAGCTGCGACTATACTCAGGTATTCGGGACCCAAGTACAGTGCTGAGTAGTTAGAACAAGGGGCTTTTAAAGCAAAAACCACATCCTGGTGTCTTGCTCTGCAGCTGCAGGGAAGGTTTTACACAAGCAAGCCAAGATAAGCGGTTAGCCGGAGGGGGGTCCGCACTAGCAGCAGTTTAGCAGAAGCTGAGATAAGTTAGCTGGGGCATCTTGACCTCGGGTTCCTAGAATGAGTTTGGTAATTTTCCACAGGGCTTCCCTAAAAGAAGACTACATTCTAGTTAAACCTGGAATGGCTTCAGCAAGAGTACAAGATAGAGGAACCTCTGCACTGTCTTGCCCTGCCACGCCATTTTTCCTCCTCTTGGGTTGGAGATCTGCTTCTTTTCCCTCACACTGTGTCCTGGTGGCTTCCGTCTTTGATGCTTAGGGCTTCAGGCTTGCCACAGCAAGCCATGGCAACATGACTTGATAATGGTGTGCTGGCTCTTTCTCACGTCTTACTGCTTTGCGGGTGCATCTGGGTGGGGGATGCGGATTCTGCTCTCAAGCTGCCCTCACTGCAGAACTGTGTGGTCAGCTTCCTTCCCTTGTTTCCTGTTCCTTCCTCCCAGTGACAACTTCAGTTTCTCTTCCATTCTCCCCACCCTCCTCTTTTTTCTTCTAACGTCGATACCCTGCCTGTTCTTCTTCCCGCCCTCGTCATTCCTTCCCAGCTTCTCCTTCTGTCCTTCTGTCCTGGTTAGCTTCAACTGTCGATTTGGTAGAGCCCCCACTCATCTGAAGGAGTCTGAACTGAGGAACTGCCCAGATCGTGTGGCCTGTGGCCATGTCTGAGAGAGACTGTCTTGGTTGATGATTGACATGAGAGAGCCCCGCCCCCTAGGAGTGGCACCATCCTTTAGCAAGGAGGAGTAGTCTGTTGAGGGAAGCCGGTGAGCACCAGTCTGGTGAGCTGTAAGCTGTAGTCAATCCTTCGTGGTTTCTGTTTCAAGTTTCTGCTTGAGTTCCTGCCTTGACTTCCCTCAATGATGGGATGTGATCTGGAAGTGTAAGCTGAATAATCCCTTTCCTCCCCCAAGTTGTTTTATTCATGGTATTTATCACAGAAACAGAGTAAAACTAGACCACCTTCCCCTTTTCCCTCCCCCACTCGCCTTTTGCCCCACCCATTTCCCTCGTTTCCATTCTCCCTCTCTCTTGCCCTCCTCCCTTTTCTTGCCCACCCCCACGCTTGGACTGAGACTAGGACACACAGATGGACCACAGTCCTCCAGGGCTGACGGAGGGAGCGCAGGAGGTAGTAGTGTCCACTATGGAACTGCCCACCCCTCTCCATGGACACCTGCAGCTGGCTGGCGCTGCCCCTGTGCAGAACTCCATTGTGACATACTGAGAAACAGGTTCCTCGTGAAGCCTTGAGATTAGAATGGCTATTATCTTGCAAATGACTATAACTGTCTTTCATAAATGTGGCGGGGTTTGAGATGTGACCAGCCGCGGTCTGCGGGATAATGGACTTAATAAATGATGTCTCCAGCAGATGGTTGGGGACACCAGAGCCTATTAGTTTGGGACAGGACAATACTGTAATTTCAGCAAGATACAGTCCATTCTTCTCCTGGCTGGCTTGTTTTTTTTTTCCCCATGGGTGTACGCTGGTCATATTTTTCTTAATAGGACATTTTTTCTTAAGATAATTTGCAAATTGTTAATCTTTTTTTTTTTTATCATATCTCATTTTTTTCCTCTTGGGAAGCTTTGTTTTTCTGCTTGTCACTAGGCAGAGCCAGATGTCCAGTAGGCAGAGTCAGAACCTCACCTGTAGGAGAGGCGAGGGCGGCTGATGGTAACACACCCACAGACACAGGCTGAGGCTGGACTGACACCAACAGCATCCTTATTCAGGGTAGTGGGTTGGGAAGGTGGAGGGCACTCCCCCACCCCTCCCTGCAGACAGGGCAGCCACCGTCACCTGTCTGTTTCCTGTTTGAGTTGAGAAAACCTCTAAGGAAAGAGGCTGGAGCCTACTCTACCCAACAGTCAGGTGGATGTGGTCCTGAGAGGAAGCAGAGACTGGGACCCTGCAGAGGCTGTGGAGGATGGGCTTCCAGGGCGGAGACGCTTCTGCCAGGCTCCCTCGGTGACTGTGTTCACATGTAGCTCACAGCCAGAGGGGTTTCCAATCTTTCTGCCAATGCTTTCTTTTGCGTGTGAACCTTGGTGCCTCTTTCTCCATGCCCCTCTCCCCTGCTGCAGGAAAGTCATTCAGAGTATGCTAGAACCAAGATGGAAGAAGAGGACAGAGGAAATGTCTGGGTAGGGCAGTGTGGGAGAATTCCTGAGAGCTACACCTGGTTTGACTCCAGAGTTAGCACCTAGCCTTAATCTGCCTTTTGTGATTGCTACCTTTTGTTTCTCAATACCCTCTGTGTGAATCTTGTCTGAGAGTTTTCTGAAGGTGCACAGCCTATGCAAATTTGGTTGAAGAAGAACCTGGAACACTGAAGGTGTTTTTAGGCTGAAAACTTGCATTTGCATTGTCCCTTTGGGAAGCTTAGATGAGAGGTGCAGAGATTAACTTGTGAAAAGGTGTAAATTGGAGAACAATAAAAGGGCCCCTTGCTTAGCTACAGAGCACCAGTTCATAGAGACAGATACCCCTACAGCTAGGAAAGGCTAGAATCATCTTTGGGGTGCCTCTGTCTCTTGATTCCACAGACCCTCTTGAACCTACACCCACTCCCAGTATACAACAGGGCAAGAACCCCAAACCTGTTCAGAGTCCCCCAGAAATTAGATTTACATGTGGCTCTGACATCCCACTTCCGGGCCTTTATCTAAAAGAACGCAAACCAGAGACGGGCATTCACAAACACATATTCTGAGCAGTGCTCTTCACAGCAGCCAAGCCGTGGAAGCCATCCAGGGCCGTAAATGGATGAATGAACACACAAATGCAGCTGATCCATACAATTGAATATTACTCAACCATAAAAAGAATGTAGGCCGATCGGCGCTACAGTGTGGGTGAAGCTTGACCATATTGTGCTGAGTGAAAGAAGGCAGACAGAAACCCACACACCGATTTTCCATCCGTACTGAGCCAGAGAAGGGAAAAGCCATAGGACCAAGAGCTGCCTGTGCTTGATGGCTGAATGGGCCTGCTCCCTCCTGGGATGATGCAACTGCACCAGGATATTACAGAGCGTGGTGTCCACAGCACCGTGAAGCCACTAAATCTGCTCAGTCGTACAGTTAAAGATGGTTCCGTGCTAACTTGAAGCCTCGGTATAAAGGCCAAATGGAAAGAATCCGTGCAGCTAAACAGGGAAAGAGTCTGTAAGAGGGGCTGGCTCTGGGCCCAGCTGCCAGGCAAACACAGACTCCTTTAGAGCTGTGAACAAGAAAACTGGCCAGAGTCTAATCCTGGAATTCTTAGCTGCAAGGGGCATGGCCATTGTTCATGCTCTGCCCTGGAGAAGGTTGAGCCTGGGGAGGAAGAGACCCCCTGCAGAGAGGAAGAAATGACTGACCAAGTGGGCAAGGGCTCCCTGAATAACCACATCCCATCAGAGTTCTAGCAGCGGGGAGGCTTTCAGTGTGGCCCATTTCACAGGACAGAAGCCCATTTGGGTCCCTAACCCCCGGGAGTTGACCAAGGGGAAGCTGGAGCACCAGGGACTCTCCTGCAGCCCTAGCTCACCCCTCCATCGCCTCCTGTCACGTGAGGGTTCCTGCTGGCTTGTTTTGTGTGCTGAAATCCAGAGTGGAAGGCCTTCTTTTGGAGAGAGCTATTCAGTCTGGAGATGCTTTGATGATGTCTTTTCAATCCTTTGTGCCCCCAAATCAAACAGAGCTCTTTACAGTCAGGCTTGAAACGCCCTTGTTCCTGTTTCCTTTCACTAAAGGATTTCTCCCCTGTGTGATTATCACAAATCACTTTTGAATGGCACTTTACCATCCAGGGCCCGGGCATTCATTATGAAGGCACACACGTGCAGACCCATTTACATGCGGCTGCCTTTAAACACCAGACGCATGTCTGCGGATATTTATACGCACACGTACAGTGTTCACCGGCCCCATGTCGTCTCCCACTTTCCATTAATGCAATTAGCCTTACAGAATTATCATCACTAAACACTTGCCTGTCCAGCACCTCGTGACTGATTGCAGTTTCTGCTGTTTTCCGTCGCAGTGACTTTGGGCAGTTACTCAGGCCTGGTGATTCAGTGCCGGGCTCCTGCCTATGGAGAACTCTAGAATACAATGCATGCTTTTTTATAGCGGGAAGAATGTTAATGGGTGTCAATAGGTTGCAGGAGAGAGAGAGCCAGTGCCTGGGAGAAGCAGCCATGTGGATCTCTATCTGTCCCTGCAGCCTTTGCAAGAAAAGCTTTCTCAACTGTTCTGTTGCTTGAACGGCAATTACTGAGACACTCTACTAGGGAAGAACGCATTAATTAAATGCTTTCTAGAGATTTCTCAGGTTTATCAACCAAAATGTCGGTACAAGCCAGGGGGGATGAGGAAAATGCTTACTGAGCACAAATCCCAGGTTTCACCAGATGTGGACTTCCTCTGCACCCTCAGCTGGCCTCAGCCTTGGTCCCGACCCTGGGAAGTGAAGACATCCTTCTTTGCCATGACTCTGGCCACTAACACCAGCACTGGAGCAAGAGAGAGCAAGAGAGAGGAAGCAGCTCACTCACTGTGGAGGCCTGAATCTGGAGCGCCCCAAAGACGGAGGTGGGATTTTCTCCTCAGACCATGGCACTCTGGGGAGGTTGAGGGGCCTTTAGGAAGTGAAGCCTGATGGGGGACGTTGGGTCTTTGGGAACCCTGGCTCTTCTCTTCGTTTTTGCTTTCTGGAATGTTTTTGCTTCTATGACATGAACTTGGCTCCTCTGTTGTGTTCTCCCACTAAGATGCACCAAGTTGCCCCAGGCCCAAAGCACCGGGGCCCAGCATCCACAACTGTGGACTAGGATAAAGCTTTCCTGTGAGCTGGTTCATCTCACTCAGATTGTTTGTCACAGTGACAGAAAGCTAACTCGCACACCAGAACAGGCTCCGAAGAACATGGATGATGTTCTGGTGGGAGCCCCGCCTCAGCCCCTGGCACCCATGTACCCAAAGAGTCTGGATTGTTCTGGTGGAAGCTCCACCTCAGCTCCCCTGCCCCATCTCTCTTTCCCCAAACCCTGCCCTGTCTCAAGCCCGCCAAATGCCACTCTTCCCCGAGAGATGCTCAAGACCACTCCCACGTACCAATTGGTAGTGATGGGAACTTAATTAGTTAATTTCCCAACCTAACCCTCCCAGCTGACCCTACTCCTATACATTTCAGCTTTCTCACTTATACAATGAGTTTTGAGGACACACTAGAGTCACACACACAAAGCACCTACAAACACAAGGCCCAGCACACGGTGCTCCAGTAAGCCAAGTGTGTGTGTCATGATTTCTGATGGTGGACCACCAGCTTTGAGAGAACCGGAAGTGTGCCAGCCCCACCCATCCCCAATGCTCACTAGAGCCTAGAGCGGTGTTGCTGATGGTGTGAACACAGCTACTACCATCTTGATACCATCTATCGCTCATGGCCTAATTGGTGGGTTTGAGGAGGGTCATAGGTCAGATAGAGTGAGAGTCAGGAGCGCCGTTGTGGGTAGGTGTGGGCGGCAGGTATAAAGGAGGGGTTCATTTGGGATGTGCTCAAGCTGGGACATGAGGGTTAGGTGTGATGTTGTACAAGGTCAGTTTATGAGTGCTTTTACACGCTTGGTGTGACTTTAGTGTTTTCATGTTAAATGCATTCCTGTCTCTTTACCTTCCTCACTCAATAGGCAGCCTTTAAAAGCAGGAGGATTAACAACCAGGATCTCTGCTCTGGCTGGTGTTGTTTAATCCTTTGTCCTGACCTAACCCTGCCTCTGAGAAGGACTTTATGGCCACTGTTGGTCCCTACCCCCAGCTGGGGAAAGCCTTCTTCAAACACATCCAAGTCTTCATTACTAACCCGCTATTTCTTCTCACCTGCTTCTTGAACCACCAGATCATTTTAGAGATGCCCACCACATCTGTGGTGTTGTGGTTTGTGGTCTGCAGCAAAGCCCCATTCAAGCCAGGCAGTCCCTTATAGCGAGGATGAAAGCTGCCCTGGAGAGGCCGCCAGCCACCACACACATGTCAGGGATAATTGCCATCAAGTGCTGGCTAAGCAGTTTGCATGGGAAGTGGGCGTGCTTACAGGAGTCAGCAGCTTCTGTCTCAGGTCTCGGAAGCAGCCTACCTCTCTCCATGCCAGACACAGTATAGATGGATGGGCTAGGCTGAGGCATTGGCATGAATCTGCGCTCTGCCCTCTGGTGTGGAGTCCTTCCCCTAGCTCCGTGGCTGAACTTGCTTTCCTTCAGACACTCCGCTCTCTGTATGGCTGGAGAGCTGCATAGAGAGCCCAGGTGTAAGGGCAGGGGCAGGTGATGGGGCACAGCTGTTTCCTTACAGTGAGCCTGGCTGCTCATCAGGCCATGAAATGGATCACAGGACCTCAAATTAGGATCTTCTGATCTTGGCCGAGTGGACAGAGGCCACTGTCTCTGCTGGAGGTTGACACTGACGTGGTCCTTGACTTAGAGGACAACGGTATGTTGCTAGTTTTTGGTGTTATCTAGCAAAGCACATGAACTGGGTGGCCAGACCAACAGTTCATTGCTCACAGCTCTGGAGGCCAAACATCCAAGGTAGAGTAGGTTCGTTCAGGCGTTGGCATAGGCATCTGCCTCCCACTTCACTCTAGCTGTGATGGCTGCCACTGTCTTTGGAGTTCCTTGGGTTGTGTGCACATAGCCCAATCTTCACCTTCATGGCTACACAAGGAGCAGGAGGCCCCACCCTCAATAGCAGCTGTCGAAGTAATGACAGTTAAGTGTGTGAGACTCACAGTCCAGCGGGGCATTGGTCATGCTGACCTTTGCCCCTCAGGTCTTCCAACAACTGTTGCACCCCCAAATCCACTGTACCCAAGCTGCCTCCCAGAGCACCTTGAATGGCTTCTCTTTTCCTGACCAAATCTGTGTCTAACTGTTCTAGTGCCTTCATGGGACACTATGACATGTTGGTAAAGACAGCATGCCACATTGTCACAGCACAGGATTATGGGAAGTGTTACATGAATCCTAACATCATATTTCTATGATGGCAAAAAGGGTTACACAGAGTGAAAGATAAAAGTGTAATCTATAGTGTTGATATTAATAGGATAACGATGTTACAGATGGGACTCTGGAGAATATTGGTTTTCCATTTCTCATCTTCTTGTCTGCATTTTAGGAATATTACTTGATATGTACATATTGTTTAAATCATTGAAAAATAACTTGTTAAACAAAAGAATGGTTTGTGTGCCGAGTCCCAAGCAATAATCTCACGTTAGTCAAGAATCTCTTGCTTCCAACCCAGTCAGCTATTTCTGTTGTAAAGATTTGTGGGCAAGAAGAACCAGTGACAGGAACTACGAACACTAAGCTTCTCCTGCTGAGAAAACAACAGAAGCGGGGTGGTGCTTGGCAGGGGTGCCTCTTCTGTGTTTTTTTTATGATGCTTGACATTTGAGGAGATGTTCGGGGAGGGCTGGAGAGGCGGGTGTAGAAAGACGGCTTGCTTATGAGAACTTGCTGCACAATCACGATGAGTTTGGATACTGGCATCCACATAACAAACTGGGCATCGAGCACATACCTATAACCCCAGCTCTGAGTGAGGCTGAGACAGGAGGATCAATGGGTCTCACTGGCCTCCTGCATAATCAAGACAATGTGAGTCCCAGGTTCAGGGAGAGATGCTGCCTCAAAGGAATAGGCAGAGAGTGATAGGGGACACCTGAACCCTCTTCTGCCTTCTGCATGTGTGCATACCCCCTACCACCACCACAACAACACACACACACACACACACACACACACACACACACACACAGAGAGAGAGAGAGAGAGAGAGAGAGAGAGAGAGAGAGAGAGAGAGAGAGAGAGAATGAGAATAAAGTGACAGAGAAGACAAGGAAGCTGCACTGGTTAGTTTTTCTATCAACTTGACACAAGCCAGGGTCATCTGGGAAGAGAGAATCTCCATTATCAAAGTGCTTCCTTCAGATTGATCTGTATGCAAGCCTGTAGGGCATTTTCTTGATCAACAATTGATAGAGGAGAGTTCAGCCCTCTGTGGGCCATGCCATCCTTGTGCAAGTGGTTCTGGATTGCATAAAAAAGCAAGCTGAGTGAGCACGAGAGCAATCTGGTAAGTAGAATTCCTCCATGACCTCTATTTCAATTCTTGCCTCTGGGTTTCTGCTTTGAGTTCCAGCCTTGAGTTCTTTTCATGATGGACTCTACACGGTAAGATGGAATAAACCCTTTCCTCCTTTGGTTATGGTGTTTATCAGAGCAATAGAAAGCAAACAAAGACAGAAGCTGATAAAGGGATGGGGACACAGGGGTGGGGAAGCCAGCTGGGTCATTGGGCAGTTGCTGGGGCTCTATCATGTCATGAACTTCCTACTACTCAGGAGGGAATCAAGGGCTGGGACTTGGAGGCTGTTTCTGGTGCCCGAGGTTCCAGACCTTTAGTGGGCAGGTCCAGGATGCTGGCCTTGGCCATGGACTAGCCCAGTGCCAAGCAACCAAGGGTGACAGATAGACTACCTACACAGAGCCTGATGAACCATGTGCTGAGTAGGGATCTCTAGTTTGGGCAGGGGATCTGTTCCAGACAGCTCCCTAGCAGTGGGTTGTATGGGGCTCCTGACTACTGGAGAGTTAGATGCACTGGGAAATCCTGGCCACAGTCTTACTTAGGATCATAAGCAAGATTCATGGGTAGTTCTCTGTGGAGGTAACCCCTGAAAGCATGTGCCATCTGTTGTGGGATAATGCTTTTGTATACTGGTTTACTAAAACACTGATTGGCCAGTAGCCAGGCAGGAAGTATAGGTGGGATAAGCAGACAAGGAGAATTCTGGGAAGAGGAAGGCTGAGTCAGGAGACACCAGCCTGCCATCCACGGAGCATCATGTAATGGCACACAGGTAAAACCATGGAAAACGTGGTGACATATAGATTAACAGAAATGGGCTGAGTTTAAGTGTAAGAGCTAGTCAATAGTAAGCCTGAGCTAATGGCCGAACAGTTTTAATTAGAAAGCCTCTGTGTGTTTACTTGGGTCTGAGCAGCTGTGGACTGGGCAGGACACAGGAAAACTTCCAACTACAGCCATCTCCCTTGTTCCTAGTTAAATTGGCCCCAAGACATGGTACGTTGTCTGAAGACATGGACCCCAGGTCCTTTCTCCTTCCTGAAGCCATGGAAATAGTTCATGCCAGCTCACCTAGAAGAAGAGTGTCTTGTACAGGGCTTTGCAGGCTGGCAGTAGGCTTTCACCAATTTGTTCTGCCCCAGAGAGAGGGCTCAGAGGCCCATGGGGTGAGAGAGCCACAGGAGGATATGGTGCTGGGTGCCTGTCACCACAGGGAGAGCTGGACATGACGGTGGATTTTCAAATGCACAAGAAAAACAGTGGGGTTGTGAGACCAAAATGAACTATCTTAGAAATGCTTTCACCCCAAAATTAAGGCCTAAGATTTCTCCTTTTGGGAATAGGCCATTAGTTACTGAAACCAGTCAGTTCAGATTCCAGAAACCAGGAAGTGTAAAAGTACAGAGCCACAAGATAGTCACGAGGTAATGCCTGCCAGACTATGGAATGTCCTCTCCCTGGTTTCCAGGGTAACTGATCACAGAAATGCCTCCACCTGAGGGCAGCCAATGAGAAATGGTGGCGGGCAACCACTCCCTTAGAAGTAATTTCTAGAAGTCCCTAGAAGCAAGCCAATCAGAATTGTACCCGTACTAGCACCCCTAAATGATGTAACCTTGTGACTTTTCCCTTTAAAAACTGAGCTTGCAGACAGGTGGGCGCTTCCTCCAGCCTCCACTGCGTTGGATGTATTGGACGAAGTCCCTGCCTAGGCTTGTATTGCTTTTGGATATCCAGAATTAAACCTTGCTTTTGCATTCCGGCATGCTCGTCTTTGGTGGTCTCTCTGGGGGTCACGATCTGGGCACAACAGGGTCTTATCAGGGACTATGGGAATCCAGCCCCTTGATAGTCCCTCCCAGGGTCTGGGAAGAATCTACAACCAGCTGATAATTAATCTTTGATGAAAAGAAATGAATCTATGTACATGAAACTCCTTAGTTCATACACTTTATTATTCTGTGATAGTTCTCTCTCTACACAGCTTCTATTCTGCTCTCATGTCTAGCTCCTTTCTTGCCTGATTTCTCTCTGTATTTATTTACTGTCCCCTCTAGGTTCTATCTTAATTCCTTCATCTAGTTCTGTCCCTTCTAGGTTCTCATCTATCTAGTTCTTTCCCCTATCAGCTCCTCTCCCATCTCCTTCTCTCTCATCTGGCTCTTCCTTATCTTGTTCTTCCCCATCTGGCTCTTCCTCAGCTTCCATCTCATTCCTCTACTACTGTCTTCTAGCTCTTCAATCTAGTTCTTCCCCATCTCAGCTTGTTCCTCTCAAGTTCTTACTCATCTAGTTCTTCCATTCTATTTTCTCTTCTCCCTCCTGTGCCCTGGAAGTCCCGGTATATAAAGGGAGGGTCTGAGCTAAATTGTGTACAGCCATTACTTAACATCCACTTCTCCTAGGCGGTGTCTCCTTGTGGAATTTACCTTAAGTCAGGAGACTTGCCTGTGGGCTGCTATCATTGTTAGTCCTCAGAAGTTGGGCGCCCCCCTGGGTGGTGTCTCCTAGTGGAATTTCAGTCAGGAGACTTGCATGTGGGCTGTTACTATTGTTATCCTTGGAAGTTGGGCGCCCACCTGGGTGGTGTTTCCTGTAGTCCTTGAAAGTGGCTAAGGGAGATAATCTGATTCCAGAGAAAGCCTTTCCTGAGGCTGTTCTCCAAATACCTGGAATGTGTATGTCCAGAGAGTGATCAGTCCACACTGTTAGCCTTTTTAGGGAAAAGTCAATTGGGAAAACTATGAAGGCACACATGATTTTCATGACAGAATACAGCTGATATATAACAAGCCAAGTAACACCAAAAACTCCTTGGGATTTGACTTCCTGTGGAGGAATTCCCTGATTCCTCCAGGTAGTGACTTTGCCATAGCCAGCTGGCTTCTTATGATATATTCCTGCGGCCTGCAGCAGGGTCTGTCTGTTCTACATTTTTTTTTTCTGGTTTGTATAAAGACCTCTCTCAGGAGTTTTAGTTTAAACCCTTCTCTATAATGAAGGTTCCAAGGGGTATTCATTTTAGATTCAGGAGCTAAACTTGGAGAATTTGACATATTGGCAGGCACGTGACCAGCGGCACCATCTTGGGTACACATGCTGTTCCCTGGTACACACAGTGGTACATATGCTGGTGGAGTATGAGCAAGAGGAAGCTGTGAAACAGCAGAGGCGCCATACGAGGTCCCTTTTCTGCTTGAGATCATCACCATGCCATAGTCAGTATGAATGGTGGATGTGGTGATATATTGTGTACCCTAACAAAATGTCCCTGAAGATCAGAGGACAGAACAAGCCACTAGATTAAACATAGAGGCCAGGCAGTAGTGGCACACATCTTTAATCCTAGCACTCAGGAGGCAGAGATCCATCTGGATCTCTGTGAGTTCAAAGACACCCTGGACTACATGAGATTGATTCAGTCTATCAGAGAGCCAGGCAGTGGTGGCACACACCTTTAGTCCCAGTACTTGAGAGTCTCATGCCTTTAACCCCAGCACTAAGAAGGAAGTGACAGAGCTGAGTGGAGAAAGGTTTATAAGGCGTGAGGAGACAGGACCTGAAGCCAAAGGCTTTTCAGGCTGAGGAGTCCTAGAGGTAAGATGTGGCAGCGGCTTGTTCCTTTGTCTCTCTGATCTTTCAGCATTTACCCCAATATCTGGGTCTGGGATTTTTTATTAAAAGACCTTTAGAAATTTGAGCAAGAGATGGGAGCAGAGGGGAACTAGGTACCTCTCAGGGAGTATACAGCAACAGAGAAGGTTAGGTGACAGGCGGAGAGAAAAGAGCTGTGTGTGAAAGGTGGTGCACACAGCATGTGGTGCAGGTATATCTGCAACTGTGGCCAGCATGGATGGCTGCAACACAGGCTGAGAAGGCATGGGGCAGAGGGCACAGAGGCTGGAAGATACTTTGGTCCTTCTTGAGCTAGCTGGCAAAGGGAACAGAAGCCACAGGCAGTTGGGGAGAAGGGGTTGAGGCATAAATACGGACAGCCAGGTAACAAGCTGACCACCCACTGCATTCCTGTGATGCCAGCTGGCAGACTCTTAGAAGTATTACATCTGCCTTCTGTGAAGATGCCAGTGCCCATGAATCTTTGTATCCAGAGTCTCAGGGGCTTTCTCTGCATCTGCCTGGGTCCCGGCTCTTTTTGACACACAAGAATGTCACCTCCTCCCCCTCTTTCTTACTAATGTCATGCAGTCTGGTGTCTCTTACCCTCATGCCTAGGTCCTCAGTTGACCCCAACTGAACCTGGATCCAGCTATAGTCTGGGAAGGCAGTGACCAGACCTGAGTATGAAAAGCAATCAGGGAAAGCTATTGACCAATGAAGATGCCATCACCAGGGGCAGGACCATAGCTCCAGGGATGTCATTTATAGTTCAGGTTGTGTTATGTGCTCAAGATCACCATACATCACTTCATCCCTCTGGGTCATAGTGCCCCCAAGGGGAAGCGAGGTGGTTGGACCAGTCCCTTGAGCTCTGCTCTAGAGGATTCGAGGAAGGATGGGGAGAGGAGGGGTCTGGTCTTGTGACCATTGGGCTATTGTCAATAGGACCCTGGAGAGGTCCAAACCAAGGTGAGGGGCATGAGCTGTGGAGCCATGGTTTGATTTTATTTGACATCTGAGCCTCAGTTTCCTCAGTGATAAAATGGAGAATCAACAGTATCTGCCTATGAGCATTGTTGGTATGAAACAAGTTTGGGATGGATGATGAATGGGCACAGGGAACTTGTGGAGGGTGCTCTGGCTTCTGCTGTCCCTACAGAAAGCAAAGCTACAGTCACCCTTGTGAGCCATTTCCCAAGTGCCGGGTGAACTTCTGAATAGGCCTGGACACTGACGATAGAAACCAGGATGTCGCTCAGAATGTGGGGCAGGCTCTAGGAGAAGTTCCTATTCCTTGGCTATGGCTCTTCCCTGGGGTGGAAATAAAGGGATTCATGACTGCTTTAGAAGTAGCAATAACATTGATCTTAGGGACCAGGGTAGCATGAATACTGTGTTCTGGCTGGAGCATTGAGGAGACTCAGAACCATGTTTCTCATACCCAGCTATCAGAGGCAGGGCTGTATCCACTAGCTTTCTCATCTCTGTGAACACAATGCCTGAGGGAACAGCTTAAAGAAGGAAAGATATCTTTGCTTATGGCTTCAGAGGTCTCAGTTTGCCATGGTGGATAGGGAATGGCAGAGTAGAACAGTTCATAGCATAATGGCAAAGAAAAGGAGAGGAAGGAGCCAGGGATGTGATACTCCCAAGACCCACCAGTGACCCACTTCATGGACACAGCTGTCTCTTACCCCCTAAAGTTTCTAAAACCTCCCCAAATGACACAAGCAATTGGTGGCCAAACATTCAAAACATGGGCCAGTAGGGGACATCTAGTGTTCAAACGACAGTCAAAGTTGTCCCTTGAACATCCTGGCTCGTGGCGTAGCCTGTCAGCAATCTTCCTCCTGTAGTGTATGCACACACACTGTGCAGGGCTGTGTAAGCCTGTGGGAATGACTGACATCAGAGGGCCTGTGGACAGGGCTCACACACAGCCACAGCTGATGCCCAGGTCATCAGAAATGAATCAGGCTTCAAAGCTGCCTCAGAGTGCATATCGATCCTTGGCATTCTGATGTTCCCCGTGGTAGCTTCCTGAACAGTTCAGTCTCAATCTGTCTGTGGAGGTGAGATCATCACAGGGTGGCTGTGCTGGAGGGTGGGAAGGAATCAAGGGTACATGGTGGTGTTGGAAGCCAAACCGGCCTGTAGAGAGGGGAGGGTGCAGGCTCTGCCCCTTCCTGATGAGGATGGAGAATACTAGGAAAACCAATTGCAGGTTTGACACTTTCCAGCCAGTCAGGTGACATAGAAGGACCCTGGGTCAACAGAAAGAGCAAATGCAGGTCGGCAGCACAGACAGTGCCGTCGGGCCAAGACCGCGCTGCCTCTGTCTTGTGCTGTAGACCTCAGTTGAGTGAAAATGGGACTCTCTTCCTCTTGTGGTTGCTCTGAGTCAGAGGCAGCACCCTGAGTCTGTGCTGGGTGCTAGGTGCTGGGTTCACGGTTGTAGTACACATGCACTTGGGGGCCCCCACACAAGCATGCCTTGCATACAGTAGGCGTGTTCCTACAAGTGTGTGACTCTCAGATAGCTGGGATAGACTCAGGGACTGTGGTAAGAACACAGTGGACACTGTCACATCTCACTCCCTCAGCAGCCCAGGGCATTGGTTCAAACATCATCTATCGCTCATAGAGGAGGCAATTAGGTGGGAGAGAGGTCATGTGACTCTCCTGGTGTCCTTAGGGTTTCTATTGCTATGATGAAACACCCCGACCAAAAGAAAGTTGGGTAGGGAAGGGTTTATTTGACTTACAGTTCCACATTGTAGTCCATCATTGAACGAATTCAACTCAAAAGGACAGCAACTCAAGAGGCAGGAGCCTGGAGGCAGGAGCTGATGCAGAGGCCATGGAAGGGTGTTGCTTACTGGCTTGCTCAGCCTGCTTTCTGATAGAACTCAGGACCACCAGCGGGGTGTGGGGACACCCACAATGGACAGGGTCCTCACACATCAATCACTAATTAAGAAAATGCCCTACAGCCAGATCCTATAGAGGCATTTTCTCAGTTGAGGTTCCATCCTTTCAGATTATTCTAGCTTGTTTTGAAATGACAAAACTATCCCACACAAGGGCAGATGGCAAGCAGTAGACTTGAACTCAAGGTATCTTGACTCCACACTCCCATCCTCAGCTACTGTGTGTCCCAACACCACATGGTCAAGTCTCCATCTAAGAAAGGTTATTTTCTTATTTACTTCTGCAAAAAAGCAGGGCTGACTTTTACAAGTCTTGGTACTGTGAAGGGAGAGGGAGACCTTGGGATCATTTCAGGCCTTGGGATGCCTAACTGCTGCTGTTGATTGAAACCAGCATCCCTGGATGGAGGAAATGAGGCATTCTGGGACCTTCCATGGAATTTTTTTTTTTTAATTTTTAAAAAACTTTCCATTTAGTTCAAATATGGAATCAGTATTGGGAACTCTGTTCCAAATCCCCCAAGCTTTCAAGCAACACTGGGAACAGCTTGACATACATGTTGAGAATGAGGGTACATATTCTGCAAATTGTCCAACTGGTGTGAGCCGGTCAAGCATTGGGCCTTCCCTTGTACACCTTCACTGTGCACCTGCTGTGCACAGGCATGATCCAGGTGCTGGTGACACAAAGGTGAAACCTTACAGTTTTTCTTGTCAGTGAGTTTATACTTCAGTTACATGATTCTGGTGTTAAAATGTAGTGATACAAATTCCTTAGATGCTTGAGGTGCCACACATCATCACAGATACCTGAGGAGCTAGGTAGGGTACCACTCAGCATTAGAGATACATGAGATGCTGGGGTACTACTGAATGCTATAGATACCTAAGATTCTGGGTACCACTTAGAATTATAGATACTTCAGATGCTGGGGTGTCACTCAGCATTAGAGACAGCTGAGATGCTGGGGTACCACTTATCACTGTAGATACCTGAAATGCTGGAGTTTTGCTCAACACTAAAAATAACATGAGATGCTGGGGTACCGCATAACATTCCACTTACATAGGATACTGTGTAAACTGTTTAGCCTCCTAGATTTCAGATGCTGGGATGGTGCACAGCATCCTGGATGTCTGGCAGTAGTGACTTTTGAATGGACAACTGCAGGACCCCCTTGAACCTTGAACCTTCCCCACGGATTGTAGCCTCAATAGCAGGACCAGAACTAACCCTGTCTGATATCTTGCTACAGAGTGACAGAGGTTGTGTGGTCATGGCCTACCACCTGGTGGCTGGATGATTGACTATGTGGGCTGTGACCCAGACAGGCTGCCTTGTCATGGCTCATATCCAGACTGCCAGTCAGAGCAGGACCGAGCCTGTGATCTGCAACAGCACACATCAGCAGCATGACAGGGTTCTGTGCAGGAATGAGGGGTGAAGAGCTTATAGCCAGCTCTGCTGAACTGCATGCCCGGGGCACTGGGCTGTGGGCTGGCTGTGGGGTTTATGGTCAAGATTCCAACTGATGGCTGGTTAGCTCTTCCATCACCCCATGGGGATGAGGGAAGCATTGAACGTGACAGTAGGAAAGGTCCAGGTGTGCACAAACATAGGACTGTGAGGTGTCACTTTCCACCCTTGTAAAGGACAGTAATCGGGGACAGGGTTTTCTACTGTTAATAACGCCTTTTATGGTTGGCCCTGGAACAGTGACCTTGGTTTACAAGATGAGGGGTGACTAGTTGCCTTTTCCAAGAAACCACTTGTAGGAAGATGGCCTTGAGCTGGTCATAGCCAAGGAGAAAGGTCTTGTTGGGTCAAATGATTGACAGAGGGGAAAAGACTTTAGACAGTCCGTCCAGTTGTAGTCAGGGTGGCGGCGACACAGGGCGCCATGAGGGAGAGGCAGTGCAGGTAGAATGAAGTGAACGGTGGTGTACACAAGACACCCCCATCTCAGTCATGGCCTAAGGATCTGGTCTTGATTTTTCCTGCATTACCAGTGAGCACTGTGACAGCTGTGCCTTGACCCCCACCCCCACCCTGAGAAGCCCACAGTGCCCCATCTCAGAAGGCACAGGAGCAGTTTCAATCAGGACATGGGGACATTAGTATTGAGTAGAGGCAGTGAGAATCCTATTTACTTCCTAACTGCGTTCTCTACATTGGGTTAAGAAACACAGGATTTGGTGTGTAGTATGCATTTATAATCCAGCACTCAGGAAGCTGAGACAGGAGGATGGCTATTTCAAAGCTAGTCACCAGACAGCAAGACTCTGTCAAATAAGTAAATATACACAATGAATACAAGAGTAACACTGAACAGTCCTGGGGGACCTGACTACTTCTAGCTGCCTCCCAATGTCCTGATACCATGAACTATCATGATGTGTTTTAAAGACTGGCCTGTGGTTTTAGCCAAGAACTAAACTGTTCTGGGTTCCTCTCTGCTGCTGAGACAGAATGCTGTGGCCAAAGTAACTTAGAGTGGAGAAGGCTTACATGGCTGACACTTCAGATGACAGTCCACCATTGAGGGAAGTCAGGGCAGGAAACAGAGGCAGAAGGCAGGCAGGAAGATTGCTTGCTGACTTGCTCTCTGGCTCCATTACAGGCTTATCCTCAGCTAGTCTTCTTCCACAGCCCAGGACCTCCTGCCCTGGGGATGGTGCCACTCACAGTGGGTGAGACCTCTTAAATCAATTGAGAATCAAGACAAACCCCGACAGACGTAGGACAATCTAATCTGGCCAATCCTTCAGTCGAGAACCCCACCTCAGGTGCCTCAAGCTTGTATCAAGTTGACTTAAAGCTAACTAAGGATGTCACCAAAAAAGGTGACAAGTATACAGGCTGAATGGCTATATGACCGTTTCCCATGTTATTTTGATTCCTCCAGGTGAATCTTAAAAGGGCACAATGGGTGGTTTCTTCGCAGGCTAGATATGACCTCACACGTGTGGGTTTCTGGGTCATTTTCAGATCAGGATGCTAAGTGCTGGGTAAGGAGAGCTCTCTGCTGTCACTAATGTTTGTAGAATGAGCAACAGCTGGCCAAATCCATGACCAGGAAGCTGGTGGGGGTGGGGGTGGGTGGAACTTTGCAGAGAACCTGGTGGACGCACAGGGAGTCAAGCTTCGGCAGAAATAAGATCAGGAAAACCCTAGCTTCCTTGAACAGAGAAGGGAGGCAGGCCCATCAGGGGAGCATTGTGGGGACCCAGGCTCAGTAGTTCCCCAAGGCTGAGGAACAATGAGACTGAGGGAGTAAGGGGCCAGGAAAGAGAGGAGAATGTGGTCAGAGTGGGTGTTTGCCATTGTTCAGAGGGGTACCCAACCAAAAGCCTCGTGTGGGGCATCTGGAGTGAATAATTCACATGAGAGGAGGACTCTGAAAGATGCCTTGGGACAATGGCATCCCTGGATGGACTACTGGAGTCCATACGAGGTGGCAGCGGGGTGTGGTCCCTGGAGGGTGAGGTAAGGTGGCCAAGGGGTGGAGCCTGGGATGGCCGTGATCTGGATAGGCCTCTATCTGTGTGTTGTTCCTGCTCAAGTTTCAAGGGTGGAGTAAAGCTTAAGAGACTGGGGCTGAGTCCTTCTTCAGAAGGGTGACAACTCCCTGGTGGCTCTGGTTGAGCAGGACGACCCTGCCCACTGTGTGCCGTGTGGTGTCACATCACACAACTGGCTGGACAGATGGGCCTCGCGGCACTTGACAGATAGCAGACTGGAGAGACAATGGATGCCGGGGACAGCTGACAGCCCTGTTCCCACAAGCAGAAAAAAACAGATATATTGCCTGCTGAGTCAGATCCGCATGACCCCAGAGAACCCAACCAACCCAGGCCAGAGATTTGCAGACTGTGATGGCCAATGACCATCAGAATGAGAGAAAGCATGTCCCCTGACAGCAGTCCTCCTTGGGCTCAAGCCCCTTTCAGCCACGCCCTCCCTGACTCTGGTTCCAGTCAACCTGGGGTGAGTGAGCCAAGCAGTATGAAGTGAGCCTGTGCTTTGAATGATGTGCCAGGGAGAGCATGCTATATGGGTAAGAGAACCGGATGGCTTGAGCTAAGTGGAATGGATCTGGTTGCTGCCACTGGGCAGCTCCCCTCTGTTTTCAGAACACAGTGGTTCTGTAGCCTTCCTGCTGAATCAGAATCCGAGTTATGCCCCTGCGATTCCCACAGGAGGTGGCCAGCCCTTTTAGCATCCCATTGGAGGGCTCACATGGACATAGCTCAGCAAGGCTCCTGCAATGGAGTTAGAGGCATCTTGGCTCCTCCTGGCCAAACTGATACAGAATGAAAGCAAACATCATGGCTTTCCTGCATTTGGCTGTGACCCTATGGGACTCCTCTGTCTTTAAGTGACCCAGGAGCTGACCTCAAAGAGGATAATTGTGATATTTTTTTAAAAAAAAATTATTTCTGTATATGGGTCTGTCTCTCTTTGTCTCTCTGTCTCCTTCCCTGTGTGTGCATGGCCACATGTGTGAAGGCACCTGTAGAGGCAGAAGAGGACAGCAGACCTAGAGCTGGAGTTACAGGCAGTCATGAGATACCTGATGTGGGTGCTGGGACAGGAACTCTAGTCATCTGCAAGAGCAGGATGCCTTCTTAAGCACTGAGCAACATTTCCAGACCCTAATGGCTGTTTTGTCAACTTGCCACAACCTAGAGCCACCTGAGAAGACAGCCTCAACCTGAGGGACTGTCTAGATCAGGTGGAGATACCTGTGGGGGGTTTGCTTGATTTTTAATTGATTTAGGAAGATTCAACCATTGTAGGCAGCACTGTTACCTAGGCATGGAGTCCTGAAGCAGACGAGACTTT
Source organism: Peromyscus leucopus (assembly GCF_004664715.2). Taxonomy (NCBI): domain Eukaryota; kingdom Metazoa; phylum Chordata; class Mammalia; order Rodentia; family Cricetidae; genus Peromyscus; species Peromyscus leucopus. The sequence continues at coordinate 150,956,306 of NC_051064.1, forward strand.
TATTCTTTCTCTGCTTTTAGTCATGAATGTGATACTTTAGATTCTTGCCTTGATTTCCCCTTAATGATAAACTGTAGTGTGGAATGTACACCAAATAAGCCCCTTTTCTCCTAAGTTGCTTTTTGTCAGGGTATTCATCACTAACAGAAATGTACCTAGGACGGTATACAGACCGCTGAGATCCACCCTCTGAGGCATGGACTCTGATCTATGCCTTGCTTCTCTTTTGTAGCCCCAGGAGTTGTAGGGTCCTCCAACCCGCCAGTTTCATCATGGTGCTTTTCTTCTTCCTACGTCATCAACCCTCTAGGAAGTTCAACTCATGTATCTGGAACCTCCATCTGATATGGCTCTCTCTTCTAAGGCCTCCTTTAAGTGTAGAGTGCTACCCAACTGTGTGAAGATCATGGAGCCCTATCCCCAGCAATGCCCAAGGGCTTTCCTTTGGAGACTGGGGCCTGGGAGATGGGACTTCCCATTAAAGAATAAATATATGGGGACCAGAGAGTTGATATGCGTTATGGGTATCTCCTTACTAAGGGCTGCCTTGTTCCTCGAGTTGTGCCCAAGTTCTCACCCACAGTGACTGCATTTGAATCTAGTGCTCCAGAGCTATGGTTAGGGTTAAACAAAGTCCTAGGGGTGGAACCCTGCTCCTGTCTATAAAAAAGACGCCAGAGGTGTCTCTGCCACTTGGGGATGAGGGAAAGCACCATCTACAGAGCAAGACGTCAGAACTCTACAGACATGGCTGACAAGATCACTCAGATATTGGGCTTTTAGAGGAAATGGCACTTTTGCTAAACATCTATCTGTGGTGCTTTGTTGTGGGTCTGGGATGACTCATGCCCTGTGGGAGGGAGCACCAGGGTCAACCCGAATTCTTATCTCCCTGGCAGCCTCAGGAACTCAGCCTGGAGCTCCTTGCTTGGTGCCTTTGCCTTGGGAGCTATGGAACAGCCCTGGATAGCAGTTTCACTAGGACCAGCAGAGTCATTCAGTGAGGTCATTCTTCTGTGGCTGTAGTGGTGAGGAGGGCGTGACTGGAGCCATGTGGTCTTGCAACCTAAGGGAACAAGTTACAAGTGAGGACATGATGTGGCACTGTTGCTCTTTCTGGTCTCAGGCCTCCAAGCTGGCAGTCCGCCCCCACCCCAACGTTTTGTTTTGATTTTGGCATCTCCATGGATAAAGGTGGCCATGGGCCCATAAACCCTGAACGTACCCTGCTGAGAACCTCAGTTCTGCCCTGCAGGAGGATGCAACGGTGATGGTGAATCATCACTATCTATTTCCTGGATTTGGAGTCACATGGAAGCGTAACTCTGAGTGTGTCATGAAGGCATTTTCAGAGATGTTTAACCGAGGAGAGAGACCTGCCCTGAGTGTGGGTGTCAACATTCCATGAGATGGGGGTCATAATAAATAAAAAGGTTCATGAGCTAAGGACAACATCGCTCTCTGCTTCCTGACGGTGGATGCAATGTGACCAGCCGCCACGGGTCTTGCCACCATGAGTTCCCAACCATGACGGCTGGACTCTTGAACTGTGAAACTTCCCTGTGCTTTTTCAGGTATGTTGTCGCAGTCACAAGGAAAGTGGCCTGCTTGCTGGTCTCTGGCTGTTCGGGAAAGTTTTGACAGACACACTTCATGCCCCCTAGAGTTCCCTGGAGAAGTGTCCCCTTACCACCGTGCGTTTTTCTCAACAAATATTTACATTTCTGATTTCTGTACCTGGGCCCTGTTCCAGCTGCCGAGAGAAGCTGAGGAGCTGCCAGGGACATCTGTGTTTTATGTTGCTTCTTTCTTGCTGAGGGTGGTGCAGTGTACTCTTAGACAAGGAAGATGGATGTTTATGAGAAAATAAAACAGGATGCCTGGATGGTGACGCTGAGGAGTAGACGACAGGGAGGAGGTGCTCCTTGAGGTGGGAGAATTGAGTTGTTACCTGAATATCAAGGAAAAACTCAACCATCAGATGAGAATCAGGCTGGGGATGTGCCCGCCCGCCAGGGAGGAGGTGTATAAAAGCTCTGGTGCAGAGCTGACCACCTGCTGATGTAGATCTCAGCCTGAGTGCAGAGAGGAAGAATACAGAGCCCAGGAGGGAGGCAGGGCCAGCCCTGTGGGCCCTTGGAGCAACTGAGGAGTTTAAAACTCCAGATGGGGCCCTCTCAGGAGTAAGAGAAGCTGGCTTCCAGAAATCAGGATGGGTTTCCAGGAAGATATGGAAACCAGAATCCACCCATTTGCCCATCCCTGTCCTCCGATGGTTTAATCCTGAATTCTACCTCGGCTGTTATTTTGCCATCACTATAATCTCCAAGAAACAACTTAAGAGAGAAAGGCTTTGTCTTGCCTTAGGATTTCGGTCAGGGTTTGAGCCTGCAGTAGGGAAGGCAGAGAGGCTCTGCCTGTGGTAGCTGGGGTGGGGGTTGGAGGGGTTGAGGTGGGGTTTGGGGTGGGCATGGGTGCTCATGGTGGGGAAGCTCCTGGCTTCTTGAGGTAGGCAGGCCAGGAAGCAAAATACAGAGCCAACCAGGGCTGGTATCACCTTTGAAGGCCTTCCCCTATAAACTGACTTATATGAAGTTTCTAAAACTTCCAAAAAACAGGAGGCAAAGGGTCTAAAACATGAGCTGTGGGAAATTTTGGATTCAAACCCTAACACTGTTCTTCTGCTTCTCTCTCTGACCCTACTGTTGGTGTTTCCCTTCTCGGATTCCAGTAGCAACAGAACACCCAGACTACAACTTTCCTGTCTCAGAACATTCTGGTGGCTTCCACTGCATTCAGAGTGAAGTCCAAATCTTTACAAAGGCCGGCAGGGATGATGGCATGGATACTCTAAACTGTCCTTTGCCCTTTCAATCCCTATGGCCACCCTGACCTCCGGGGGTTAGGTGGGACATTGGTTCAGTCTACCTCTGGGATACCACAGCCAGGTCTTTCTTTCTTCATGGCTGTTATCTTTTTCAGGGTTGTGTGCTGATGCCCAGCAGGGCAGCCTTTATTCATAACCTTCACCAGGTGTCACGATTACAGTGAGGAGAGAGATTGAGCTGGGCTCTGAGCACAGCACACTGAAGTGGAAGCTTCCACCAGAGTCACCAAAGGGGATGCCAGGCTCACCAAGCTCACAGGGTTCCTGCTGAAGGCAGGTCAGGGGATACCAGATGAGAAAGAGGCACCCTGTTAGATAAGTGGTGTGTTCAGGCTTACACCAATCTCCTGTTACTGTTGAAGGCATTTATGGGGAAACCAGATCCCATGGGGGTTGGTGGAGGCTTAAGAATTCAACCAGATATGGAAGGTGAGAAGTTCTGGCTGAGTTGACAGGCAGTGTTCTTCTTCAATCTGGATTTCATCAGACACTTTGAGTGGAGGGGTAAGGAGGACTTTGGCTGAGTCCAGCCCTGAGGCTTATGAGCAGCTAAACTTATGGCTTGGCCTAGGGTTGCTTTAGATCGGAGACCAGATGGAGCCAGAAAGAAGATGTGGTTGGGGCAGAAAGGGAGGCAGCATTGAATCCCAAAACACCCTGTGCTGGGGAAAGGTGAGGCCAGGATTGAGCCAGGAAGCACCCTGCACTGAGGAAAGGTGGCTCTTCTTCGGCCTTAGTATCTGTCTGGACTCATCAAACTGTCCCAGGGTCCACCATGCAGAAAACCAGGATCAAGTAGACATGTGAGGTGGGGAAGGTGCCCCCTGCTGGACACAGGGCAGGTAGGCATTGCTGTCCATTACACCAGGCCAGGGATCCCAGAGACAGGTGGAGTGGGTGATGCTGCCTTTTGCCATGGTTGGCCAGGAATGCTTGGACCTCATAGAGGTGTGTCTGGGAGCCAAGTATCCAACTGACCATCTACAGAATGTTAGCCAACCTCACACAGACCCTAGCCTGTGTCCCAGCCATTGTTCTTGGGTTGCTTCAAGGAGTGCCCTTACTGTAAGCCACGCCGAAGGTGTTCTCTGTGCGGAGTTGGCCATGGATAAGGCCCAAAGGTGAAGCAGGGAAAGTTTCAGCCTGTTTCCTAGGGAACAGACTACAGCACCCCCCATCCCCCAAACTCAATTTGTCGCTATCTTTCAATTTTCTTCTATGGACTGTATTTTTGCTGTGATTTCTTCCTGGTCCTCCTGACCTAATTCCAATTTACGTTGTGGGGTTTTCTTATTTTCTCCCATCTCTGACTCTGATACATGAGGCTGTTTTATCACGGGGCGATTTTAATCTTCATGCAGAGATGTTCTGTGGTTTCCCATTTTCTGGGTTTTCTTTGAGTTTCAGCCAGTGCCTGCACGAGGCGCCTGGACTCCACTGGCTGTTTGTTGAATTATTCAAGCTGCTTCTTTGCTATTCTCTTTGTGTTGGTTCATGAGCTTTCTTGCCAGAGGGATAACTTGTGTGGTGAGCTGATGGCCTACTGAGTGTCAGGTACAGGTAGCCTTGTGGGAAGAAGCTGAGCATGTACAGGTTTGCCCAAGGGGAGCCCTCACAGCAGGGCCACAGAACACTCACAGAATCTAAGACACAGATACAAATACTGTGGGCAATAGTCACCTGGATGTTTTGTAGGGAGAGTCCTAAGCAGACAGGCAGCAGTAAGCACATGGATTTCTCAGTGTTGTGGAGAAGCCAAAGGGATCAACATTTCATTCACTGAGCCAACAAGATCTTGTTAGATATGGTTCTCTGTACTGGAGAAATATCAAGGGAGGCAAGCAATAATCCACATATCTTCTATCCATTAATTGACTCATCTGTCTATACAATGGCCCTTCACCCAATCACCTACTCATATCCATCCATCCATCCATCCATCATCCATCCATCCACCACCCATCATCTATCCATATACTTCCCCATCCATTTGCTCACCCATCCACCCATCCATCAACTTTTCACCTATCTATTCTTTCATCCAGTTATCCATACACCCACCCACCACAGTCTTACTTTTCTATTGCCATAACAAAGCACCATGACCAAAGCAACTTCTAAAGACAGCATTTAATTTGGGGCTCACAGGTCCAGAGGGTGAGTCCATGACAATCACGGCAGAAAGCATGGCAGCGGGCAGCAGGCATGGTGCTACAGCAGCAGCTAAGAGCTTACATTCCTACCCACAAGCTGGAGGCAGAGAGAGAGCGGGAGAGAGAGAGAGGGAGAGAGAGAGAGGGAGAGAGGGAGGGAGAAAAGTGAAGTTGCATGGATTTTTGAAACTTCAATGTCTGCCCCTAGTTACACACCTCCTCCAACAAGGCCACATCCTCTAATATTCCCCAGACAATTCTATCAAGTAGCATCCAGGCATCCAAATATATGAGCTTATAAGGCCTTTCTCATTCAAACCACTACAACCAGTCATCATTCATCTACTTACTTACTCATCCATCCATCTTCCATCCATCTATTCAACCCACCCATATGTCCATTCATCCATTCATCTATCCATCCACTCATCCATCCATCACATACTTATCCATTCATCTATCATCCACCATCCATCATTCATCCATCTACTCATTCATCTCTCCATCCATCCACCTATCTGTTTGTTTATCATGTACTTATCATCTATCCACTCATTCATCTATTTACTCATCCATATAATCCACTCACCCATGCCCTATCACTCATCCACCCATCCATCCATCTTTCCATATATTCACCCATTCATCCATCTCTCCATCTATCTACTAATCCATTATTGCATGTATGCATGCATGCACCCATATGTCTATCTGCCATTCTTCTCCCCATCCATCTACTCATCATTATCCACCCATCTGTCCATTCACCTGTCCACTCACCCATCCACTACCTTTATGCTGGGCATTCTTTTGGGCACCCTGGATATAGTCATAGAACAAAAGAGCTTTTATTTTCTCAGAGCAACATAGGTGAGATTAGCTTACAAAAAGTGTAAAAACCCAAACTCCCAAACCAGGATGATAGCCAAAGGACTGGGGGCCTCCCCAAAACAATCGAGGTGACTGTAGGTGGTGATAACATCTACAGAAAATAAAGTAGAATTATGGGGCATAAAGGTGGAGTAAGAGAGCAGATGCTTTTCCCAACAAAATCCCTACCCTTCCCTGAAGTGAAAAGAGTCCGTGTGTGCACGTGGGGCAGGCCTAGTACCACAGGGATGTGTGCCCTGGGTGGGCTTGGGCGTTTGAGGACGAGCAGTGATGTCTGTCATTCCAAAGCAGGGGACTCACCAGCTGGTGTGCTCCCTCCTCCAGGACAAAGACTGAGTGACTCACAGGCTGGCCAGCAGTCAGCTAGCCTGAAGGACAGGCTAAGCCAGGCTCCATTTTCCTTTTCTTGGCTGTACAAATCAATAAAGGATTAGGCTCGGCTCTTGTCATTGACATTGATTGATTTTAGAATTTCAAAGGATGTTAATTTTAAGATGGCAGCATTTGGGGACATTTCATTATCTCCCATTAGAACATGGAGAGCATCAAGTATTTTAATCTGGGGGACTGAATTATTTAGGGTCTGGCGTTGACGTGCCTAATGAAATACGCTTCTTCTTTCTTTGGGGGTTCCATATCTGGCTATGGAAATTATTCATTAACATGGAGCAAGAGAGAGAGTGCCCTTCTATTAGGGCCATTAAAGTGTTCTATTACTGATGATCTATAAAGGGAAAAACACCGATCAGATTCCACCAGGCACACAGGAACACTGGGAATATCATTAATTTTAATCGCAAAGCCATTAAAATAAAACTTCAAGTTTGGGGGAGGGGGCCATAAGGAAATTATACTCTAAATGATTGCTAACGAGTGGGAAATATTTAAATCATGCTAAATTGACCTTAAAGTCTTGCCTAATACTCTCATCAGACACACATTATTTTGGTTCATTTCATGTTGTCCCAGCCTAGCCAGGCCTCTTGCCTCTGTGAGTGAGAGTCAGGCTCCTTGGAAGGGACGTGTCTTTGCTTTGGCTCATGCTCAGTGGCCTGCTGCCTTACAGAGCCCTTGGAGTGGTGCAAGGGGGAGGACCTTTAGCTTTTCGTGAATTTAGAGACCCGTTCATGGAGTGGGTTGACTCTGGCTAGAGCAGAGAGGGTTTGGCGATGCCGTTGGGAAGCTGCGGCATATGTGTAGGGCTTTTGGACGCTCCAGACTCCGTGGTGTAGGGGCACATGGCTTCTCCTCCTTGGCCCCATGGTCAGGGTGGAAGAGGGGTGGTGGAGTGTGTGGGGTGAGTTGCAATTACTCTCAAGAAACAGAGGAGTCATCAGATTGTAGCTAAAGAGATCACAAATGGCGCAGGGCAGGGAAACTGGAAGGGCCTGTGCCCGTGGTCAATGTCAGGGTTGTCCAGGCCCCATCTTCTGGCCTCTAAAGGGAGGAGGGCTGAGTGAAGAAGAAATCAGACATCAAAGTCTGATGGGTTTCCAGCGGGGTGACCCTGGCGGCCTGCTTTGTGGCCAAGCCTCTGTGCTTACTCCCTTCTCAGCCTTTGGGACGGAGCCGAAATGTCACCTCCTTTGAGAGGGGTCCTAGGGCCGTCCTTTGCTCACAGGAAGGCTCTCCCCTCTCTTCCCCATCTCCCTCTGTTGTCCTGTCCTAAGGCTCAGGGTATTTGTAACCATTGCTCATCACTTATTTATCATCCCCCCCACTGAGTGCAGCTTCCATGTGAACAAAGGCTTTGCATTTTTATTTTTAAACTTTTCTGGTCTCTGGTGTTGGCGATAGTACTGAGGATATCATAGGTACTTAAAAATACGCTCTGAATGAACAGAGGTGAATGAATGGATGTAAACACACCTTTGCTCACCCATCGGGTTAGTGAGCAATCCCTGTCAAGGCCCAGTCCCTTTCCATGTCCCACCAACCCTAGAATTCCAGCCAGAAGAGCTCCCAGCAGTGACGATGGCGGCTGCCGTCTATATTTATACAACACCATCCTTTTCACTTAGATTTGTATTTGCCCTCTTTGCAAGTCACCATGGCAACCCCTCCTAAGTAAGCGGAGAATTCCCACTTAAACTGTGACTAAGTCATAGAGAAGTCAGGAGGCACAACGGGAGCCACAGCACACGTATGGAGCGACAAGGCCTGAGTTTTATGTGTTTCACCATCGACTCCAGTCCTCTTGTGGCCCTACTCCCAGGCTCCCCCTGTACTGTGATTTTCTATACACTTAAAATGAACTAACAATAACGAGGGGGAAGTGAGCCCATGAAGAGATGAGAATGAAAACCCCGTTCAGATTGACTTTGTCAACCTGGATCAGACTTTGGGGAGTCTGATGCCAGTTGGTTCATTGTCAGCATATTTAAAACATGGTACAATTTGGGAAAAGGTTTCCAGGCAACAGTCATTCCAATTCCAGGTGCACAATAAAGTTTAAGATATGCTTACATGGAAACTCCTCTATAAAATACGTGTGACCATGAGGGTGGGTTCTATAGCTAAAAGGCCTGGAATCTAGTGTGGTTTCTGACTGATAACATAGGAGTCGGCGGGCTATAAAACACACGTGACGTCTCCTCTAAGGATGGTTTAGCTGGGAGCTTAAGATTAAAATCCATGGAGGGAAGACTCTGGAATAATCATTCTGGGGGATTTGGGTAAGGTCTGCCTCTACAGCAAAATGTGGTTGAGGTCTGCTGCCACAGATAGCCAAAGGTCTCCAGGTCGTTAACAATGTCCATTCCCAGCCTTCTGGGTGGGAAAATAGGCATTATATCTCCTTCACTGAGGAGAGGCCCCTGGTTCCCTGGTGCTCTGTGGCTGTAAGGAACATTGTGCCCCAACGCAATACATTTCAAAATCACTGTTTGGGTTCAGCACACGGTAGCTGTATGTGGGATTATTTTCTGTGGGTTCTGCACTCTTATGCACATGCATGCTGGGTGTTGTTTTCTGTGCTGCCCCCTCTGCATGGGTGCTATGCATGTGACCTGTGGCTTTTGGTGGGGGTGGGGCATGTAGAATCCATCACCAAGTCCAGGGCACATGAGGATGGGTTGGGAGCAGTGGAACATGGGATGACATGGCTCTTTGTGACTCCAACAGGGCTCCAGGCCATTGATATTGGCTCCATGCTGGGTGTCCCTCGTCATCGTACTTCCACAAGAGTGGATGTATACAACCCCAGGGGCTTTGGACCACCCCCAGCCAAAGACTTGACAGTGCAAGACATTGCCAGGTAGGATAAGGACAGGCCAGCCTTCCAGTGTGAGAACTGGCTTGGACTGGAGTTACTGGGAGAAGCTTTGAGATGACCATTCTTGACCATCTGGTCTCACATCAACCCATCTACTGGCCACCAATGTGTGAATGAAACCAGTGAGACCCACCAACACTTCTTCAGATGAAAAGCACTCCCAAGCTTACCCATGGAGCAAAGTGGATATACGCTAGCATGTTCTGAGGTGGTTTGTTATATAAAACCCCACTGACTGATATATACCAGTTAGCTGGACATATATCAGAGGCTTAAAGCTGAAGCTTGTCATTAGTGTAGGGCACACAGTTCCTGGTCTGCTGTGGTTTGAAAATGGATTGGTCATTATTATCAATGAGCAAGACCAACTCCTCCCCACTCTGGCTTCTCTTATCACATGGTCTTTCCCTCTTACACGATGAGGTTCTGCCATGACACCCTTTACTGTGGTAGGAGACAGCCAAGGGAAGACTTTGCTGTGCTATATAGACTTTAAGCTGTTACAACTGTGAGCTACGTGAACTTTTCTCTATAAACTACACAGCCTCCAGCATTGTGCTACAGCATCAGAAAACAAACTAATGCAGAGCCTCAAGTGGGGTACAAATTAATCCTAGACTCAACTGTGTATGTGTTCAACCCAGGGCACTAGAAGGCTGAGTAAATTCCCTGGAGATGAGAGAGAGAGAGAGAGAGAGAGAGAGAGAGACAGAGACAGAGAGAGACAGAGAGAGAGAAGTTTGAGTGTAGACTTGGGTTGGGAACTCCTTTAGAAGCATCCCTCTGTTGCCACAGCTCAACTCTGAGGATTGGGTTGGGTCCAGGGGAAGTGAAAGTCAGGTCACTTTCTCAGCCTCCTGATTCACTCCATTCCATTTCAGGGAGGCCAAACCCTTCCCTGAGACCCCTTCCTCAGTCCTTCCAGCAAAAATGTGGAAGATTTTGTGGAGAGACCCTGGTCATTATTGACCGTAATTATGACAGGATGAGCCAGTCAACTGGATTTAAAACCAGATTTTAAAGGATGAGGTAGAGAGTGGTTAATTAAAAAATGGGCTGCATCACATTTGGTAATTGACATGAAGAGCTATTTGCACAAGGAAAATCAGTAATTTTCAATTAGTATGAAATAAGAAATGGCTCATGTCAATTAATATTATATAATTATGAGTGCAGAGAATGTGCTTAGCAGAGTTGGGGGCACAGAAGAGGCCTTCTGCTACCCATGAAGTGCTGCTGGAAGGTGGGAGCCCCATCACTCCAGGCGTCAGGCTTGTCAGTGAACCGTGGACACGTCAGAGAGTGGCAGAACACTGGGGCAGTGTATGCCAGGAATGGGGGTCACTGCTTTGTGAAGTCAGTTCTTGTCTGTTTGGTACTAGACAAGGAACTCTCCACGGAGGACACCAAACCAGGATGTAGGCACCATGGGTGAAGGGGAGGGGCATGGCATGGGAGAGGTGGACTGGGTAAACTTTAGAGGACCTCAATCACGGCAGACTCAAGGCTACAGTTGCCCTCCACCCCCTCCCCTCTTTGCCCCTCCCTCCACTCTTTCATTGCCTCCATGAGCACAAGATACAGAAGAGCGATTCGAGTCAGGGTCCTGCAAAGGCATGTCGGGCAGCTTGGTCAGAGTGGCTGTGTCTGCTTTGGGAGCTAATGTGAGGAGCCTGCCTCATGGGCATGGTATGGGGCCCAGCAGTAGCCTGGATTGAATCTGGATGCCAAGAGATTGTCACTGCTTCTCTGGTAGGAAGCACATTGCTCAGAGCTTGATCTAGAGATAGATCATTGGCCCCATGAGTGCAAGATATAGAGGAAGGACCTATAAACTTTAGTGGTTTGGAAGTTAGAAGTGACCATATTTACTTCGAATGCATATATTTATGATATATATGCATATATATGTATACGTCTATACACACATACACACACATATACACACATATAATTTGAGGCTATTATTTGGGTATTCATTTGTGTTTCATTTTTTGGTGGCTAATGTGGAAGAACATTTTATGAAGCTGGTGTTTGATGAAGGGGTTCATCAACTTTGAGCCAGGCTCTGGGGCCTCTGGCTTAGGGGTTTGCAGTGTTTCCAACCTCTGGATATATCCAAGGATCATTTTCATGCCAGCATCCCTGGATAGATGGAACAGAGTTGGTCTCCTCAGGAAGGTGGTCATGGCAGCTTCATATGGATGGGAGAAGCATCTGAGCTGTCTGGTGTCCTTCACATGAAAGATGCCCCAGCTAGTGTCTCCAGAGCACTCACAGGTTCTGGGACTGCTGAAGGGCTCTGGGGTCCTGGCTGGCTCATTCTCAAGAAAGCCCTTTGGCATATGCAGATGACCCATGGGAAAAGAGAAGGGCTGGGCTCTGGGACTCATGACACGTGTGTGCTCAAGCTTCTGCACACATACATAGAAGTGTATATGTACATGTGTGTCCACAGGTGTGTACCCTGCACATATGGGTGTGTGTCTCTGTACACATATGGGTGCATATGTATGCAGACTATATGGACACATGTGGGACTTCTAACCTGTGGACTATGCATGCATGTCTCAGTGCACACAGTGTACGTGTCTGCACATATGCATGGGCAGATTGTACAGGTGCAGGTGCATGTGGAGAGAATAAAGCTGGATACCAAACAGGAAGGAATCTCCTGCCTTGTCAGCATCCTCCCTGGCTTCTGATCCCTGGATCCTGGCTCCAGCCAGAGGATGGATGGTGGGGTGGCCATGGTGAGGCACCTGGGGAGTTAGATTACAGGGTAGAGACTTTGAGGAGACAGTTGTCCTAGCTGACCCTGTTCCCTTCCAGAGTTGGACTGAGACTTGACCCCCCCCCCATCCCCAGTGACTGTGACCTTCTTTGGGTAAGATGTTCCTGCTGAGAGATAGACAGTCCCCTCAGGAGACTGATCAGCTGATCAGGGGTTCATTTTCAGAGGCCAGCAGTGTGGAAAGGATTGGGTTGGTGTGTCTGGATATGTTCTTTTTCTCTGCACAGTGGCCCATGGCTAAATCAAGCCATGAGCAGTGTGCTGCCTTCCAGTGATAATCTCTTCTCAGCCAGATTCAGTCAGGCTGCTGCTGGAAGCCATACAGGGCCCCATCCATCAGGCTCCTCCATTTGCTTCCAAGAGTAACCCAAGCACTCCATCCATGCCTCTGCTCACGCCTCTGCAGGACCCTGTCCCTAAACAATACCTCCCTAGACACAGTACTTGTATCTGCCTTGCCTGGAGGAGGACACAGCTGCTTCTGTCTGTCTGTCTGCCTGGAGGGAGAAGAGCAGCTTGCTTCCCTACCATGGCCAACTCCTTCCAGACTCCGATATAGACAGTACCGACAAAAGCTGACAAAGACAAGGAATCTTCTAGATTTTTTTTTTCTGCCAACCTAAGGGATCAGGTTTCCTTTCAGCCAGCTGCAGCCACCTAAGCACAGTCCCTGCCACTGCCAGATAAGCAAGAGCCTCCCTCCCCTGGGTCACAGAGTCATTCCCCCCTGGGCAGCTACCCATCTGTGAAGGGCTTTGGTCTGGGGTCGGTAAATCACCCACTATGCCCGATTCCCGCAGAGTCTCGATCCAAAGCTGGAGAGCCTACTGTGAAGCTCCTGAAGGCTGCGTGTCTGTTAGATGAGGAGACGCCAGACTCAAAGATTATCTCATCATCTCCCCAACATGAGCATGACTCAGTGATCCACATGGGCACCTGGCCTTGATCAAAGCATGTGCCAAATCCCATCTCTTAGAGAAGACGTGGTACTGTTTACAGAGGTCTTGATCTCTGAGACTTTGTCTTCTTTTTTGGTGGCAGAAAACGGCCATTCCTAGATGCTGTCAATGTTTAAGTCATCCTACCACTTCTGGGGTCACCTTTCTTGTGGCCAGAAACCTGGGCATTCTGTAAGACCCATGGCTACACACAGAATGCCAAGCAGCGCTGGGGTCCAGGAGTGGGTGACCGGGCTGCAGAGGATCCTTCCGTAAGCCAAAGGCTCTGGTCCCAGATGCATCCCCAGGCCAGATTGGCTCTACTTGGCAAGAGCTGGGACTGAAACCCTGCACAATGAGACCCCTGTCGTGTCTTCCTACACAACTGTTCTCATTGACAGGGTGGGTGCCAGGACTGCAGCAGATAACAGCCCAGGGCCTCTCCTCAGTTCAGAACTAGTTGCTGAGATCCCTTAGACCAGAGCATCCTCCATGGAGACGGTAAGGAGCGATGGGCACCCAGCTTCTCTAGTGGAGCACCCCTGCTTCCAGGCATGCACCTGGCCAGGCCTTTGCTGAGCACCCTTAGTGTATCCCACTGCTGTGCAGATCTGCCAGGCAGATTGCCTGAAACCAGGACTGTTCACAATAAGGGGCTTTTATTTATTTTGGGAAGAAATACTGACATTTCCTAAAATAGTGGTCTTTTATTCAATTGGCAGTAAATTCCGGAGCTGTTAAACACGATTTGTGCCCAGTGGGTGGCAGCTAGGGACAGAGCTTTTTGTCTGCCTGTGTGCAGCAGGGGAGAGGGGCCCTTTTCCACAAGTATTTTGGTCCTGAGCCCTCCTGTGGCTCAGGGGATGCTGGCTGCACTGTTCTTCCTGTCGGGCTGGGACTCACCGCTCTGCCACTGCCTGGTTCGTTTTAATTTCCTTTTCTTTGAAAAGAAATATTCTTCGTTCATTTATCCACCTTTTTGGCAAGATGTGAGTCACAGATGAAAGCCTCAGTGTGCAAAGAGGGGTTGGGGGGGAAAAACAAACAAAAAAGAAAAAAAGCCTAACAGAGAGCTAGGCTTCCTGTTTTTGAGGCAGAGCAGAGGATGCGAAATTCTCTCAAATAGCAGGTAATGAATCAGCTTCTGTGGAGCGACTGCATCTGAGTGGCACTGGTGTTGGAAACAGCTAGAAAGTTCCTGGGTGAGAGTCAGGGAAAAAATACTGCAAGATGGGTGCTGCGTGTGTGTGTTTGTGTGTGTGTGTGTGTGTGTGTGTGTGTGTGTGCGCGCGCGCACATGTGTAGCACGTGCATGCAGGTGGGTGTGCATGTATGTGCCTGTGGCGGAGACCAAAGGTCAACTTTGGATGTCTCCCTGGATTGCCCTCTACCTCATGTTTAGAGGCGGGATCTTCCACTTTCACCCCTTAGACTGGTTGGTCAGAAAATGAAAACTCTGGGGTCCCCTGTCTCTTCCACCCTGGGCTAGAATTACATGTGCGCACAAGCAGACCTGTTCTGTCCCCCCCCCCCCCCCCCCGGCCCAGTGGGTGCTGGGGATCTGAACTCAGCCTCACATTTGCTCAGCAGGCAGGCAGGCAGGCACATTACAGGCAGAGCCACCTTCCGTCCCCCGCGAGTGGGTGTCCCGTCAGAGTTCTACAGCAAATCTTTTGCAGTTGTTCTGTTGATCCCCACAGCTTTAGTGACCTTGACTGGGAGTTGTCCAGAGCAGAGATGAGTCCTCTGTTGAAGGACTCAAAGACCTTCTGTCTGGGAGTCAATGGGAAACCGAATGGGCTATGTATGTGAGATGCAGGAGTATGCAGCCTGGAATAGGCCCTCCTTGTGGGCCTCCAAGAGAAGAAATGCCAGTGTGGCTTCAGGGCATTGTTAGCTGCACCCCTGCATGGCCATCTCCCTGCACCCAATCCTCCCCGAAGCTGCAGATGGGTGCAGGCATCCAACTGAAATACACTCCACGACTGGGAGAAGGGACAGTACTTCTGTCTCTCCTGAAGATCCCCTGGGGGAAGGGCTGTTGCTTCTGCCAGCACCACTGGCCCAGTCTGCAGTGAGGGTGTGGGAACCTTAGGGGGAGACGCATTGAACCGACATCTCTCTTTATGATGCCATCTTGTTAGTGAAATGGGTAATTCTTTGCCTTGATGGCTCCTTTCTTAAGGCTCCATTAAATCTTTTGGAAAGGGCTGATGGAGGTGCTGGTCCATCTGCTGATCTACAGATCCGCAGCAGTGGGACTGACAGGGAAAGTCACAGGCCAATAGTGGCTGATGGCCCAGCTCATGAGGGAACTCCAGTATAACCCTCACCTCCCCTTTCTGCCTTATGGACTGGTGTTCTGTCTCCAAGTGGTCCGTTTTGGGAAGGTGTTTGTTCAGTCTCAGGTAGCTCTGTTTTCTTTAGGAGTCTCCTTGTTCCTTGAAAGGCTCAGATTTACAGATGAGAAATTGCAGTCCTAGCTTTGTGGTTGGCTGAAGACTTGGTTAGAGCACCCCTGGCAAAGACAGCCAGTGTGACCAGGGTGCAGGCTCAAGCTGAAAGGGAGACCATGGTGTACCCTGGATGTCCATGCTCTTGCCTGCTTCCTCCTTGATCCCCACAGCTTTAGTGACCTTGACTGGGAGTTGTCCAGAGCAGAGATGAGTCCTCTGTTGAAGGACTCAAAGACCTTCTGTCTGGGAGTCAATGGGAAACCGAATGGGCTATGTATGTGAGATGCAGGGGTATGCAGCCTGGAATAGGCCCTCCTTGTGGGCCTCCAAGAGAAGAACAGAGGAAGATGTGCCTGCCAAGTCCACTGTGGACACCAGCACTCATATCTGGTGTGGGTTGAATCGTGTTCCCCACAAGACATTAGAGCATGTACCAAAGCAGGTGGCCTTACCTGGAATGGGGTCTTTGCTGCAGTCACAAGTGAGATGAGGACTCTGCTCAGCTTTGATGATGGTCTTCCTAGAAGATGAAAGAAGTGGATGAGACTCGGGAGGGAGAAGGCCACAGAAGGCAGAGGACTGATGTCACCTCAGAAGCTGGAGGAGGTAGAGAGGGTCCTCAGTTACAGCCTCAGGAGGAAAGACCGGCCTGCTGACACCTGACACCAGGCTTCTGTTGCTTCAAGCACTCTGTGTGTGTGTGTGTGTGTGTGTGTGTGTGTGTGTGTGTATGAATGAGTGTGTATATGAGTGAGTGTGTGAATGTGTAGGTGTGTGTGTGTGAGTATGTGTGTGTTGAGTGTATGTGTGAGCATGTATGTGTACGTGAGTGTGTGTGGTGGTATTGTGTTCCCCGAAATATTGTGCACTCTAATAAACTTATCTGGGGTCAGAGACAGAACAGCCACAATATTAAACATAGAGGTTAGGCAGTGGTAGCACACGCCTTTAATCCTAGCATTCCAGTGGCAGAGATCTACCTGGATCTCTGTGTGTTCAAAGATACAGCCAAGCATGGTGACTCACACCTTTAATCCCAGGGAGTAATGGCAGAAAGCTGGTTAAGCTTTTAGGCTTTTGAGCAGCAGTTCAG
The DNA here is from genome assembly GCF_004664715.2 of Peromyscus leucopus. Lineage (NCBI taxonomy): Eukaryota > Metazoa > Chordata > Mammalia > Rodentia > Cricetidae > Peromyscus > Peromyscus leucopus. Next base: position 150,972,792 of record NC_051064.1, read on the forward strand.
CTGAGAGCCATTTGGATAAGGACTCAGAGGCTTCCAGTCTGAGGAAACAGGATCAGCTGAGGAATTGTCAAGGTGAGGAAGCTGTGGTTTGTTCTGCTTCTCTGACCTTGCAGCATTCACCCCAATACCTGCCTTCAAGTTTGTTTTTATTAATACGACCTATTAAGATTCATGCTACACGTGTGTGTGTGTGTGTGTGTATAAGTGTGAGTATGTGTGTGTGTGTGTGTGTGTTTCTGTCTTTGTTAGAAGAATCTCATCCAATATCCACAACACAGCCCCCTGCTTCTTCCTACATCCAGGTATCTACCGTTCTTTCACTTGGGGGTAAAGGGACTCTCCTCCACCCAGCTCTGAACCCAGCAACCTTCCTTCTCTTGCAGCTCCCAGTTCTCAGCCCTGCTCCAAAATTCACCATGCAGGAGCATCTCCATCTCCCTAGACCTTAATGAAGTCCTCTGTCACCAGTGGATTGTAGAATAGCTTCCAGCCAGACCCCAAGCTTACCATAGTCTCTGAGCACGTTCACTGTAAATAGCTGGCAGAGTCCCCTCAACCTGGATCCCAGTGGGACCTGTCCTATCTGGTGACTGGCTGTGCTCCAGCCACAGAAGCTATTTGTTTTCTTGTTATTTTTAATATTATGAATTCAAGACTTCTTCAACCCTAATAGAATGACCCTGCTGGATTAGAGCAGTTGACTGGTGCCTGTGCCTTTTCCCCATTCTTGTGTCCATTTCCCGAGGGTTGTTGCCATGGCTCACCCCCCCCCCCCCGTGGCTCCCATCTGGACCTTGGTACTCAAGAGTACATATGTCTCTTGCTACTACTTTTGTCTGCCTTTTGCTTTTGTGTGCATGCGTACCTGTGGCATACCTGTGTGGCTTGTGCACAGGGCTGAGTGGGAGTGCTCCCCTTGCATGCATATGTGGAGGCCAGAGGAGGCTATCAGCTGTGCTCTTCTTTCTCTCTCTGCTGTATTTATTCCCTTGAGACAGGGTCTCTCACTGAATTTGGAGCTGGGCTCAGCCACCAAGCCTCAACGACTCCACTCCTATACTGCTGGAGTTATAGTCACCAGACTTTCACCCTGGTTACTGAGATTTGAACTCAGGCCTTCCTGTGCAGTAAGTTCTCTAGCCCTGGCTTCTGCTTCTCCTTCTTAATTTCAGCTCAATCTCCATGGATCTTCCCCTGGAAGATGAGGATTCTACTCCATGTTGTTTCTCAATCAAGTGGACACATACTCAGACACACACACACACACACACACACACACACACACACACACACACACAGAATTCCTGCCCCTCCTTCCAGTAGTATAATTTGTGGTTAGATCAATATTCAGCATTTGCATAATGATGTAATTATTATTCACAGCTGAGCCCCAAAGTAGCTCCATGATTACATTTCCGTTCCTGATGTACACTGTGCTTCTGTAGAATGAACAACGACCAGGGCTGTCACCTGCTCTGTTGGCGTGTGCCTTTCTTTAATGCCTCCCAGACTATCCACCAGACTTAGCACTTGGTGCAGTTTGATCAAAACTCCCTGGAACTCCCTGGTCTTCTCTTTCCTCCCCCATGGGGGCAGGGATGTGCTCGGCTGCTCCTGAGATCAGTTATAGGGCTGTGACTCCTGGCACCACTCTGTCCTCTGGGGTCCAGGCCTCTTCTCATAGTCACAAGATCCTATGCACCTGTGGGACACAAGTGGCCATGAACTCTCAGGTGTGAGGGACAGCATCCTGCCTTCTACTGGTGTCTCCTGGCTGAGCTGGGCTGAGGGGTCAAGGCTGGAGGTCTTCCTTTTGAACTCTGAAGCTGTTGTCAAATCCTGAGAGAAATACAGAGTCATATCAATGACTGGTGTTTGGACAGCTCTCTTATCTTCTGGAAGCTTCTATCCTCGCATCTCCTCATCCCAATGTTCCGGAACTCTACCTGTCTTGTGTGCTGCATTTGCCACTTTTCGCTGTGACAAAAATTCCCGAGAAGAGCAGCAAAGTCACCTGATGGAGGAGAATTTTTGTTTGGCTCACAGTTGGAAGGGACCCAGTCCTTTGTGGTGGGGCAGGCATGACCTCAGGAGCTTGAGGCGGCGGCTCACATTGCACTCACAGTCAGGAGGCGGGGAGACAGATGCTGATGTTCAGGAGCTTTCTCCTGTAGTGGTTGGTCCCGACTCCAGTCCATGGGATGGTGCAGCCCATGTTCAGCGCAGGTCTTTCCTGCTCAGTCAGTCCTTTCAGGATGCTCCCTCATAGGTATGCCCAGAGGGGTGTTTCCATCTGAATCTAAATCCAGCCAAGTTGACAATTAAGATTAGCATTAGCGATCACAGGTATGATCTGTTTTGTTAGTTTTTCTGGGTCTTGGAATTCCCCTTCACAGAAACCCCCCAAATCTGCCCCCTCCTATTTCTGGAAGATATTGTTCCCCTTGATTCCTTGTGCTCCCTTTCTGGAACTTCCATGGCATATTAGGCTCCCAGACCGACCCTCTAATTCCCCCTTCTGTGATTTTCTGCCTCTCAGTATTTCTGACTTGCTTTCAATGAACTTTCCTCAGCTTGATCTTCCTGTGGCTTCCTGCATAGCTTTAATTTCTCAGTGTTTTCCTGCTTCTCTGAACGTGCTGTTTCTTAAAGAGAACATTCTGTTCTTTCAGGAATGTAATACAGCCCCTGCTACCTTGACTGTCATCAATTTTACACAGGCAAAGCTCTCCTCACCTCCCTGTATTATTCTGTCTTCCGAGGAGGTCCTCACTAGTGTTTTCTTACTTTGTTGTTTTCCTTTTACAGTACAGGCTGGGGTGTCTGCCATCTGTTGTTGTGATAAACACCATGACGGAAAGCGATTGGGAGAGGGAATGGTTTATTTCAGCTTACAAGTTACAGTCCATCACTGAGGCAAGTCAGGGCAGGAACTCAAGGCAGGAAGGGGCTGGAGGCAGGCACTGCAGCAGAGACCCTGGAGGAGAGCTGCTCACTGACTTACTCCAGGCTATTGCCCAGTTACTTTTCTTACTCAGCCCAGACCCACCTGTCCAGGGATGGCACTGCCCATAGAGGCCTGGGCTCTCCTCCATCAATTAGAAATCAAGAGAATAGCAATCTGATGGAGACAATTCTTCAACCGAGCGTCTCTCTTCCCAGATGTGTCAGGTTAATTACCGAGATTCATCATCACAAGACCTTTCTACAGTACTTGTGTGTTCATATTTAAGAGGGAGGTAAGATTTGAAGCAAATGTGCCCTGAAATTCCTTCGGCCACCTGCAGAGCTGGTTATAGCTGAGATTTCTCATCTGAAAAGGCAGGTTAGTCCCTAAGGCCTGGTGACCTTCCAGCAAGGCCTCAGGTAGCTGGGGTCAGAGTTAGCCGCCCCCGTGCAGCTGAGAGGGGTAGCGTGGGTTCCCCACACAACTGTTTGGGGTTTACTGCTTTATCCTTGGTCTCTGCCATGCAAACCTCTCCATCTAAGCTGGAGTGGGGAAGAGGTCGGCCCACTGCTGGCACGTGGTCAGGGCAGTCATGAGACTGTCCCCATGAAACTGTCCTGTCACTTCAGCACTGACCTCTATTTTACCCACTGTAGAAACATCTGCTGCAGGGGACTTTGGGCCTCTTCTAGGAGTCTGAACTCTGGTCCAGTCTGGCTCCCTCTGGAACCTTCTGCCCTAAAGACTTCTAGTTCAGCAAGTCCATTGTCACTCTGTTCACTAGATGTCTTCGTCTGTGTGTGCTCACACCTTAAAGAACACCTTTAAGTCTACAGTCGTACCTTGCTCAACACACCTGACACCGTGTAAAAATCCCTTTGAGCTTACCTTGGAGGAGAGCAGAGATAAATATGCACAGTCAATGCACCTTCTTGAACACCACACCAACTTCCTGTCATTCTTTGTACAGCCTGGATCCCACATTCAGCTCTCATCACAGGCAGTACACACCGCAGGCAGTGGGCCCGTGGTTACTCTCCGCATGCCTTTCTTTCCCATGCCGTTGTCCATATTTCATGGCTGTAACAAAATACCAGAGGCAAATAATTGAAATTTAAAAGAAGTGTATTTGTCTCAAAGTTCTGGAAACAGGAAACCCAAGATTTCCTATATTATGGGATGGATCTCTGGTATTCAGGAAGTGGGAGTGTGGGGTATGGGGTGGGAGGGATGTTTTGGCTGTTGGGAGGAGGCTTGAGCTGCACCACCTGGCAAAGGTGTAGACAAAATGCCTGACAGAAGTGAGTGAGGGAGGAAAGGTTTTCTTCAGCTCACAGTCTGAGCATGCAGTCCATCATGGTGGGGGTGTCACAATGGCAGGAGTGTGAAGCAGCTGATCGCGTTGCACCCACAGCCAGGAAGCAGAGATTGGGGTGTGTGTGTGTGTGTGTCCATTTCCTCTTTTTTTTTTTTTTTTTAAATTCAGTCTGGGATGATGCCACACATGTTCAGGATAGGCTTTTTTTTTTTTTTTTTTTTTTTTTTTTTTTTTTTTTTTTTTTTAACCTCAGTTAAACCTTCCTGGAGACACTCTCACAGTTGTGTGTCTCCTAGGTGAGGCTAAGTCAAGCTGGACCATCACATCCTTTCATGGCGATAGACACAGATCTCCACCAACCAGCTCCAGTGTGGAATCCCACCCTTCTGGCCTCAGCTAAACACCAGTCCATACTGTCAACAATTGGCTTTGGGGATTACGTCCTAGTACATGTATGTACCATGAATTCATGAGAGCTGGTGCTGGAGACACCTGCTTTCCAGAAAGCAGCTCAGGGAGGTTCAGGGGGCTGACAATGAGTAAGCCCAGCACAGCTCTGAAATGGGAAATAATAATACAGGAGTGTCAGGGAAATTGTCCTCAGGGCACATCACAGAGGAAGGACCCTCTGTCCAGGGAAAATAACTCCCTGACTAATGACGTCACTGATGACAACATAAGCTGATAGTGAACACTGTGGGCCTGAATGAGAATGTCTCCCATAGACTCATATGTTTGAATGCTTGGTCACCAGTTGGTGGGACTGTTTTTTCAGAAGAATTAGGGGGTGTGGCATTTTTGAAAGGAGAGTGACACTAGGTATGGGCTTTCAGATTTCAGAAGTCCACTCGATTCCCAGTTAACTCTCTCGACCTCATGTCTGTGGATCAAGATGTGAGCTCCCAACTACTGCTCTGGCTCTATGCCTGCCTGTCAGCTGCCATGTTCTCCACCATGGCAGTCATGGACTCTAGCCCTCCACAACTGTAAGCCCCAAATAAACTCTTCTTTCTGTAAGTGGCCTTGGCCATGGTGTCTTATCATAGTCATCGACAGTAATTAAAACAGACACTAAGCTCACTTGACCAGCCAGGACCTCTAGGCACACAGATTCCTGGGGATGGTTCTGATGTGCAGGCTGGCTCCATTCCTCCTTTCTGGAGGCAGAGGTAGGGAAGGTGCTAGAAGCAGGAGCTATGGAATTCTTGGATGTTCTGACCCATTCCTGGAAATTCGGCTCATCAAAGCCCCTCGCCTTAGCTTTCTTTTCCCTATCTGGTGAATATTTTCACAGGCAGAAAGCCTGGCCTCTGCGCACCTCCAGATTCTGTTGGCTGACCTCAAGAGAGCAGGGCCTCACTGCGCACTATCTGAGAACTGTTCCCACCAGCACCTGCCGGTCAAGGGGTGGGAACCAGTGATGCATGCTATGCTCAAGTGGTTTTTCCTCTCCAAAATGCTGAGAAGAGTGCTAATTAATCTGCAGTAATTAGAGGAACGCTTAGATTTCTGTTCTGTGTGCTTAGACTATGAGCCACACTACTCACTGTGCAAGCTCCCACCTGCTGAGATGTACCCGACTCTGCTCTGAAGCCTGGGATACTTGAAGTCATGCTCTGAATGACCATTTCATGCAGGACAGCCTGCTATAAGATTTTGGGAGTGATCTGCAGAGTAGCCACCCTGCATAAGTAATGAGGCCATGCTACTGACTGCTACAGGACACTGATGCATGTCCCCAGATTCCTACATGGAAGTCCTAGCACCCAGCACCTTGGACTGTGACTGTGTATAGACAGGGTCCTTAAAGAGGCCATTGACTAGAATGAGGTCATCAGTGTGGCCCTCATCCAATCCGATGGCTGCTGTCATAAGCAAAGGAGATGAGGACCCAGCAGGGAGGAGAGGTGGCATGCTGGTTAGTTATTTGTCAACTTGACACAAACTGGAGTCACTCAGAAAGAGGGACCATGAATTGGGTAATTGCCCCCATCAGATTGGCTTGTAGGCACGTCTATGGAGCATTTTCTTAATTAATAATCGATGTGGGAGGGCCCCATTCGCTGTGGGCAGTGCCACCTCTGGGCAGGTGGTTCTGGGTTGTAATAAAGCAGACCACTATCTATGGGGAGCAAGCAGCGTCCCTCCATGGCCTCTACTTCAGTCCCTGCCCTCACTTCCTTCGATGATGGACTGTGATTGACCGTGTAAGCCCAATAAACCCTTTCCTCCTCAGGTTGCTTTCAGTCATGGTGTTTATCATAACAACAGGAACCGAATTATGGCAGCTGAGGAGCGTGCACTGTAAAGACAGCAGTGTGGGTCAGGGGGCAGGCGGGGGAGCATCCTTTTCTGCAACTCAGCCTTGGGTTTCAGCCTCCTGGACTGAGGGACAATGCAGTTCTATTCTGTAAACTGCGCAGTCTGGGATACTTGTTTTGGCAGCCTGGACAGACTAACCCACACATCCCACCAGGTGGGAGTGGTGGTGGAGCATGGTCATTCCCATTCCTGGATGACAGAGACCCAGCTTCTTTACACACATATGACTCGGTGGAGCACACATTGCATAGCTGAGCTAGGCACTCCTCAGAGAATCCCACATCTTTTTTAATAGGCAGAGAGATGTTCTCTTCAGAGAGAAGCGTGTGCCACCTCAGCTGAAGCTCTGAAGTTATTGTTCTACTCCAGAACACATATGAGGCTCTGTGTTGGTTTTGGGGGGACTCCTGATTTGCTGTAGATATAGTTCAGGGTGGAGTCTCGGAGATGCTCAGTTCACAGGAACTTGGGGACTGTGAAACCCCTTAAACATGCTGCATCCTTTTGGAAATTAAAAATATATTTAGGTGTGTGTGTGTGTGTGTGTGTGTGTGTGTGTGTGTGTGTGTGTGTGTGTGTGTGCAGGTGTTTTCACGCCACAGCACACATGTGGGGTTTAGAAGACAATGTTTGGTAGCCAGCGCTTGCCTCCTGTGTTCTGAAGCAGAGTCTCTCTTGTTTCAGCCACACAATGGACTCCAACTGGCCCAGAGCTTCTGGACAATTCTCCTGTCTCTGCCTCCCATCTCTCCCTAGGAGCACTGAGATTCCAGATCTACATTGCCATATATGGCTTTTTAGGTGGGGTCCAGGAGTCAAACTCGGTCACTAGGTTCACACAACCAGCATACTTACCCACTGAGCCATCCCCAGCCCACTACTGAGCCATCCCACCACCGAGCCGTCCCCCTGCCCAGGATGGGATTTCAGTCAACTGTAACCAGGCAACAAGGAGCTGCTGTCTGCACCCCCTGGCCGTAACCTCATGCTGAAGGTGGACTGAAGGTTCTGTGCTTGCATATTTCCTTGTTGCTTGTATATAGAATAGAGGACTGCCTTCCCTCTGCCCTAGGTACCTTTCAAGAACACAGAGGAGGGAAAAGTGTGGGATGTAAGGGCTGGAAGTAGCTCAGGTATGAAGCATCATCTCCCTGTCTGTCAAAAGGGACCCTGGAGCACAGTACACATCCTGCTGGCTCTACCAAGCAGGAGCCAGGGCTCTATGAGATTCTAAAGTCATTGTATTTACAGATTAGTTTTTTTACAATCATAAGTTTTGTGTTGTACTGTTTAAGTTGATGGGTTCACACAAAGAATGGACGAATAGTTAATGAAGAGCCCATTGTTAAAAGTGCAAAGCAAAGACAATGATAATGATGAATTAATTGGTGGGCCATCCCACTCTAAAGGAGAGACACTGTTGATTTATTAGACCTAAGGCACACCCACGAATCTTTCTCACACATGGCAGGTGATTTGGTTTCAGTGAACGGCACCATCAGTCACCTTTGCAATCTTAATTTGAATTTTATTGGCTTTCTAGTTTTGCTTGTATTTGAATTGTAAATTTATTTTGTTTCTATAGAGGCATACGAGCCATAAGGAGAAGCAGTTTATATACCTAGCTTTATATTTATGCTTATTTAAATGACATCATTATAAAAAATAATTTGAGTTAAATTGCTCAAGCTGTCTAAACAATATAATACCATTCTGGCATCTAAACCAAATCCCAGGAGGAATAAATTAGGACGTGTAAATAAATGACAAGCCAGGTAGAAGTTGTTTACTGACTGTATGTGATACAGGTGGATGTGTGTATATGTAAATAATGTCTATATATACATTCTGCATGCATAGTATACACAACAAATGTGCTTGTTATTACATACACACAAACATTCATATGACACATGTGCACATGCATGGGCATATACTGTAAAATGGTTTTCATAACAACAGGAATGAGACAGATTTAATTATAAATCAAATGTGAATAACATGGATTTAAGTTGTCCTAAAAAACATGTTTCCACCTGAATGAATTTATGCGAACTTGTTGTTAGTAATTCCTAAGCCCAATTAGTACTTCCCATATGTGCATGGGTGTTGGCCACCTACTGGGGCATGAGCAGCCCGCCAGTGGCCAGAGGAGAGTGACTCTCCCTCCCAAAGTAGCCACGAGCTTCCAGTAGCTCCTCTGGCAAGGGCGGATCTTAGGCCCCCTCCCCATTTGTGTTTGAATTTTGACCGACTTGGTCTTATGCAGTAACCACGACTGAGTAGATGTGCAGCAACCATGTCATGTCCCGAAGTCAGCATTTCATGGCGCTTCTTTCCACCATCCTCCATTCTTTCCACCCACTCTTCCATGATGCTCACTGGAGGTGGTTAAGATAGATAATTCACCAGGTGGTGGTGGCACACACCTATAATCCCAGCACTCAGGAGGCAGAGGTAGGAGGATTTCTGTGAGTTTGAGTCAGCCTGGTCTACAGTGTGAGTTCCAGGAGAGCTGTTACATAGAGAAAACTTGACTCAAAAACCAGAGAGTGAGAGAGAGAGACAGAGAGTTAGTTCATAGCTGAGCAATCACAGTGATTTACCCTTGGTTATTTACATAATAATTATTTTATTTTATGTGCAATGTGTTTTGCCATGTGTATCTGTGCATCACATGTGTACCTGGTGGTGTCCATGGAGACCAGAAGATGGAATCATTTTAGTCCTAGGAATCTCCTAGAACTAGAGTTTTAGGGAGCTGGGAGCCACCTGTGGGTGATGGGAACAGAATCCAAGTCCTATGAGAGAGTAGCCAGTGTCCTTAACTTCTGAGCCATCTCTCCAGCCCACTTTCAAAGTCACAGAACAAAAGGAAGTCACAAACCAAGGCATTTTCTAATCACATTGGTGGGAAGGTAGGAGGGTCACAGCCAAGCAGGGAAACTGCCGTGCATCCTGGATGCTATTTGAGCATGTTCTTAGTGTTGAGTTGATGGAAGATTAGTGGTCTGTTAGCACATTTCAAAGGTCATAGTCTGATAGTTGAGAGGATGCTAGGTCAGACTCAGAGGTGGGCAATGGATATCTATTAAGGGGGCTGAAGACAGCCCAAGATCATTTGACTTTGTGTCTGTAACTTCACAGCATTCCGTAGTCACAATGTTGCATCCATCAGTCAGCCTTGGAGACTTATCCTTAATGCAGGTGTGACCTTTTCTAGGAACTTCAGTTCACAAAACATTATCCAAAGCTGGAGAGATGGCTCAGCAGTAAAGAGGATCGGCTGCTCTTCCAGAGGACCTGGGTTCAATTCTCAGCACCCACATGGCAGCTCATAGTCATCTGTAACTCTAGTTCCAGGAGATCTGATGCCCTTTTTTGACTCCCATGGACACTCCATACATTTGATCCATAGACATACATTCAGGCAAAACACTCATACACATAAAACAAAAATAATCTCTAATAAACAAACATATGATTCACTTTAAAGAAATCAATGTATCACTACTTTCACCCAGAACATGTGTCTGGGATAATATACACGTAGATTTTATGGTTCACAATGTCCCTTGACATCTCTGGCTCCCAATTTCCTCAAACATTAAAAGAATCACAAAATCAAACAGCATCAAAATCTATTACAGCACTGTTACAAGGCGTGGGCTGAATACTTCGTGTCTGGGTACATCCTGAGTCCTGAGGGTCCCAGGCTCTACTTCGTTTCCTGACAGTTCTTGTCCACCTGGCTTCTGTGCCTTAGCCTTGAGGTCTTTGGAAAGACAATGGTTTAGCCATGATCCTTGGGTAAGTGCTATTTCACATCCTCAAACCACCGAGCCAAGGAGTGGTCCAGGCCAGTAGAGCATTCTGTCCCTGCTATGGAGGGGCTGGATCCAGGCTGCATGCCGAGCTGCCCAGGCTGTGACTTAGGACATGGTGTAGAAGATAAGACACACACCGTCTGGACCTGTGTCTCCAGCTCTCACTGAAGATAAGACACACACCGTCTGGACCTGTGTCTCCAGCTCTCACTGTCCGATTATGAAGGGCTAGTGCTGCCTGAGGAGTGCTGGTGCCTTGTTCTCCCCCTTCTCTCTGCAGACTTCTGCAGGGCATCCTGGGACTGTGTCCAGCTCAGGCCAGCCCCTCACCCTGTCCCATCGCTCCTTGTTTGGTGTGACCTCATCCCCGCCCGCCCCCCCCCCCATTGCTCTGAAGACACCAGGAAGAGCAACAATGGAGGCAGGAGGATTATGGATTTCCTCTAGGAGACGCCTGACCTTGGCCAGCTGCTCTCCACAAACCTCTCAGCCTTCTGTGGGTGCTTGCATTCTGGAAATTTCACTTTAATACACCAGCCTGTGTGTGCTCAGAGGGCAGAATGCAAGTTTGAATTAACTTGAGCAAACAGCATTTAGGAAGTACGGTCTGCTTGAGGGCAACCTGTCCCTGCACAGCCAGACCCAGAGGCCCAGGGAGCTGGTACTCTCTCCTAGTCCTTCACTGCAGACTGGAAAACCCATCCCCATGGGGTCTGTTCCTGGAGCTATCCAGTCTAATGCCCTCTATCTCCTCACCTCTGTGGTGTCCATGCCTATGGGGTCCCATGTCCATCCTCTTGACCCTGCACGTTGCTGCCTAAACTCCCTCTTCCAGGGTGAACATGTTTCTCCCTGGCATCTCCTCCACAAAGACCACCGGCCCGGCTACGATCATCTTTACAAAGGGGAAGAATGGAAGACGGCAGCCATGGGATGGGAGTGCTTGGTAATTAATGGAAGACGGTGAAGCAGAGTTCTATCGGGCGGTAATTGGATTTTAGCCCTGTGGGAGTTGTTTTAAACAGAGATGCTGATGTAGGAGCTGCCTTTCCCTACAGTAATGTTTCCCTGTCATATCTAAAGACGGTGGAATCCTGAGACAAAATGCCCTCCAGTCTAATGGGCTTTACCAGTCAGAGCCAGAGTCATGCGTGAGGCTGAGCACTGATGAGGAATGGCCACCACTGGTCCAGACGAACTGCCCTACAGGTCCCTCTAAGGTCCATACATTCCATTGCGGTTCTTACTTGACTCATGTTAAGGTTTGGGGAAGTGTCCCCAAGGAGCCCAAGTGAGTGGATTTTTTTTTGGGGGTGGGTGCAGTTACATGCTCTTCAAATATGTGTTAGCCATTTTCCCTCGTGTGCTGACCCCTTTCCTGTGTGCATATGTATTCTAGCGCTCCAGGCGATGGCTAAGCCATTCCACCCCCTGTCCAGGGGAGAGGCAGCTGCCTGCAGTGACCCACCAGGGCAGTGGCTTCACTGTTTAGATTTCTTTACAGCTTTGTTAGCACCTTCTGGCTCTTTCTGTACACCAAATTCCCCCAATCCAAGCCCTGACGTGAGTTCAGTTTTTCTGGCCACACTTCCACTGATCCAGATGTCATACTCTCCTTAGAGACAAAAGTTTTCATCGCTTGCCACCTGCACATGGGCTTGAGTAAGGGGGTATTTGCAGGTCCACTCATTCAGTCCTCCACCCTTTAACAGCTCAAGACGCACATCTGCTTCTTGGGCTGGGAGAAGTGAAATCGTATAGTCGGGACGTTTTGTGTTGTGGCCCTACGGAAGAGGCCAGTAATTTGAGAGACTCAGTTGGAGTCATTGCCAGGATGACTGCATCTTAGGATGCTGCTCTGCAAATTCAAAAGGTCAGCTTCCAAACTGGAACCCCTCATCACTCTCACTCATTTCCCTGGACTCTGGTCCCAGCCCTCTTGTGTAGTGTGGACCTCGGTAGGAGGGATGTTGTCAGTCTGGACCTCCAGCTTCGGGGACAAGAGTGGAGACACACAGGCCTTCCTCGGCTATTTGATGTGTCTGTCTGGGTCCTAGGAGACTAGTCTAGCTCATGGTAGCTTGCTGTGCTGTCACTCACATGACAAGGACGTGTGACTAAACTGTGCGCAGAGCATCTTTCAGGAGGCCCAGGACCATTCCCTGGAGATAGTGGTCCACGGAGGCCAGCCCATTCACCCCAGTGTCTGATGTGTGTTTACATCTCTCATGCACAAGCAAGATGGAGGGCATATTCAGTCTCCAGGAAAGGCCCCTTGGCCCTTCGCTGCTGATCTGGCCTGCACTTTGGGAGCTATTTCATTCCTCTCCTGCTCAGTCCAGGGAACTCAATCCTCCAGTCACAATCTGGGTTCCCTGTCAGTAGCTCGTCCAGAGGTAGCACCAGGTCACATGACTGATAAGCTGCCTTTGATGCTCTGGTCCCACTGTATCTCCCACAGGGACACCGCCAAGATGGGACAACTTCTTCTTAAAGTGGCTTCTCACCCTGGTGGTCTAGAGAGGTATACAAAGTTTAGGGGAATTTGTAAGATAGAGACAAGTGAAAAAACAAACAAGCAAACAAATGAAAAATTATTATTGCCAACCTTCTCCAAGCCCAGAAATGACAAAGTGAACACTGCTTTCCCCACTGGATTTTATCATGCATCTGCTCATAAAAAAAAAAAATCTATTTACAAGAAACTGGGAGATGTGTGCATTTTCTGTAATATTTAACTTTTTTGACAGGGAGCATTAACTGCAAAGCTTACGGCTTTGTGGTGTGTATCTGTTACCTCGGGGCAGAAACAACCGTCCACTAACGGCTCCTGGAGAGTCTCGTCACGACTCAATGTTGAGTTCGATTGTGTATTTTTAGCAGCATTGGAAGTGAACAGATGGCTTTTAAAACAATTTGACCTATTGACGCAGTATTTACCGCCAGCTGCTTCTCTGTGGCTCCTCCCCAGGAAGAAGCACAGGGGCCGTTATAATCTGCTCAATACGTGTTTGCTGAGTGAATGGATATTGGCTGAAGGAAGATTTTTCTTTTCTTTTTGAGGAATTAGAGGTGACAACCTTTGTCCTTTGCTCCTTATGGCAGTTAAGGGATTTGGGGAGCTTAGGCTGGTGAATTCAATGAGAGTATGTCTGAACAGCATGTGTAAATGAAAAAAATAAGACCCCAAGGCCACCATCCTCCCTTCCCTTTGCCTCCCTCAGATTGTCTCTAATTCTGCCCTGGACAACACTCCCTGGAAGCCCACAGGGACAGTGTATTTGGTCCCACTGTCCTCATGGAAACAGTGTGAGAAAGCACCTCTGTCGGGCTTCCAATTGGGGCGGTCATGTGTCCTTACCAACACTATCTGGGAGCATACAAGAGGCCAGAGGAAGCTAAGCTGAAGACTCCTGGAGGCATTTCTATGGTTTGAGCATGTCCCTTGGTTTCATGTCCCAGGGTGGCTGTGAGTTGAATATGGTAATGCCCCTGTGTGTTAAAGGTATGTTGCTCAGGGAGGCACTATTGGGATGCTGCATGGAGTTTACCTCTGGGAAAGAGGGCACAGCAGGAGGTCCTGGGGTCCTTAGACCTCTGGAAGGGATGGTAGGGCTCCTGCACCTTGCTTTTCTCTTCTTGATTCCTGACCATCAGGTTAACTCTTTGACCTGCCACGTGCTCTCTGATTCCCTTCAGATACATATCTGTTACTGGGCAGGAATATATTTCTATGTTCAATCCAGAAGATACATGTCTGCTATGGGGCAGGAATATCTTCCCACATTCAGTGCAGAAGAGTTTCTATCAAGGATGAATGCTGAGTTGTGCCATGTAGATTTTAGAAGCTGTGGAAGTGTGAAGATAGCATCTTAAACAATGACACCCACTGGTTAGTCCGCTGGAGGCTCAAAGCAACAGTTGTGTACTCAACTGATTGTGTATTCAAAAGCCAAGTGAGCCTTTTCTCTCATAAGCTAATTATCTTGGGACTGGAGAGATGGCTCCGAAGTTAAGAGCACTGGCTGCTCTTCCAGAGGACCTGAGTTTGATTCCCAGCACTCCAGGCTCACAACTGTCTGTCACTCTAGTTCTGGGAGGTCTGATGCTTCCTTCTGGCCTTTGTAGGCACTGCATACATGTGGTGTACAGGCACACATGCAGTCAAAACAGACATACACACATAAAATAAGTAAAGTTCTAAAATAAGTCAACTATCTTAAGTATTTTATAATATGGAAAGTGGAATGAATCTGAAGGTTTGAAAGAATAAGCTATATGTAGCAGGACAAGCCCATAGGGTCAAGGAAATTGGCTCAAACACAGTTGCCAAGGCATGGACATAATGCACTCCTTATGAGCCAACCTGGAGTCTGCCTGAGAGCCTAGGAACAGGAGCTGTCAGAGTTCCTGATCCTGCCCAGGCATTGAGGGACAACCATGCAATGTCACCAGATTGGGACACAGCCTGGGTGCTGGGAGAGGGAGCTATAAGGCCTTTCCCATTATTGAATAAGTGAGTCTGCTGTTTGCCTCCACCTGACTCCCCGTGTCTGTGTTGTTGACACTGTGCCTCCTCACCCCCTCCCCTGAGGGAGCCATTAGGACCTAGCAACAGCTAGAGACAGCTTAGAATGCTATGAGAAGAATGTTAAAAGATTTTATTTTATTTTCAATTGTGTGTGTGTGTGTGTGTGTGTGTGTGTGTGTGTGTGTGTGTGTGAATGCAGCACCTTCAGAGACCAGCACAGCTCACATACCCTGGATCTGTAGTTACAGATGGGTGTGAGCTGCCCAACATGAGTGCCAGTGACCAAACTGGGATCCTTGACAATAACAGTTAGTGTTCTTAACCACTAAGACATCTGTCTTAGTCATTATTTTATTGCTGTGAAGAGACACCATGACTAAGGCAACTCTTATAAAAGAGAGCATTTGATGGGGACTTGCTTATAGTTGCAGAGGTTTATTCCATTATCGTCACTGTGGGAAGCTTGGCAGCACACAGGCAGACATATTGCTGGAGAGGTAGCTGAGAATTCTGTCTCCAGATCAGCAGGGAGCAGGAAGATAGACTCTGGGCTTGGAATGGGCTTTTGAAACTTCAAGGCCCACCCCTAGTGACACACTTCCTCCAACAAGGCCAGGCCTCCTAATCTTTCCAATCCTTTCAAATAGTGCCACTCCCTGGTGAGTAAGCATTCAAATATATGATTCTATGGGGGCCATTCTTATCCAAACTACCTAGACATCTCTCCAGCTTCCTATAAACAGAACTTAATGAATAATTATGATGAGGGTCATAGACCAGGATGATGATACAGATACACAGGCTGTTAAGGGGTTTGATGGATGTAAGGTCTTGGCTAGGAACTGGTTTGGGGGTTTCCTTTGTTATATTGGATAAAGGATCAGCTACATTTTGTCCTATACTTCGGACATTGTGCAAGGGTCAGGATTACCTTATCTGGCAGAAGAAGTTCATTTTAGACAACTTTATAGTACAAACTGAGATTAAAACAAAAAGTAAAGAAAAAGAGTTGAAAATTTTTGTAGTTTGACTAGCAAAGGGGCATGGGTAAAATTTCACCTCAGGAGGGTTCAGTTTCTAGCACCAATATAGTAGAGCCAAGCACTTGGCATCAAAATGAAAGGAAGGAGCCTCCAGGGCATCTCAGGAATCTGTAAACTCCACCCTCTCCTCAGCCCTCAAAGGCATTGTCCTAGCTAACATTAACTGTCAACTTGACACAGACTAGAATCGCCTGAAAACAAGAGTTTCAGTAAGTAATTGACTTTATCAGGTTGGTCTGGGATGTGTCTTTGGGGGATTGTCAATTGTCTCGATTGATGCAGGAGGGTCCAGCCCACCGTGGGTGATACCATCCCCTGGGTGGGTCGTCCTGGGCTACATATGAAAGCTGACTAAGCAGAAGCCCATGAGCAAGCCAGAGAGCTAGCCAGCAAGCAGCATTCCTCCACAGTTTCTGCCTTCAGTATCTGTCCTGACTTCCCTCAATGATGGACAGTGACCTGGAAGTGTAAGCCAAAGGAACTCTTTCTTCCTCTAAGTTACTTTGGTCAGTCTATCACAGCAACAGAAAAGGAACTAGAAGAGGTACACACACACACACACACACACACACACACACACTCAGATTCTTTTCAGAGTTGGATCACTTTGGAGGCTTGGAATGGTCCGGGACTCTTCTCCTGGCATTCAGACACCTGGGTGCTCCTCAGCCAGTGGGCCCAGTGGCTGACCCTGGTAGCAGAACTTGGTGGTGGCTACCCTGTGTGGATTTTTGCAGACACAACACTGCTTCTGCAGAGGCTTCAAAAGGAAGTCTGAGAGACAGGCAGTGTGCTGTGAGGTTGGTATAAACAGCTCCTGGCAGGGCAATGCATGGGGCTGCATCTTCAGTGGGGACCCCCAGCAAACAAAGCTTCTCTGTGAAGCTCCAGGGCAATGTGCAAAGCTAGCCTGTGGGAGGGACCATATGGGACCGTGATCAGCAAGACCCTAGACCCCTGTTCTGTCACTGTGTGCCTCACATGCTGGGAACAGGGTTTGCAGACTTAACTGCTTGCCCTACTGGGTTCAGGTTTCACTTTGGACTGATCCCTCTTTATTTTTCCTCTTTTTATTATTGAATTCCTTATTTTGAAATGGAAATACTCACCCTGCTTCTGTTCTACCCTTGAATGTGGACACATTGCCATCCCCTTTTGATTTTCAAAAGTTCTCAGAGTTTATTTGCCTTGAATCTCAGTGGAGCCTTCAGATCTGGGCCTTAGACCATTGCTGGAGACTCTTAGGGAGGGATGGATTGCATGCAGTTGACATTGGAGATGGACTTGAGTCCTTGGGCCAGGGGCAAATGCTATGGACTATAGATAGAGTCCCCTGAGCACTCACGTTTTAAAGTCTTGCTCCATGGGGTGGCACTATTGTGAGGTTCTATGAATCATCAGGAGGTGCAGATCCACTGAGGTCCTTGGATCATTCTGGTGTGCCTTGAAGGGGATTGTGGGAATCTCCTTTTCACCTTCTACCCATGAAATGAAGAGTTTGCAGTGTTCTGTCCCACTAGGGGCCCAAAGCAGTGGGTCCACCTCTTCTGGAATGGAACTGACAAAGCTCTGCACTCAGTGCATCATTTCTCACCAAGTTGATTATCTCAGGCATTTTGTTACAGTGGCAAAAGGCTGACTACCAGGAAATCCAGTTCCATAGTCATAGGCTAATGACATTTGGAGATAGGACCTTTGGGAGGTAATGGAGTTGTGATGGCTGGGACTTTATGAATGGGCCTATACAAAGATGGATTGGTGGTTTAATGGGCTCTGACAGGAGTGGACTTGGAAATTTGAGCTCTCATGTCTCATGATACCTTTTGCTGTGACACAGCGCATCATGTGGGCTCTCACTGGAAGCTTGGCAGGTGTTGGCACCATGATCTTGGACTTCCACCCCCTAGAACCATGATCTAAGCAGACCTCTGTCCCTCAAAGATTACCCAGTCTTTGGTTTTCAGTTGTAACAGGGGAAAACAGTCTAAGACAAAACTCAAGAGGAGCCAGTGGGGTCTTACAACAGGTGGCCTCTCAATGTCCTGGCTATGTTTTGGGGAGCCCATAGGCCCAGAGACCTTGATGATTTCACCATGATCAGGCCTTTTCTTCCCACTAGGAAGGGTTAAGGGTTCGGAGGCTGTGGTGCCAGATATTGCTGGGCATGGGACTCCTCCAGCCTGGTCCTTCCCATTCCTCTGCCCCACATCACTGACGACAGTCCTTCCCTGGCCTCTTTCTCTCCACCAGAGCAGAGATCAGGGGTCCTGTTTCTGTCATACCTGCTTCTCAGCAGGGAGCTGGCCAGTCCCTTCCTACCACGAGTGGAAGGACGGTCAGCAAACCTGGCTGAGCAGATGGGGGAGAGGGCAGGAGCAAAGCTCACTCTACGGAGAGCTGGACCTGACAGGTTTAAGAGGTGATTTTCGCTTTATTTAAAGCTCTAGTTTTAGTCCTTGCAATGTGCCCAGCCCTTTGAAGTGCCTGTGAGCATTTGCAGGGGAGGGACCAGTTGTCACTGAGAGTTTATCACACTCAGGAGCGAAGGGTACCTCTGGGCAGGGAGAGTGTGGCCGGGCTGGGCCCTGGCTGGCAGTGCAAAAAGTGTGCTTTTTCTGATTCACAGAAGGCTCAGATTCAGCTGGGCCCTCAAACTGCTCAGACTCAGTTTCCTCCCCAGCATAACACAGACAAGACCAGACATGTCCCATGCCATACTGGGACATGAATGGGGACAGTGATGATGTGTGCTCACACCAGGAATGACTGTGTCTCTGGATATGCACTTCGCACAGCAATCTACTTAGAATGCTCTTCCTTTGAAAAGGCTCCTGTGGCCACTCCCAGCACACTCCATCCCAACTCCTGGGAACCAGGACAGTGGGAAGCTTGGGTCTGATGAGCCCCTGCAGAAGTCAGAACCAGAAAATCAGCTGGCACAGCTACAGCCAGGCTGCCAAGCTTCTATCTTCTCCCTCCCTCCCATAGGCCCCGGAGGCTTCCTGCTGCAGTGTGGCTACAGGAGTGAGGCCTGGAGACCCGGACCACGTCAAAGACATCCTGCCCATGTCCTGGACTGCAGGCTCCAAAGTGGGCAGCTTTTCTGCCCAGCTAGTCTAGGGGCTAGCCCAGGTGTGGGGAGCCAGACTGACCCAGGACTTTCTCAGAGGTCCCGATGAAAGAGACAAAGGGAGCTTTAGTTCTGTGTCCTTGCTCAGGAGTAGACTTGGCGAAGCTTGTCTGGAGCTGGAGCCAGTGCCTCGAAGGAGAAAAGGTTATGGTTTCTGGGAACCTGACTCTTCCCCCAGGGCTGAGGTTATCAGTCCTTAGGCAGCTGTGTCTGAGGTATCCTGTGTTCTCTTTGCCAGCATTGTCCGACTTAGCTCTCTGCTGACCTTGGCCATTTTTGCCCCTGATAATAGTTTATAGATGCTATAACTCCTAATCAACTTGCTTGGCATAAGTCATCAGCTTATGCAAGATCTCCTGGTCCCAGCTTTTGCATTTGTCTTCTTTATTTCTCATCGCCGATCCTCCCACCTCAGGACC
This sequence comes from Peromyscus leucopus, assembly GCF_004664715.2. Classification (NCBI taxonomy): domain Eukaryota; kingdom Metazoa; phylum Chordata; class Mammalia; order Rodentia; family Cricetidae; genus Peromyscus; species Peromyscus leucopus. Next base: position 150,992,329 of record NC_051064.1, read on the forward strand.
CTCATTCCTATGGGCTTGGGTCACCAAGGTGTCCCTTGCAAGGGGAGCGTCGGGGGAGATCCGGTGTCTCTGCTGATGGCACACGTGAGCCTGGGACAGACTTTCTCAGTCAGTCCTGCACATGAATTTGCAGCCTGCTCAACATGTCCACAGGACTGGGCAGAGCCACATGTCTTCTGAGTTACAGAAACTAAGTCAAAACACACGCACCTTTCTAAGCTTCTAAACTTGTGGCAATTGTTTCTACAGTGGTGGGAGTGGACTGAGTCTATAAGCCTCCGATGTTGAGGAGAGGGGTGAAGCTTTTGGCTGTGTGTTAACCCGATGTGGCTCCATCCATGCATCAATAAGCATTTACCAAGCCCTTCCCTCCACTGAGGTAGGCACTTTCAGCTTTTGCCTTCCACACACCCCTACTGTGGCGTACCCGTGGGGCAATTGCTCCTGAATGGTCCTGTGGGAATTTGTAAGCATCCACTAACCTGCCCCCTCCTAAACCATTTGGTTCCCAACGTCCACATCTTGTCGGTCAATATCACACACTCCACACAATTCCACACATCAGCTTAAAGTCCTGAAAGTGGCCTCCCGCAGGCATGCACTCCACACACACCCCTCTTCCCGTTCCCTAGTGCCTCTTCAGGTCCATTTAATTCTATTTATGATCTCACCACCAACAGTGCATAAATTAAAGGGTGGATGGATGGACAAATGAAGGGACATGCATCCACAATCTGGCAGCCCCGTTCCCAGGCCTCCAAATGCAAGGATATAATTTTTTAGGCTAATAAATGAAAAGCAGCCTCCCCTCCTGTACAAGTGCTGCCTCAGCAGTCAGGGTTCAGCAAACGGCACATCCGTCTCTCCGGGGGACAGTGCCAAGGATAATATTTTGGCAGGTTATCTCCACAGCTACTCAGTACAAGGCTGCCAGTCAAAGGTCACTTTCTGAAGCAGGGATTTATAAAGTGAAGTTGGATCAGAGCTCAGCAGAGTCTACCTCAAGCAGCAGATCTGTCTTCTCTTTGACAGAGTCTGATGGGTGCTTGACTCAGAGCCCAACATGGTGTCCCGGCCCTCTGGCTGCCCTGTTCCAGTCAGCAGCCGCTGTCTGTCAGTCCGTGTCGACTTCATGAAGGAAGAGGAGGGGTCACAGAGACAGACAGACCAGGGGTCATTCTTCCAGACAGGGGCTCCATACCCACAGTGGACCGCGGTGGTGAAGTAAGCTGGTGCCTGAGCGGCAACCTCAGAGCTGAGCGGCTCACTCCTCACCATTCACAATTAAGAAAATCACCTGTGAGTGCACACATGCAGGTACATGTGTGTTCGTTGTACCTGTGAGAAAGGGGCGGCCATGTGCATGTTTGATGCACGTGTACAACTTCATGTGTGTGCATGTCTGTGCACAAGCATGTGAGTTTTGAGTGTGTGCACATATGTTAATATGTACTGATATGTGTGTGCAAGCTGACACATCCAGATCTGTATTTGTGTATGCCTGTGTGTATGCACATATACAAATATGTCCACATATATGTAGCTGCACAAATGTGTGTATGTGTATACAAGTGAATATGCATGTTTGTGTATACATATGCAAATGTGTGCTTGTATACATGTGTACACATGTTCATACATTTGTGGCTGTCGTCTAGAGAAAGGCGTCTTTGCATCTAAAGTGTTTCTGAACGCACCATTCATCTGCTTCTGAAGTTCCATGATTAGCCACCAGTAGGCTGTGCTGGTAAGTTTTTCTCAACTAGACATAAACCTAGACATGTATGGAAAGAGAACATCTCAGTTAAAGAATTACATCCATCATACGGGCCTGTAGGTAAGTTTGTGGGGCATTTTCTTGATTAGTGATTGATGTGGGAGGGTCCAGCTCACTCAGAGTGGGCCGCCCCAGGCAGGTGGTTCTGGATAGTACAAGAAAGCAGAATGAGTAGCCGTGGGGAGCAAACCACTGAGCAGTGTCCTTCTATGCCTCTGCCTCAGTTCCTGCCTTCAGGTTCCCATGTGAGCATCTGCCCCGACCGACTATATAAACTGTAGTCCAAATAAACCCTTTCCAACCCAAGTTTCTGTTCATGGTGTTTATCACAGCAACAGAGAAGTGATTCAGGACAAGACTAAACATGGAAATTCAGGAATCAAGGAGCTTTGCTAGAGCCCTTCTCTCCTTGCCTGTCTCCATGCTGGTGTTTTCTCTTCAGCAGTGACTACTTCAGGTGGAGAAGGAAAAGTGCTAACTTCAAGAGACAGGAAGAAAATGAACATGATGACCTTCATGATGGACAGACAACAGCCGTCTCTGAAGGCAGCCACCCAGGAGCCCGTCTGCTGTGGCGCCTGTGTGTGAGTGGGTCTGCCCTTCTGAGGCAGAAGGACTGACTAGTTTTGATGTCTGTAGCTGCTCACCTCAGTGAAATTCAGTGGGAGTGTGTCAGTCAGCATGGGAGCCAGGGATGACCAAGCATGCAGGACCTGGGTCTACCCACAGTGGAATCCAAGCATTCAGGACCCGGGTCTACCCACAGTGGAATCCAAGCATGCAGGACCCAGGTCTACCCACAGTGGAATCCAAGCATGCAGGACCCGGGTCTACCCACAGTGGAATCCATCTGTGTTCTGCCTACTGTGCGACAATCATTGAAGCCTGGTGTAAAGACACAGCTAGGAACAAAGACTTGTCGCATGACGATGAGTGAAACCATTTGCTCAGTGGGCTATAGCCAGAAGTCAACACCCTTGCTTGAATTTCGTAGGGCAAGATCCCTAGAGAGGAACAGCTTCGTGGTGGAGAAGGCACCGGGTGAGCCCGAACGAGGCTGCTGTCTTGGTGTGACGGTTTGAATGAGAATGTCCCACATAGGTTCATATGTTTGAATCCTTGGTCCCCAGTGGGTGGAACTGTTTGGGGAAGGATTAGGAGGTGTGGCTTTGTTGGAAAAGGTTTGTCACTGGGGGTGGACTTGGAGGTTTCAAAAACCCATGCCAGTTCTCTGTCTCTCTGTCTCTGTCTCTGTCTGTCTGTTGGCAGGCATGTTTGACAAGTACTAAAGCCTTAGGACCCATCCATACCCAATCAGGTCCCTCCTAGCCAACAAAATATACAGTCCTTCTGGGGAGAGAGTCCCATACTTGAGTCTGACACGGTGTGGTCCAACCCTCCATACAATGGTTCTTTTCTCAGGGATTGGTCTTGTGAGGTCTCTAGTCCTCTCTGGGAGATGATGATGTGGTGTTAGATTTATTTTTACTGTGGTTGTTTGATGAGAAATGCACACTACAGGCTCATGCATAGGAACACTCAGTCCTCAGTTGGTGGTGTTCTGTTGGAGCTTCTGGCTAGCCCCTGCACTGTCTGGGAAACCCCAGTTCTCTCTCTCTCTCTCTCTCTCTCTCTCTCTCTCTCTCTCTCTCTCTCTCTCTCTCTCTCTCTCTCTGTCTCCTAACCCAGCCTGCTTAGAGAGTCTCCAAACAAAGGAAAGATGCCAAAAAACCCAGTTCCACATTCTTGGTGGCTACTGCAGCTTCCGCCACGATGCAGCCAGACACCCAAGTCCCCACCTAAACACCTAGCTTTTGACCATACTGGGGCACAAATCCAGCTTATGGCGGACACATCATCACCCTTTGCCTACAATCTATAAACCTTCCTGCCTTAGATTGGGCATGTGGCTTCTCTGGCCTCATTCTCTGACACCAGGGAACCTGCCCAGGAGTTGCTTTGCTCTCATAAACTTGCTGTTATACTGTTTCAGTTTGGCTTGATCTGGCTCACTGCATAGGAGGAGAAACTTATTATGAGGGGCAGAAAATCTATCAGGCTGTATTATTTTGGGAAATTATGGAGCCTTTATGGGGTGTAGCCTTATTGGAAGTACATTCTAGGAGTGCACTTTGAAAGTTAGTAGTCTGAGACCTCACTTCCTGGGCTCTCTCAAGTCCCCCACCCCAGCTTCCTGTGTATGGAGAAAATGTGATGAGGCAGCTTCCTGTTCTTGCCTTCCCCCACTGTGACACTGTGATGGACCCTATCCTTCTGGAACCTTAGGCTAACCCCCCCCCCTTCCCTGCGTTTCTTTTGGTCTTGGTGTTTGTCACAGCACAGACAGAGGCTAATACACTTGGGAACCTGTGTATGCTGCACGCGCCAGGTGCTCAGGATGGTGTTTGAGACTCACACAGGCACTCCCTTCAGGTGTGACGAATGTGCCACACGGCCCTTCATGAAGAAATGCACTGCAGCTATTCCATTCTTGGGACCCAACAGCTCTGGACTCCCAGCCAGCTTCTGGTACGAGCTCGCGTGCTTCTCCAGGTGGGCAGCTTTCCTATGGTATTGTTGTTCCTCAGCCAAAGTTGGTCACGGGGTATGGGAAGGACAAGAAGATCACAGTGTGGCCTCTGCTGTTGTGTGACTTCTCCTGAGGAGCTGTGAACAATCTATATTCACCTTAGAGATAAGCCTTATAGACCAATGTAAGGATTCTTGCCCTGAGGTGAGGTGAGGGTGGCGTGGAGATGGGGCACCTGTTCCCTCACAATGGTTAGTGAACAAATGGCCCTTTGTTGCCAGGATTTATTAGTACAGCCCTCAGGACTGTACACAAACCCTGGAGGGAGCTTTAAAACCTACTAACCAGGAGCAGGCAGGAGAGGCTATGGGTCAGGAGAGGCCTGGGTTCTCAGCCCTTCACCAGGCCTGGGTACATCTGATGCCATGAGCAGTGAGTCTCCTTGGAGAGCAAGAGGAAGTCAGGGCCTGTGAGGCTCACCCAGGGATGACAGGCAGGTGTGACAGGTCTCTGGCAGCTCTTTTCCAGCATTCTGGTGGCTGAGGACACAGAGGAATAATCTCCAGTGCCCACTTGGGACTGGGTTATGGTGCATGAGCTCCGAAAGCAGGATGATTGCTTCTGTGACTCATCCCAGCCCCACATGCCGACTCTGGGTCCCTTGCTTCTGTGGTCATTGTTTTATACTCCTGCACCTGAGGCTCAGCGGGCCCATTTACCTCTCCTTCACCCTGGCTTTCTGTGGCATCCAGCTGTTTCTCATCTCAGGGTTGTTCATTCCTCTACAGCATCTGGGGAAGCAGCAAATCTCCTCATTTCCCTTGGAAGGTAGCTTAGCTGGACCCAACACCCTCAACTGTGTGGTCTGGGTCTGGCATCACTTCTAGCACACAGTAGGTTGCTCAAAAATCTGTTGAGAGGATTAGTAAAGGCATTTGCTGTGCAAGCACCATGACCTGAGTTTCCCAGGGGAGGGAGAGAACCAAATTGACTCCATAAAGTTGTCCTCTGACCTCCACATGCTGTGATACTCACACAGCACATGGTACATGTCACACACAGCATGTACACACACATCACACACACATACACACCACATGCACACATCACACGTACACATATACATAACACACAGCATGCACACACACACATCATATACGTAATAAATGAAAAAATACTCTGGACAAGGGGCTGGGAGGTGGCTCGGCTCACGTGGTAAAGAGCTTGCCTGGCCAGCATAAGGACCTGAGTTTGGATCTCTGGAGTCTGTATGGAAAGCTGGGCACTGTGGTGACCCCTGCAACCCCAGAGCTGAGAGCTGAGACATGGGAGACAGAGTGGCAGGTCTCTGGAAACTAGCAGCCTTTGAGCCTGGCCTACATGTCAAAAGTTCCAGGCTGAAGTGAGACCCCATCTCAGAGTGTTGATGACCGCTCCCACACACTGATGTTTCTTATACCCAACACCGTATATAGGGAACATGGAGAATCGGAATGGTCGGATAAGCAAGGGAAGTGTCAGAGGTGGAGAGGGACATTCACGGAGGCTCTGTCCCCCAGCACCTGCTCTTCTAGAGCAGCTGGCACACACAGAGGGGCAGTATTGCTACAGTTCCGGAAGAGCTGCCCCGAGCCGGCGGTGTGTCAATGCTGACTTTCTTCCTCTGCTCCTTGAATTTCATGGATGTGACATTTCATTTCTGGAGGAAATCGATATTCGGATTGGCAAACAGACACAAATGTTGCAATCATTCTCTGAAATGTTACACCAACATCACAGGCTGGCTGTGTCCCCAGTGGAGGAAGAGGGCATGTTTGAACATGTTTTGCTTAAATAGAAAAGGAGGGGCTCTGGGAAGGGAATGGTGAAGGGAAGTGGAGTGTAAACACTGATTGTGGAAAGGCAAGAAGGGCACCTGAGCTCCGGACAGGCTTGGGTTCCTTTACCCAAGATGGGGAACTGAGCCAAGAGGGTGCTGTCTGCCTATCAGCTGGGGCAGCCTCAGGTTGGTGAGAGCCAATGGGCAGCCTACAGCTCAGCCAGTCTGCTGTGGGAGACCAGCTCTCACATTTACTCAAGGGACTCTGGAGGAATGAGTAATAAGAGACTCAGTTAGAAATAAAGAGGGGAGAGAAATGCAGGATAGTCTCGGGTGGGCCTGGATCCTTATCCACCAGCCCAGAGCTTTATTCCAAAGGGCTGTTTATACAATGCCAAGAGGAGAGGCAAAGGACCTCCCCCTTGCCAGTTACAGCCAAGTATAGACCCTTACAAACATCTGTTACTCAGGCCAGTGATCCAATCAACCTCTTAGGCAGTCCTGCTGGGAATAGCCACTAGGAAACCTAAAATGGGCTCCAACAACCTGCCTAGGAACTGGCCCCCTGCTAGATGATGGGTTGGATGGGGAGGAGAAATACAATCAGAGAGGTCATCACAGCTCCCCTAAAAGAGAACTTGGCCCTTGGACTGGTCCACTTCGTGTTGCTATGGCAAAGCAGCTAAGGCTGGAACTCAGTGTATGAAGATGAAGGGTTGAGGGTTGTTTGTTTTTTTCCCTCTCCACGTGTTTTTGGAACTCACAGGTTTGTGATTGTAATGCCCCGTGCATTTTGTATCCAGTGAGGGCCCTTGGGTTGCATCCCGGGAGGTGACAAAGCAGAAAATAATGGATGTGTGTCCAAGGGGCCAAGCCCACGAGTGGCTTCACTCTATCATGTCAGGGACAGTGAGGGTCCAGAAAGCACGTCCCCCACTCTTTCCTGGCTCCCTGTGCCACCTCAGTACCACACAGTCCCATGAGAACTAACAGTGCAAACCTCCATGAAGGTGGCATCCCCAAGACGACAGTGCTCACCCCAAGGTCTTAAAAGTACTATCACCCCAACACCACCATAATGGGAACCAGCTTCCAGCATATGAGCGTTTGAAGAATACCCTTGAACATTATCCAAACCTCAGCATCCCTCTTCTTTAGTGTCCTGTTTCCTTCCATGACAAAATGCCAGAGATGACTGACTTCTGTGAAGAGGAGGTTACTTTGGCTTAATTTTGTTGTTTTCAGCCTGGGGTTGTCTGGTCTCTTCTCATTGGACTGTATCACAGGAAACTGCTCACGTCATGGTAGCCAGGAAGTGAGAGAAAGGAAAGGGACCTGGGTCCCCCAAAGACCTAACTTCCTTTCATCAAGTCCCTCCTCTTAAAGGACCCACCATGTTCCACCAGGGATACTGCTTCTAACAGCAGCATGTTACTGTCCAGGTTCTTCTAGAGGATAACCCCTCCTGCATCATCACTCAGCCTCTACTTCTGTGGAGTCAGTGAAAATGCTTCCCGCATGAGTTGCTGCAGTTTATGAAGTCCATTCCCAGGCCCTCTGAGGCTCTCAGCACAGCTCTGAAGGAAGTTGATTGTTCCTGGGACAAAGGAGCCCAGAGTGAAGCCCAAGGCCACACAGCAAGTGCTGGGCAGAACTTGAATCTGAACTTAGGTATTTCTGTTCCCCTAAACTGACTGTTACATCTCTGTAGCAGGAATCTTAAAAGTTCTTATTAATAAAAACAAACCTGAGGCAGCTATTGGGGTGAACTGGAAGATCAGAGAACCAGAACAAACCACAGCTAACCTCACCTGGCCAACTTCTCAGCTGATCTTGTTTCCTCAGACTGGAAGCCTCTGTGTCCTCATATCTGAATGGCTCTCAGCTGAACTGTGCTGCTCAAAATTGCTGTGGGATGTTCTGTATGTCCTGTGGGAGCCCATTTTCGGGTTCCTCGTGGCTTTACCCAGCAGGTCCGCATAGAGGATGATTAGGACCACGGGCCTGAGTGAAGGTGTCTGAGATGGTCTGCACTTGGCTGTGCTGGGGGATGGTCTGTATGTCAAGTTGCTCTGATTGGTCAATAAATAAAACACTGATTGGTCAGTGGCTAGACAGGAAGTATAGGCGGGACTAACAGAGAGGAGAAAAGAAAGAACAGGAAGGCAGAAAGAGTCACTGCCAGCCACCCGCCAAGACAAGCAGCATGTGAAGATGCTGGTAAGCCATGATCCATGTGGCAGGGTATAGATTTGTGGAAATGGATTAATTTAAGCTATAAGAACAGTTAGCAAGAAGCCTGCCACGGCCATACAGTTTGTAAGTAATATAAGTCTCTGTGTTTACTTGGTTGGGTCTGAGCGGCTGTGGGACTGGCGGGTGACAAAGATTTGTCCTGACTGTGGGCGAGGCAGGAAAACTCTAGCTACAAAGCTTAACCAGCCAAATGCGTCTAGTTTCTGGTCCTCATACTTTATATACCTTTCTGCTTTCTATGATCACTCCCTGGGATTAAAGGCTCACTTTCTGGGATTAAAGGCGTGATTCACCATGCTTGGCTGTATCCTGGAACACATGATTTTTCTGCCTATGGAATGATAGGATTAAAGGTGTGTGCTATCACTGCCTATCCTCATGTTTAATATTGTGGCTGTTCTGTCTCTGACCCCAGATAAGTTTGTTAGCGTACACAATATTTTGGGGAACACAATACTACCACACACCTCAGTTAAGACCAAGGCAGCCATTATCTCCTCCAAGGCTTTGAAATAACCCACTCTCTGAGCACCCAACGCCATTTCCTCTCCTCCCCACCCCCAAAGATGAGGAATCACATGGGGAAAACACATGGACCTTATGCAAGCAGATGTCACCTCTTCGGTTGTTAGTGTTTGCATGGGTGTCACGGAGAGTGGGGTGTCACCTCTTTAGTGTCCTTTCTTGGCACAACCAGAGAACTACAGGCTGGCTCCTGGGATCCTTTAGCTTGGCATTTCTGGAGATATAGTTGTGTGTTCCTGCCCATGTCCCTTTCTGTTGCAACCCTGTACACCAGGGTGAGACCCCAGGCTGAGACTGCTTGCCTTGGAGACCCATCACAGTTGCTGGGAGTCAGAGCTCTCAGTCTGGCAGTGGTGTGTGCCCCTGAGTGGGGTTTTCTGCAGGTTGTTCTGATGCCATGCTTACCTCAATTCCTGCACCAGGCACGGAGGGCTGAGGAGGCCAACACACCTTCATGGCTGACAGTTTCTTTTTGGGCAGACTTGAGGTCACTCCCACTCTTGCTCGTGGGCTCATCTGTGTATGTAAATCCAGGCTCACGTGGAATCCCTGCAGTTAGTTTAACCAGAACCCCCACCCCCAGATCTGATTGACAGCCTTATCCTGCACCCACCAGGAAACCCACACCTCCCTTCAGCAAGACTCCTAGATTGATCTAACGAAAACACTTAAGGTTTTTCCGAGTCACTTTCCATCCTCCAACCTACACCAGCTCTTGGTCTGAGTCCCTATTTGCCTTTCTGTGTTCAGAGTTGAACCCCACTCTACCCCTCTATGAAATATTACTTTCATGGTCCCTGAAAATAAATCCAAGTTTCTAAATAAAGCCTTCCTTCCCACATTCCATCGGTTATTGGGGAATGCTTCTGTTCTTAAGGGGAGGGGAGTCTGACCAAGAGAGTTGTGGCTTGGCTGGGACATCTTAGGGATGTGATGGGACCAGAGAGATGGAATCTGACTGTGTCGCACAAGAAGGGAGCAGCCATAGGCCAGCCATACCTGGATATTTAACTGGCTGAGCAATTAGCAGTACAATCTCATAAATCATCCATCACTTACAATTCTCTATTTTTCAACAAAAACCATGCATGAATTCATTTCCACATTTTATGTCTTGCTTATTTTAGATCTTTTTGGCTCACGTTCTTGTCACATCTGTAGGTCATTAGGTGAGCATGCTGTTAATAATTCTCTGCATTAAATACCTGGTTTGGTTGTGGGTAGCCAGATGGGCAGGCACTCTCAGGCTCTAGTCCTTCTTGTTCCTTACAGCTGGATCTGAAGGCATTTTAATCTTGAAAATGGACCTTATGGTCTATCTCCTATACAACATGAGGGGAAAACGGGCTCTGGGAAGCAAGGTTGGTATGGTCAGGTCACTGACCCACTCACAGGAAGAAGGGGGGCCGTCTGCAAGACATCTTTTCATTTATTCTTTTTTCTGATGCAGTGAAATGTAACAGAATAAATTTTAAGTCAGGATGGCTTCTAAGAAGCAGCTTCCACCTGATTCAGAAAGGTGACAACTCTAGACCACCCCAGACCTCAGACCACCCCAGACTACTCCAGATCATCTCAGACAAGACCACCCCAGACTACCCCTGACCAGAGCACCCTAGGCCATTCCCAGACCATCCAGACCACTCCAGATCACCCCAGACAATCTAGACCAGACCACCCTAGACCAACCCAGACCACCCTAGACCAGAGCACTCCAGGCTACCCCAGAACACCCCAGACTACTCCAGATCACCCAAGATCACCCCAGACCAGACCACTCCAGACCACCACAGACCACTCAGACCACCCCAGAACACCCACAGTTAAGGAGCTGTATTTGAGGTAACCAAGAATAACTAAGCTACATCTGGCAGCTCTGATAGAGAAGGCTCTCTGCCATGGTAAGTGACAAGCTGGTCATACGTACTATAAACATAGTCTAATTAGCAGCCAGATCCCTGCCAGGTCAGCAGCTGACAGCTAACAGACAGTCGAGGTCAACAGCTAGCCAAGCTCAAGCCAAGGTGGACAGGGCAGGGCTTCTACCACCCGTAACTATATAGGCAGAGCATGAGCATCACATGGTCATCTTTCTGTTGGGCCAGGGGAGCGTACACAGAGTATGTAGGCTGTCCGTTTTCTCGATCTGTGGCAGTACTGGGGGAGATGACCTCAGTTTCTGTATAGTTGCTGCCCAGCTACAGACAAAACAGTTCAAGGATTTTCCTCTCTTGGGAACCCTCAACCGTTTTTGGGAGTTTCTCTCACTTTCCCCAAATTCCTTACTTTCCCCTGATGTCCCTTCACTAGTGTGGACAATGGACTTGGGTGCCATTGTGTCGTGTGCCATTGGGTGACTTGAGTTTCTGGCACCCTAAGGTCCCTGGGTCAAGCAATCTGAGTCTAGGAAGTCTCCATCATTCTCAAAACTGCATCGATGTGTTTGATTACTTGATCCCCAGGTGGTTGGTGATGCTGTTTGGGAAGGCTTCAGAAGCTGTAAGCAAGGCGCATCCTCTTGGACCAGAAAAAAAGATATTAGTGGGAAACTGGTAAAGTTCATAGGATGATTATATCTCAGTAACCTATTGCTATCCATGTTTGTTCAGTTTTAATTTGTTACTTTTGATAAATGCATCAAACATTTCACAATGTAAGATTTCAATGTTGGGAAGGGGTGCAGTCTTTCCACAAAGGGCTAAATTGTATGTTAGTCTTCTCAAGCCTGGGTGCTTCTTCAATAGTGAACACTATTGCTTGCAGTTCAGGAGGAGACTGCAGGCTGACTGAGTGTCCAGAAGGTCAATTCCTGGTTCATAGATGGCATCTCACTGTGTTCCCAGGCAAGAACGAGTAGGGGATCTCTCTCTCTCTTTCTCTGTCTCTCTGTCTATGTCTCTCTCTGTATGTCTCTGTTTGTCTCTCTCTTTAATTTTTAAGTGTGTGTGTGTGTGTGTGTGTGTGTGTGTGTGTGTGGTCTGTGTGTGGGTATGCACACGTGAGTGCAATGCTCATAGAATGCAGAAGAGGGTGTCAGATCTCCTGGAGCTGGAGTTACAGAGGGTTGTGAGCCACCATATGGGTTCTGGGAACTGAACTTGGGTTCTCTGTGAGAGCAGTATGTGCTCCTAAGCATCAGGCCGTCTCTCTGACCCTCAGAGTCTCTAATAAAGGCATTGATCCTATTAATGAAGGCTTTGCCCCTATAGCCTTTTCACCAAAGGACTTACCTTCTGATACCATCAACTTCAGGCTCAGAACTTCAGTAGATGAATCTTGAGGGGACAAACCCATCCAGAGTAAAGCACATGGCTACTGATTTTGAATGAATGCTCTTGGTCACAATCAGTAAACAAGAATCTGTGTCCTTTTCAGCAACTCTTACATAAATTGGAATTGGTTTCAAAAATAAAAAGTTTGCAAAAACAAACAGCTCAAACAGCTAAGAGATAGGAATTCTCAGCAAGTTAAAGGCTGTAAAAAAGGTAAATGGAAATGTTATATATTTAAAGCACAGACTGAGCAAAGAATTCATTACATTGCTTAAGAGAGACTGGACTCAACTCAGCCATACTTCAAAAACACTGAAGATAGATCTCTAGAAATTATCTAAACTGAAATTCAGAGAGATATATGAGGCGGTAAGAGGAATGCTCACATCTGTGGATAGGATCAAATGGTCTAAAACGTGTGGGTTTAAAGCCAAGGAGGAAAGTGAAAATGGGACAGAAGAAATCACAGAAGAGAGAGAGGGTACCAGAGAACTTCCCACCATCGGCGAGAGTCGTTAACCCACAGCTTTGAGAAGCTCAGTAAATACAGAGACAAACCATACTCACATCCATAAAATTCAAGCTGATGAGCCTATGAGATAAAGATGGAGTTTTTAATCCCAAGAGAGACAAAAAGATGCTCTGAATGCAGGAGATGGATGTGAATTGAGGTTGATTTCTCACGGTAGAAGCCCAGAAGATAACATAATGACATCTTTAAAGTGGGCGAAAAGCACAAAAGCCTGCCAATCTAGAATTATGCATTTAGAGACAGTAGGCTTCAGATATGGAGGCATATTTAAGATCAGGCGTTCTTTTTCTATGGAGACAAAAGCTGAGATAATTTAGTACCCACAGACTTACATTAGTGGAATTGCTAAGAACGTGTTCTCGGGGCTCAGAAAAGATATGGAAAAAAAAAAAACAAAAAAAACTAGGTAGCATCTGGAACCAAAGGAAGAAAGTCACAGAACAGACAAGAGCTGGTACATTCTGAGTGCCTGCCTCTGCTTAGTTAATGTGTTTAATTACATTTAAAAGGCCACCGACTCCTTAAAACAATAGACATTTTATTTGGGGAGAGGGAGTTGGACCATATGAGTGTAAAATATGGCGAAGGAAATCCACGAATAGCAGTGCAGGAATAGCAATGGAATTGGCTGCCATAAAATTCTTGCCTCAGTCTGGCAAGATGGCTCCATGGGTAAAGGTGCTTGCTGCCAACGAACCATCCTCAGATCCAACATGGTAGAAGGAGAGAACTAACTCACTCAGGTTGTCCTCTGACCTCCATTGTGTGTGGTGACACACACACACACACACACACACACACACACACACACACACACACACGCATGCACAGAATAAATAAATAAAAATATAATTAAGGTTCTTACCTGGTTTGTGAAAGCAAAATCTGCCATCTTAAAGATGAACAGTTTAATAGCTGTTTGGTACTAGAACATAACTCAGAAGGGATTTAACTAGACCTTGACATGGGAAATAAATGATACACTGAAAAAACAATGCAATTCACTCCAAAGGAGGAAGGATAGAAGAAAAATTGATAACAAAATGGGTAAATAAAACCAAGCTGCCATTGTGGGGTAGACATCTTGGAATAAAGAGGCAAGTTGGCAGCTTTATGCCTTGGGACCCGAGAGACATCACACAGAAGCACTGAGATGTTGGACGCACACCAACCCCATCCCATCTCCAGCTTCTTGTTCTATGGGGATGTGGTTCCTAATCTTTGAAATAGATTTCTCCATTATTTAAGTCTCAGCCACTCCTGGTATCATATTCCCCTCATGCTTTGGAGCAAATCCAGAAGGCTACTTCTGCAGCATCCGGTATGAAACCACCATAGATTCGTGTGTTCCCACACTTGGTCCCCAGTGGGTGGCCCCTCTTTGGAAATAAATGAAGTCCTGATGGAGGAAGGGAGTCACTGGAGGAGGGCCTTGAGGACTTAGAGCCAGCCCCACGTCCTGCTTGCATTCTGCAGCTTGACCATGGAAGCATGGTGGCTGACCAAATCCACACTCCCACTGCGTGCCTCCCCCTTCATGATGAACTGCATCCTTGACCTGTAGATGAAAACATTCCTTGTGTCGCTCCAGGTGTTGGTGCACAGCAGTGAGAAAGGTAACTAATCAGCGGCTCTGAGCTGCACATATCTACCTGGATGCTCTCATTGCCATGCATAGGAGATTTTAGAGTCAGAGCGTCAGGTCTTAGCTGGTTCTCCGAGCCACCTCCTGCTTTCTGTGCAGCCCTGTAGGCATAGGCCCTGCTCAGTTCAAGGCCATGTGACTCTTTTCCATTCTTCATCCTCCTGCCCCAAACAGCTTCCCAACCGCAGGACCAAATTCTGGAGTCTAAGGCTGTGGCAGTAGCATTGACCCAACACATGCAAGGCCCTGGGTTCCATCTCTAGCATAGCCAAACACACAAACAAAACTTTGGGCCTCTGTCCTCTACCCTTGATCAATTAGATTCAGGCTCTGCAGGTTCTAACAGTCTCTGTCCCAATCTCTCTTCTCCGTGTTCTTAGTGTTCCCACCGCAACACCCCACTTCTCTCACTCTTCCCTCCATTCTCTGCATTCTTTTGAAGCATCTTTCAACTCATCCATGCTCAGGTCCCCACAGGAAGAAGACTCATTTCTCAACTCTGATCTTTAAGCACTGCTCTCCAGGGTTGCCTCCTCCAGATGCTCCAGAGGTGACATTCAGAGGCAGTCCCTGTGCACAGGCCTTCCAGGGTCCTCTGGCTCTCCTTGTCTGTGGAGATGAGAAACTGTTGCAGAACCCCTTGGAAAGCTGGTGACATGGCAGGTGGCAGGCTAGCCTGGGAATGTCGGGGGCAGTCAGGTGGCAGGCTAGCCTGGGAATGTCGGGGGCAGTCAGGTGGCAGGCTAGCCTGGGAATGTTGGGGGCAGTCAGGTGGCAGGCTAGCCTGGGAATGTCGGGGGCAGTCAGGTGGCAGGCTAGCCTGGGAATGTCCGGGGCAGTCCTCCAACCCTTGATTCTGGTTCACTGTCTAGGGGTATGCCCTTGCCCCTGGGCTTCCTACCTCTTCAGATTCTGTCCTTTCTTGCATTAAGGTACAATCCTATCTTACTTCCCTCCCTGGATTTTAGCCACTCTACAGTGGTGAACCCAACTTTATACCTCTCCAGACCACACTTAGATTCTCCTTTGGGGAGCAGCCTGACTTCTGACAGAAGCTGACTGAGGTATTTGGAGCTGCTCTCTGTCTCAGTACCTCTTCACGATGCAGGCTCCTGAGGGCACAGTCATCTATCTGCTCAGGGTTCTCAGCCAGCTGTGTAGCCCAGCAAAACAGCCATCACGTGGTGTGTGTGTGTGTGTGTGTGTGTGTGTGTGTGTGTGTGTGTGTGTGTGTTTTGAAGGGAGGGTCTCAGCATCCCTAGATTGGCTAATGGTGGAGCATGCAGAGCTCTTGGTCTACAATATGGAGGGAGACACCAGTGCTGCTGAGGTTTTACAATGGGGATGGGGTGGTGTTTGTTGGCAGGCCACGTCTTCCCAGCACCAGGGACTTCTGGTGGGGATCAGAGCAGAGCGGAACATAATGGAAAGCGACCAGCCAGCAAATGAGATGATACTGACAGTCGGCACTGGGGATCCAGCTGGAGCCTCGGTAACTAGGCAGAGACCCCTGGGTAAGCCCCGTGGTCAGAAACCATGGCAAGACTCTTTCTCCTGGCAGGGGCTGTTGCCGGGACTGAGGACAGCCCAAAAGCAGGGTACCTGTGCCCTGGACTCACCTGATGCCTCTGTACTTCATTCAGTCCCTTGCACATGAATGATGCTTGGATAATATTTATGATTATTGCCCTTTCTATCTGTAGCTGGTGCCATAGAGTCTATGGGCTTCCAGAATGGAGCATGAGAGTCCTCCAGAGGTTTGGGGCCAGGATAGTGAAAGGACCCTCCTGAGGGAGGAATAATGTGGGAAAGTACTGCCGGGAAGCTGATATGTCCTTCCGGAATGAATGTATAGGAAGCCATGTGGTAGTAGACAGGGTACATTCTTGAGAGCTGCCCAAGGAAGACTAGCCTGTAGCTTCAAATCCCAGCTCCTGCCTGGGAGAGAAGAAGTGGGAATTAGGGCTCCTCTTGTGGCACCTGGGATTCCGGTGTCCAGTGGGAAGCACCAAGAGCTGCTGCGTGTCCTGGTTTGTCCCTCTGCATGCCCCATATGTATCATACCCTCATTGGATTTCTATTAGATTTGGGCCACCCCGGGGCTGCATGACCTCATCTCAAGATCTTATCTTACAGGCAGGAGACAGAGCTCGGCTTGTAAAGTGCTTACTATGCAGAGCCTAAGTTCAATGCCCAGAACCTATGCAAAAAAGCTGGGTGTGTTCCACCCTCCTGAATGCTTAAGGGAAGTTCCTTGTCTGTGTATCCTGAATAATGGGTGTTAACAGCTTAGATGCAAGATTGTAAAACATCAGTAGTGAACTTCTGTCATCTGGGTTCTCCCATTGTGCTGTAAGCCTGTATTTAAGACCCTCCTCCCTCCTTCAATAAATGACATTCGGCATTTAAAAAATATATATAATTGAATGAATACTGCGAATGTAATCTATGAATACCACAAATGTGATTAATATCATGAGTGTAATTAATGAATATCATGAGTGTAATTTAAAAAATAAAAATTAAAAAAAAAAAGCTGGGTGTAGTCACACATGCTTGTAGCCCCAGTACTGGGAGCAGAGATAAGTGGACCATGGGAGCTTCTTAGCCACACAGCCTTGTTAGCCTGAAGGGTGAGTTCCAGGCAAGCAAGGACCTTGTCAAGGTGAATGGTGTCCAATGGGGGTGTCACCTGATGCTGAACTCTACAAGCAGGCATGTGCATGCATGGGCACACACACATCTTAATATAATAGGCATGCAAAGACCCTTTGTCTAAACACAGTCACTTGCACTAGGTCCAGATATGGGGGTTCAGGTAGGTCGTCTGGGTGTTGTGATTCTACCTGCTCTGCAGTGTGTGTATTGGTATCTTGTAGCTATGGCTTTTGGGGGGCAGCCAGTCTTCTCCAACCCCCTGGAAGTTTGGTGGAATCACTGAGACGACCACAGGAGGGCAGGAAAGCCTGGCTAGGGACATAGAAGCCAAGATGGCAGCAGGAAATTCCGGTGAAGGAGGCAGAGCGAGGGCCGAGTCCTGGAGTTGGGTGAAAAATGGCTGAAACTAATAAAGGTCTGTGAAGTACAGAGCTGGACCAACAACTTGTAACCACTTGAAACCATAGAAGACTTAAACCAGAAAGAAAGATGGGCTCAGTTTTTTGAGAGCAGAAAGGAAAAGGAGACCTGATTACTGGGGGGCTCGCTATGGGGTGTCAGTGAAGGAGGGGGGTTCCCTCTCGCCCTCCCTTGTCTGTCTCAGAACCCTACTATTCACACACAGGAATACAGTTCCCCTAGCAGGGGTGGCCACTGTCTGTCTCTGTCTCCTCCATCTCCTGCAGCTTCTCCTTTCCCAGGCTGAGGCCAGACCAAGGCTCAGCTCATTAAGACTCAAGACACGGAGGGGTCCCGTGGCACCAGCTGCGGGTGTGAGGGACTCACGCCTTTCTTTAGTGTGCCTGCTGCTCCTGCACCACCAGCTATGGAACTATTCATCTGTGACATCAGTGGGCCTATTAAGAGGGAATACAATTTCATAGCTACAGATAGGAGATTAGACAGATGAATGCGAAGTCTATGAAATAGACTAGGGCGGGGAGAACAATTTCCCAATGATGAGCCTGCTGACTTGGGCTGTTGGTTTATGTGATTGCAGTCAGTCTCCTGACCACAGCAGGCATTAGTTTTGAGTGATAGGGTCTGCAGTCTGCAGTGAAATGCTTACACCTACTTAGGGGTATGGAGAGCAGGGCCAGCCTCCTAGGGGTGTGCACACAGACACACGTACACACACAGAGTCTGCTCAGAGCATTGGCAATGTTGAGGGTTTTGCCTCCTGGTACTGAGTGTGCAGAATGCTGCAGACAAGTGTGGAGTAAGCTGGCCGATGGCCTGGGACACATCAGCTGCTCCTACGAGGACTCCTCAGGGGAACTCTGTGAGGCTCCATCCTTGTTGGCAGCACATGCTGATGGCTGCAGCTGCTAGGACAGCAGGAGGGTCTGACCCAAATGCTCCCCAAGGCAGATCCTCTCTGGGGGCTGTTGGACCCGTCCCACACGCCTGCCCAGTAGTTGGTCTCTGTCTCATCCCCTTGTGCCAGCTTTTAAGAGGATCAGGCTCTCCTGCAGCATGAAGGGTGCCTGTTCTTCACTTTCTGCCTGGTGACACACCTCAGGGCTGAGTTCCCAGCTCAGCAGAATTCTTAGAAGGACACCCGGGGTTTGCTTGCTTTCATGCAGAAAACCCAAGTAACTCAGTGGCAGAAGGCTTTGGGAGCTAACCACGTGACCCTGAACACTTTTCTAAACAATCCGAGGGATGCCTGGTCTTCTAAGTAGGGTGAGTGAAAGACCATCTCTTGGGCGCTGGGGATCGCATGGAGAGGGCTTAGTAGCCTTCCACAAGCCTCAGATCCTACACAGGCATTAGCTACCATTGCATCAAAGCAACTGCTGCTGTTGCTGTTGGCACCACCTCCCCCCATCACCCTCATCATCTCTGTGATTGATGTAATCATCACCACTGCTATCGTCATCATCACCACTAGCATTACCACAATTAGTACCACCATCCTCCTCCTCATGATCATTAGAGTCACCCTCATCATCATTGTGGTTGATATCACCCTCCTCCTCATAATCACCATTAGCATCACCATTACCATCTTTGCCACCATTATCATGACCCGATGACACCAACGTCACCATCATCACAATTATCACCTTCATCAACCATCATCCTCACCACCACCATCACCACCGTCACCACCACTGTCACCACCGTCACCACCAGCACCATCATAGTTATTTGCACATAGTTTACCTTAGACTGTTAAGGTTTCTGAAGAATGTTTCTCGTTTACAAATTTTATAAAAATGCACACACACACACACACACACTTGAGAAGGGGAGAGAAATCTGGTGAATGAAAACTGGTTAAAGAGAAAAGGAAACACAGAAGGTGCCCCCAGAGTCACTGGCCCACACTTAGGCATCTGAAAAGTGATCCAGTCACAGGGCTGATGGATCTGGCTACAGAGGGACACCACATCTAGCTTTCATTCAAGACAGTCTCTGTCACCTTTCCAACAGTGGTGGTGTGGCACTTTAGCAGATACTGTCATGCTCCTGCTGGAGTCACAATGGCAGCTAGTAGCTATCAGTTAAGTGTAGGTGACATCTTGCCTTTCAGGATGAGCTAAGTGTAGCTGGAAGTTTTCCTGTGTCCCACCAGGTCCTGCAGCTGCTCGAACTCAGTTAAACACACAGAGGTTTATATTATTTACAAACTGTGTGGTCTATGGCAGGCCTCTTGCTAGCTAGCTCTTATATCTTAAATTAACCCATTTCTATAAATCTATACTTTGCCACATGGCTCATGGCTTAACGGTACTTTTACGTCTTGCTTTTCCTGGTGGCGGCTCGCAGCGTCTGCCTTGCCTCTCCTTTCTCTTCCTGTCTATCTGTTTGGATTTCCCGCCTGCCTCTAAGCTGCCTTGCCATAGGCCAAACGGCTTTATTTATCAACCAATTAGAGCAACACATATTCACAGCGTACAGAAAGACATCCAAAGCAGCTAAGTTGGTTGGAAGTGCTGGGACACTAAGAGCCAACCAAAGACGTGACACTTCAAGGTGTGACAGGTCATGGATGATGACAGGACTTTCTGCACCGTCCTGGAGTTTCAGGAGAGACCACACGGAGGAACCAACCCCCATGGCCCAAAGGAAAAACGAGGACAGAGAAACTGGCACATACACAGTTGGAGAACTGCTCCTGTCACACACTCTGACACCCATGGGAGGAAGTGCGAAGCTAGGAAGGTTTAGCAGAGAGGAGGCATTGATGTCCTCTCTGTGTAGCTCTGAGAGGGCAGCTTGGAGTGTCAGACAGGTGAGGCTCTCAGTCGAGCAGGGTCTGGAAGCAGCATCCATGCCCCGGGTGCTGGCGATTTGATTGAGTTCTGGAACCTGGCAGAGCCTGTGGTGAGATTCCCTGGATCACTTGTAATTGACGGGAGGAAGGGGTCTCCATTGTAAATGTGCAGCTGGGGGTTAGAGCTCTTTTTAAAGATGTATTTTAACTTTATTTACATGTATGTGTATCTGCCATGTATGTACCAGGTGCAGTTGGAGTCGCATGTGAGATTTACTTCTCCAGTCCACCTTCCTGGGCGCTGGCCTTGCCCATTCCGGCTCCTGGTTCCCAGGGAATCAGCCAGCAATCGATGGAGGTGAACTGTGCGGCTGGGGAGCCCAGGACGTGTGCTAGGCTCTATGTGCTGAGCCTGGGCATTCTTCTGCAGCCTCAGGATGCCGGCACCAGCCACTCAGCTTTCCATGCAACATGGCTTCTCCTGTGTATTCTGAGGGACTCATGCTTCAAATGCTCCATCAAAGCAGAGCTGTAAGAAGAGTTTTTTTTTTTTTTTTTCCCCAAAAGAGGGTCAGACCAAACTGAGGTCTCAGAGACCACTCTCTTTTTTTAACTGTTGCTGTGGCAACAGGTGAGGACAGTTGCCAGCTCTGCATTACTTCCCAAGAGTCCGCACTAGAGCCAGAACATCCTTGTTTCTGAAGGACTAAGAAGCCTCCTGTTACAGAGCCCTGCTCCCTGGTGGTGAAGACAAATGGCTGTTCCTGCATGTCTGCAGCAGGCTTGCCTTGCAGACTTTGTGCCTCTCAACCTTAGACACGCAGCACAACCACACACTGCTTGTCTGCAGCAAGAGATAGCCAAGGAAGAGGAAGCCATCTGCAGATGCAGGTGTCTCAGTGTGGCTGAAGGTGGGGACTGTGACTCCAGGGCAAGCTGTCCAGCATGGCCGGCGCCAGCCACACGTGGCTCTGAGTCTCTGCTGCCGTGGTGTCAAATTCACACCTGCTATGTCCAGTGCTCACTGGGTTCCAAACACCTTGTACAAAGAAGAAGGTGATTGGGTTGGGCTAAGAGACAACTCAGTCAGTAAAACACCGGCCTGGAAAGTGAGGGACCTGAGCTGGATCTCCAGCACCAGTGAGAAAGAAGAGTCAGCTGTGGTGATGCCCGTGTTGGGGAGTCGGGTGTGGTGATGCCCCATGCTGGGGAGTCGGGTGTGGCAATGCCCTAAGTGCTGGGGAGTCGGGTGTGGTGATGCTCGTGCTGGGGAGCTGGGTGCAAAGAGAGTGTGAAGGTGTAGATGGCTGGCGAGAAGCCCTGTGGTATCACTTGGCACATGGATCACAGCCACACTAGGCATGTTCTCATCACAGCAGGGGCCACATTACTCCTGCCTTATCAGAAAACAACCAGCTTACCATGCAGGTCCAGAGGGAGCCAGGGCTCCACACTCAGTGCTCGCTGCCTGCATTAGTGTGAGGAGCGCCATGGTCCACACCTCCACCTCGGGACGAAGAGGTGCAGATGGGCTGAGTCCTCACCAGAGCTTCAGTGTGTGGCTTTGGGAATGGCAGCACATTTTCCCTCTTCAGGTGGAATGACAGAGCAACCTCTGTGTGTGTTTGGAAGCTGAAGAGAGGGAAGCATGGGACCAGGATTCAGACCCCAGATTTCATTCAGGGGTCAATTCCTCACTCTGCAGAGGATAAGTAGACGAGTCTGGCATTTGTCTTCCACCCTTTGGACCATGTTTATCTATTGAGCGCCTGCAAGAGCTGACAGCTATGGCTGTGGGTCATGTGGCTTGGCAACATGGGATGCCGAGACAGAGGCAGAAGAAACCGCTGGGCAAAGAGTGTCCTGGTCACAGAAGGCTGTCCCTGGGGGCAGCCACAGGCTCCACTAGACGTAAGGCCACTGTGTGGAGGTGGGAGGTGTGTCTCCAGAGACCCAGAATGGCAGAATGGAAGCTGGGGAAGGACAGTGACGCAGGTGAGGTGGGGAGAGGGGCGTGTCCCAGCCCACTCGGCCTCTTCTGAAAATGCGCGTATGAACGCAGCTTGAGCAGAAGCTCCAGTCTCACCTCTAAATCTCAGCCTTGCCCCTTCAACAGCTCTGGCCTCTTCCCTAGCAGGTCACTTCCATGCCAGACAAGACCCAGTGTACCTCTGCGAGGGTCTGCACACATGATGGTGGACATGCCAGAGAAGGTCTTTGACCTGGGTACTTGAGTGCCAATGGGAAGAGATAAGATGGACCAGCATCTAAGTAGATGGGTTACAGCTGTGGCAAGGGCTGGTAAGAACAGCCACAGGAGCTGTTGACTGAAGCCCTGGCATCTGCAGGAGCCCAGAGGGCTGAGGACACGTCCCTGGCTGGGTCACTAATGCAGTTAGCTGTCTGTTAATTCAGCAACTGCAGAGGTGGCCTGTGTTGTCACAGCTCGTGTGTGTGTGTGTGTGTGTGTGCATGTGTGCATGTATGTGGTGTGTGTGTGTGTGTGTGCATGTGTGTGTGGTGTGTGTGTGTGTGTGTGTGTGTGGTGTGTGTGTGTGTGGTGTGAGTGGTATGTGTGTATGTGGTGTGTGTCTGTATGTGGTATGTGTGTGTCTGTATGTGATATGTGTGTGGTGTATGTGAGTGGTATGTGTGGTGTGTGTGTGTGTGTGTGTGTGTGTGGTGTGAGTCGTATGTGTGTATGTGGTGTGTGTTGTGCATGTTACGTGGTGTGTTGTGTGTGTAGTGTGTGTGAGTGGTCTGTGTGCATGTGTGTGTGTAGTGTATGTGTGTGTATGTATGATGTGTATGTGGTGTGTGTGTGCGCATACGTGTGCGTGTGAGGGTGTGTACAAGTACCACCCACCATGATTTTGTTGTTGTTTGTTTGTTTTGAGACAGGTTCTCTCTCTGGCCTGGAACTCATCAAGCAGGCCAGGCTTGCTGGCTTTTGGGCCCTAGAGATCTGCCCGTGTCTGGCTGTCTGTGCTGGGATCACAGATGCACACCACCATGCCCACACCTCCTTTCCCTTTGTAACCTGGGATCTGGATGCACTCGTGAGGCGAGCACTTCACTGTCTGTTCAGGTCTGTGCAGCTTGTTTTCTGCTGTCAATGAAACAATTCCATAGAACGGCAAGTGTGCTCTGTTTTGTTTTTGTTATTTTCAGACAGGGCTTCATTATGTGACCCTGGCTGGCCCGAAACTCACTATGTGGACCAGGCTAGTCTTGAATTCACAGAGACCTGCCTGCTTCTGTCTCCTGACTGCCAGGAACAGAGGCGTGCTCCATCGTGCCTGATCCGGAGTGGGCAAATGTTAATGGAAAGAGGATTATTTGGGCACAGATTTCTGAGGTTCAAGGTCGAGAGGCTGTTCTGTCTGGTGACAACCTTCCTGCTGAGTCCTGAGGCAGCACAGGCCCATGTGAAAGAGACGGGGGGTGTGTACGCATGTGTGTCTCCTTTTGACGTCTCCTTTCCCTTCCCTCTTCAGAACTTGACCACGGATCTTTATTTGACTGTAATCACCCCCCAGGACCCCCACCTCCGAATGCCATGGTTTGGCTAAGTTTCCATCCTCTGAAAACTCACAGTGGGACTGAGACCTAGCATACTCTCAAGCTGCCAGACCACAGCAGCCCTCATTATTTTGCATCTGATTTTCACATCTACCTGTACCATATTTCAAGAACACTGTGTGCCAAGTAGTCTTTCCACAGAGAGCACATGGTGCGAGCAGAATCTGCTGTAACCTTCTAGCAGCCTGCCAGGCCAAGGGAAGGCCCCTGCAGTGGGAGACATAGAGTTCTGGTTCTGCTTTTACTCTTCTTTAGTGACTTGTTCTCATTCTCTCTCTCTCTCTCTCTCTCTCTCTCTCTCTCTCTCTCTCTCTCTCTCCTCTCTCCCTCTCTCCCTCTCTCTCTCTCTCCCTCTCTCTCCCTCTTCACCTCCACCCCTCTCTGTCTCTCTCCTTGCTAAACTGATTAGTGTTCTCATTTTTCTCTGTCTGCCTCAAGATGGAATCTTGCAGAAGAAGCATCAGCGCAACATGGGTGGAGTTAGCTTTCTGTGTCCACTGCTGCTCTCTCTCCAGGCCGTGTCCACACTGTCTCTCTCTCTCCAGGCCGTGTCCACACTGTCTCTGCTCTCTATCCAGGCTGTGTCCACACTGTCTCTCTCTCTCTCTCTCTCCAGGCCATGTCCACACTGTCTCTCTCTCTCCAGGCCGTGTCCACACTGTCTCTGCTCTCTATCCAGGCTGTGTCCACACTGCCTCTCTCTCTCTCTCTCTCTCCAGGCCGTGTCCACACTGTCTCTGCTCTCTCTCTCTCCAGGCCATGTCCACACTGTCTCTCTCTCTGGGCCGTGTCCACACTGTCACTGTCTCTCTCTCTCTGGGCCGTGTCCACACTGTCTCTGTCTCTCCAGGCCGTGTCCACACTGTCTCTCTCTCTCTCCAGGCCGTGTCCACACTGTCTCTGCTCTCTCTCTGGACCGTGTCCACCCACCCTCTGTCCCTGCTGTGTCGCTGTGAAGACTAACGCCGCAGGAGGAAGAGGCTCCATGACCGACTTAGCTCAGTGTACAGCCGAGCCCCAGTGCTTGTTTTACTATTTAAGCGATGCGATGACCATTGTCTCTGAAATTCTGCTTTTTGGTCCTGATTTATTTCTCTGAAGGGATGTATTAAAGATCAAAAAGCACATTTTCACTCTCTTTAAACAACAAGAATTATCTCCAAAAGTCTCCGGAAGTGGAGGTAACCCACAGGGCTGTTATCTGCCTGGGAGTTTTCTCTCCCTCCCCCCCACAGCTGTCACTGTCTCAGAGGCTGTTGATGTTCTGTGGCTGGAGTCACACACACTGCAATGTTAGGGGTGTACATGATTGGTCTAACCCAGTCTTCACGGTGCCCCCTTGGCCACACTGGGCTCAAGAAGGGTCAAATTGCCTCCCTCATCTGGGGAGAACGTCTTATCTTTTCTAAAGTGGCTTTCCATTAATTTCCTCACTGCCTTTGCACAATAATCTGTGAGTTATGCAGAGAGCAGGTGACATGATCTCTATTTTACAGAGGAGGGAGCCCAGCCCCAGACTGGCTGCAGCACTTCCCCAAGGTCAGCGTTGATGGAAGGGCAGCATCAAGGCCAGGGGTCAGGTCCCCTGCCCTGGCTTCTGTTTCTCCCATTAGATGGAGAGCAAGGAGAGCAGCTCAGTGTAATCTGAAGAGGTAGACACCCCTCCACTCTACCCCTCCACCTGGACATACCTCCACCCTTCCACTCTACCCCTCCACCTGGATGTAAATCCACCCCACCCCTCCACCCTAGCCCTCTACCCTACCCCTCCATTTCCACTCAGACATCCCTCCTCCAACTCCCCCTTCCTCCCCCCCCCCCCCCCGCCACCCCTACCTCAGGTCTTTCCGCTTTACATTAAGAACTACAAAATTTGCTGCCTGATTTACAGACTAAAAGCAGAATAGTTAATTAAACACAAAGACAGCAAGCCTTGACATGGAAGAAAAGAATCCTCAGCCTATTGTTCTTGTGTTGAGTGATGAGAAGATGCTGAGCCATCTGTCCAGGAGACTAAGCTCCAGTGACGACTTATTGTGCTTTGGTTATTGTTTCAAAAACACAGAAGCCAGCGGCCTCTGGGGCAGGTACAGAGGGAATGTATAATGAGAGACACGCTGCGGTTTCTATGAGTTAATTTCCTTCGTCCTTTGCACAAACAAAACCAAGCCAAACTCTGAGCATGTTCCCCATGAATACCAAAGCGAGATTAAATCCAACATCTGAAGACTCTGAGTAAGGGAGCCACCGAGGATCTGGCCCTTGGGGAGCAGCCGACAGAAAGCATTAGAAGATGGGAAAACCAGAACAGCAGTCCAGAAAGCCAAGTTCTGTCAGATCCCCTCAGGAGCTTGTGCTGTGTGAGCTTTGGTGGTTGCATAGTCTTGCTGCTTGTGTGTGTGTGTGTGTGTGTGTGTGTGTGTGTGTGTAATGTATGTGTGGTGTATGTGTGATGTGTATGTGTTGTGTGTGTAGCATGTGGGTGTGGTGTGTGTAGTGTAAGTGTGGTTTGGTGTATGTGTGTGTATGGTGTGTGTGTGGTATATGTGTGTGGGGTATGTGTATGTGTGGTATATGTGTGTATGTGTTTATGTGTGTGTATGTGTAGTATGTGTGTATGTGGTTATGTGTGTGAGTGTGTGTGTGGTATGTGTGGTGTGTGTGTATATGGTGTGTGTGTGGTATGTGTATGTATGTGGTGTATGTGTGTGTGTGGTGTGTGTGTATGTGTGGTGTGTATGTGTGTGTGGTGTGGGGTGTGTGTGTGTGTGTGTGTGTGTGTGTGTGTGTGTGATGCGGTGTGCATGTGAATTATTACCCCCCTCCTGGTTTCAGGCAGCTAGAAATGAATGTACAGGTAGATCACCTGTTCCCTGAGGAAAAGGTATGGAAAAAGCTTGTTCTTGACACAGAGGCAGTGACCCAGGTCCCCCAAGTGGCAGCCTCACCCAGAATAATAGGACAGGGTCTCCCTGCACTGATGGCTACTTGGTGTTCCCAGAAAGATGTCTGCAAACATGCCCTTCTGTGGAAACCTGCTCTGTACAGGGACAGTCAGGTTCCGATGAAGTCGTTAGGTGAGCCCTAACACAGTACGCTAACATCCTTACGAGGGAGAGACCCACCGAACGCAGGCATGAGGTGCCAGGGAGGTAGACTGGCATATAGCTACAAGCTCTGGAAAGCCCAGAGCCACCAGAAGCTCCCAGAAGCAGGAAGGCTCTTCTCAGGCATCTCACCAGCACCTTGACTCTGGATGTCTGGCTTTGGCCCGTAGAGACAGGAAGCAGCAGTGCTTACTGTGAGAACCACAGTTCATCTTAGATCCTAGGCTGTGACACCCTGTGGGGCCATGAATGGAATGTGGGTGTCCTGAAAACTGACAACAGTAAAACACACCAACTGCCAGCCAAGCATCAGTTCACAATCAGGTGACTCTGGGGTGTTTGTGGCTGTGTGTGACTTCATTAGGCGTGGGTCCTGATAACACAGCATGTAACTTTGCAAGGTGTACAGAGTCATCTAGGTGACACAGATGATCATGCCCGAGACACCTTGGCTCAGATCTGAGACTTTTGTTATGAATTGCGGTGTTGGACTGTCTGTGCAAAGTTTTCTGCTCTTACACAGAGCGGTTTAACTATTGAAAACGAGCCTTTTCATACTGACATTCCTCAGCATCTGGATTGGTTTGTGTTTGAGTTTCTAATTTTTGAAACTGCTGTTTGAGGCGCCAACTTGAATCTCATTAAGTTTATCTCACTAAGTGAACCTTGGTTTGGGGTTAGGATAGAATTTCCAACACCGTCTGAAATGGCCATTCCATGCTGTGTGTTTATATGAAATGTGAAGTGGGACTCACAGGTAATGGCTAGAGTAGGCTTCTGAAGATGGTGCTCTCTTCTTGGGGGACAGAGGCTACTTCCTTCCAGAGTGAACGGTAAAACCCT
The DNA here is from genome assembly GCF_004664715.2 of Peromyscus leucopus. Classification (NCBI taxonomy): domain Eukaryota; kingdom Metazoa; phylum Chordata; class Mammalia; order Rodentia; family Cricetidae; genus Peromyscus; species Peromyscus leucopus. Next base: position 151,020,098 of record NC_051064.1, read on the forward strand.
GGCTTTCAGAAGGGGCCCATGGTCACTCTGGGAAGGGTAAGTACCATTTGTAAGTCAGTGGACTTCTGTGACAAGCAGCTGAGGGCGGAGGGTTGAGACTGGCTTCTGTGTGAAGCGGGTTTCTTTAGATGTCACATGCCTCATTCTACGGGTTCATAGTCCAACCACAGCAGGAGGCATGTTCGAGGTGATGAGAGGAGAGAGCAGTGCCCAGAACTGGCAGGTCTGTGGGGTGCCTTGGGTCCCAAGAGGGGCAGAGCAGGAAGCAGTCTCTAGGAACTGTCTCTGCCTAGTACTGCTTGCTGTAATTGCTGGGTGATTGGTACGTCAGAGGAGGTGCCACCTGCCCTGCCAGAGATGGCCAGTGAGACAGGCTGAACCACAGGGGGATCCTGTTTCTCCATCATTAATGTATAATTTGAATGCAAAACAGAGCAGCCTGGCTTTCCGATCAACATCTTGTCTTAGTTAGGCTCTAACTATTTCATATTGGTGAAATTATTAAGGCCACTCCACGTAGTTAAAAGGAAGATTTATTTAGTGGGTGACTTACAAATGAAGGAATAGGTAGATTGCAGGGGTCTGGGGAAGGTGTATCGCAGTCCAGCGGTGTTCTCTGGAGCTCTGCTCAGTCAACTTCCACCATCTAGGGTCCAGGAACAAAGAGAGCATGCACCCACCCAGGTCTTGGGTCTCCAGGTGCCTCCCTTGGCCCCGCCTCGTAGGTGTGACAGTTGCCAGAGTCTCAATGGGGGTTGGAACTTCCAGATCCAAGCTGGAATGGCTACCCACTACAAGGCTCTTGGTCAGGCTTACTGTGCTGTGATGAAACACCATGATCAAAAGCAAGGGGAGGAAAGGGTTGATTTGGTTTACATATCCCGAATTATAGTCTTTTGAGGGAAGCCAGGCAGGAACTCAAACCAGGAAGGAACCTGGAGGCAGGAGCTGCTGACTGTTTTTCTCTTCCTGATTTTCTCAGTCTTTTTTTTTTTTCAATAGTGCCCAGGACCACCTTCCCAGAGGTGACAGCCACAATGTGGCCCTCCCACAACAGTTTCAAATGAAGGACACACCCTATGGCCCTGCTATGGCCCGGCCTTTAGAGGCCCTCCCACATCAGTCTCAAATGAAGAAAGCACTCTGTGGCCCAGCTACAGCCTAGCCTTTACAGGCAGCTTCTCATTTGAGGTTCATCCCTTTCAGATGACTGACTTTAGCTTGTATCAAGTTAACATCAAATCCAGTCAGCACACCTCCATTGCCTGCCTGTCACAGCAGGGAGGGGACACAAAGTCCCACAGGGACCCCACAACACTTTTCACTGCAAAACGTGGGAAGCCATTCACGTGGGAGTCTGCAGTGCCAAGTCTACAATGGGATCCAGTGACAGCCAGCAACTGCATGATGGGGTCATACTGATGCCCAGCAGATTCACGATAAGGCCAACTGACATCTGACACCAAGCAAGTCTTCAATGGTCCAGTGACACCCAGCAAGTCCACAATGAGGTCTGCCAACACTCAAGTCTACAGCAAGGCCCATCACTGACCATCAAGTCCACAACAAGGCTCCCTGATTCCCAACATGCCCACGAGGGTCACTGACACTCATTGACCATGATGGAGTCCAATGACATCTAACGAGTCTATGCTGAGTCTGCTGTCACCAGCGCAGGTGCTCTGTTCTCTAGGGCCATAGCTGCCCCCTGAGCTGCCCTCTCCAACTCACCACCCAGTCCTCTGGTCTCTGCTGTCTCCATGGAGACTCTTGGTCCACCTCCCATCTCTGGCTTAGGCACTAGATGCCTGGATCTGTGACCTCTGGGTTCTCTGCATCTCTACCAGCCTTGGTTTAAGCCAGAGTCACACCACTCACACTTGATTCTGTTCCAAGTACTCATCCATGCACAGTGACAGGATAATATCCCAGAGTCTGAGGAGGCCTGGGGTTTAGAGACAGAACAGCTTCTTGTAGAGGACTTAAGTATGCAAAGATTTCAAGGAGGGATGAAGGGAAAGGGTGGGCTTTCTGCAGGGTGAGTACCATTTGCTGCCAGTCTCTGCAGTGAAGATGAGAAGAGAGGTCTGGGGCTCTGCCTTGGCCCCTTCTGGGTCTCCCTTGGCATAAAGATGTGGTGGCATAGTGCTGATGGAGCCATGAGGTCCATGTAGATGTTGCTGTCAAAGAGGAGGCTCCTGAGTACTAATATGTTAAAGGTCAGCTCTGGTCTACAGGATGTTCCTAAACCACAGGAGAGGTAAAATCCTTGGTTGTCTTTCTGAGAAGCCACCAAAGTTTCATTCAGAGACACAATGTCTTAGTCACCATTCTATTGCTGTGAAAAGACACCATGACCAAGGCAACTCTTATAAAAGAAACATTTAATTGGAGCCTTGCTTACAGTTTTAGAGTGTTAGTTCTATGATCACCATGGCAGGAAGCAGACAGGCATGGCACTGGAGCAATAACCAAGAGCTTTACATCCTGATCTGCAGGCATCAGGCAGGAAGAGGGGTGAGGCTGGGGCTGGCATAAGGATTTGAAACCTCAAAGCCTATTCCCAGTGACACACCTCCTCCAACAGGGTCATACCTCCTAATCCTTCCCAAACAGTTCCACTAACTGAGGACGATACAAGCCTTGGGAGACGATTCTTGTTCAAACCACCACTCACAACCTTGGCATTTACCTCACAAGAACTGCTTTACAAATGGGTTTTGCATAATAACCTCCTCAACTAGGTCATCTGTGGGATCCTTCTTGCTCCCACTTGTACCAGAGAAACCAAATACTGTGAACACAATGCTCTTTGGAGTCCTAATCCCTCAGGTGAAGGCATTGGGAGGTAGGGTTTCCAGGAACCTTAACCTTGGGCTTCCGATCTCCAGAAAGAAAGACTTGAAGTCCTAGCTTCATTTCTTTGGCTGTGATAAAGCACCCTGACCCAAAGCAACTTTTTTGGCTTACACTTCCAGGTAACAGTTCACCATTGAGGGGAAGTCACAGAGTCAGAAGCTTGAGGCATCTGGTCATGTCATGTCCAGAGTAAAGAGCAGAGAGAGATGGATGTACCTGTGCTGTCTGTCTGCTCACCTTCTGGTCATCCAGGCTAGCCTGCTGCTCATCTGGGCTGGCTAGCCTGCTGCTCATCTGGGCTGGCTAGCCTGCTTCTCATCTGGGCTGGCTTGCCTGCTGCTCATCTGGGCTAGCCTGCTGCTAATCTGGGGCAGTCCACTGCTCATCTAGGCTGGCTTGCCTGCTGCTCATCTGGGGCAGTCTGCTGCTCATCTGAGCTAGCTCTCTTCACTCAGGGTCCAGCTTGTGACATGATGCTTCCCACAATAGGCCAGGTCTTCTTACATCAATTAACCATGAAGACAATCTCTGCAGACATGCCCACGGACAACCTGATCTAGGTGATCTCTCAATGTAAGTTCTCTTCTCAGAGGATTATAGGTTATGGCAAGTTGATAGGTAAACCAACTAGCACACGTGATGTTTAAGTTGCCAAATCCTTGACTGTCACAGCAACAGACTTCAACAGATACTAAGACTCAAAGAGGTCAAATGGGTCATGACTGTTCTGTACTTGAGTCCCAGAAACTGAGGTATCTGAGGGGAGAATGCTGTGTCTGCCTAGCCATGCATCTTGAGTCCTGGGCTGTCTGGGGTTAGACAGCCCATTAAAAAGCAGAGGAGTTATCGATAGGCACAAACAGGAAACAAAACCAAATGGAATATATTGAAGAAAGTACCCACAAGCAAACAAGATAGGTCATTAGAGGGATGGGGGCAGAGAACATTAATCTAGAATATAAAGTCTTTCTCTCAACAGCCCCAACCCGCCAGTGTTCAATGCAGTATTTTTACTTTGGTGCAATTTGTAAGGTTATTCTCTTTTTGTAACCTCCCTTTGATTCTTCTCTGTCCTGGCTTCTGCAGCTTCTGCAGTCACAGAGAGAGCCATTTTTCTTCCAATGGCTGTTTGGTTTCAGGAGTGTTTCTGCTATTTCCTAAATATCCATTTGTTTTCCTCTTTGTTTAAGAACAGAACTTCCTCCCAATTCCAGGAATCAAAATTACCAAGTTCCAGGGCAAGTGTTTTATGTCAAAAAATTGCAGACGTAGCTGGGCCTTCCTCTTGCTGTCCCCAGTCTGAGCTTTTAATCTAAGGAGTCTGGACGGCTGCATTTGTCAATAATGGGGCAGAAGAGTAAGTGAGTGAGCGTGAGTGAGGTCCTGAGGTTCTGGAGAGTTCTCAAAACACTGGGACTTAAGATGACTCTAGAAGAGATTTCTAAGAGGTGTTGGGGGGCTTCTGTGAGGCTTTCTTGGGGAGAATGAGGGTGTCAGGTCAGCAGTGGGGCATCTGGGGGTGACACCACTGACAGTTGTAGCCTCATTGCCTTCTTGGTACTTCCTCGCAAGTCCTTCAGCTATGTAGAGTTTATCTTTTTCTTGTTTTATTTTTAAGTGTGTGTGTGTGTGTGTGTGTGTGCGCGCGCGCGCGCGTGCGTGCGCGCGCACATGGGTGCACATGTATGTGCAGGTGCTCACAGAGGCCAGCAAAGGGCATCAAATCCCCTGGAGGTGGAGTTGCAGGAGGTTGTGAGTCACCCATCATGGGTGCTGGGAACCAAACTTGGGTCCTCAGCAAGATCAACAAGTGTTCTTAAGGGCTGAGCAGTGTCTCCAGGGCAAAACTCAGCTTCTCACCTCAACTCTAGGAAGCAGCATGCATGGGTTCTTCTTTCCTCAAGAGAATGGAACACAGATGGACCCTCCCACTCACTGGATCCCCGAACGAAGACCATCTCACATCCACTACATTGGTCAGCAGCATGTCTTTGGGCCCTCCACTCTCATCTGGTACCTTCCCCAGGAGAGAGAGCAAGAAACACCCCAGAATCAGCACCCTGGAGACTGTGCACCTGACCAGACAGGACCGGAATGTCTTTGAAAGCCCCAGGGAGCACAGGTCTCATCATGTGATACCACTCTTCTAATCATACCACGTAAACATGAAGCAAAGGGTAAGCACATTGCTTGAATGGAATTACAGTCCTAAATGAATTAATAACAGGGCTATGATCCTCAACACGCAGAGAATACAGACAATAAAATAAGGTGAGCAACTGCAGTATAATTAGTTGGTTTTGGTGGCTCTGTTTAGGAATGCATTATCTATGATTGTAGGGAAGGGAGGGTAGAGTTGATGCTGGGGTGGCCTTCTGTGGCCCCAGGGTTCACATACAGGGGAGACAAGAAGAGGCTGGAGTTAACAGCTTTGGCAGTACAGCATCCACCTGACACTTTAGAGGTGTGTGATGCTGGCCTGTGCGTTAGCTGCAGATCCCAAGCTTCCTATAACTGCTGTTGAGTGTTGCCAGAAAACCCACCTTTGAATTTTAGTGGCTCATTTGTTCTCAGTGAAGGTCTTTATTCAATCAGCTCAGGACTCGGCCAGCGAAAGCCCCTCCCCCAGGCAAAGCATTTTTTCCCCTAGTTTTGTCTCTTCTGGACCACTTGTCCTAGGAAGAAAGTGATCTTTCCCAAAGATAGGACTGGCCTTTGCCCTTGGCCTCTGGGAGGTGATATTGTGCCTGACATCATGGTTGGCTGTTCTTGGAATCTGTCTTAGTTCAGGTTTCTATAGCCGTGATGAAATACCATGATGAAAAACAAGTTAGGTAGGAAGGGGTTTATTCAAAGCTTACACTTCCACAGCACTGTTCATCACTGAAGGAAGGACAGGAACTCAAGCAGGACAGGAACCTGGAGGCAGGAGCTGATGCAGAGGCCATGGAGGCGGCAGCTTACTGGCTTACTTCACATGGCTTGCTCAGCCTGCTTCCTTATAGAATGCAGGACCAGCAGCCCAGGGATGCCACCATCACAATGGGCTGAATTCTCCCCTGTCAGTCACTAATTAAGAAAATGCCCTACAGCCAGATCTTAGGGAGGCATTTTCTCAATTAAGGTTCTCTTTCTTCAGATAATTCTAGCTTGTGTCAAGTTGACATAAAACTAGCTACATCATGTATCTTAGGACATAGGCTGTCTGCACCATAGACAGAGTTTTAGAACTAGAGTCCAGATTCTAACAATACATGAATAAAATACACACTACATTAGCAAAAGGGAAAATAAAACGTGAGAAGCAGAGAAAAGCCATCTGAATCAGCACATACAGAGCAGAGGACAGATAAGAGATCCAAGTTCAAGTTCCTCTTCAGGATACTGATACAAGTTTTAGATTTAAACTGAAGAGAAATTGGGACAAGAGGCATGCACGATTCATCAGTTCTGGTCAAAATGAGGTCCCCTCATCAAGGTGGTCCTTGCAGTTCTTAATACATTAATGATTGTCACTGCTCAAGGGCACCAGTGTGCTCCCAATGTGATGATCCACTTCTGGGTGGAGCCGATCCATCATAGGTTCTGGTCTAGGAAGGACGTCTGTTCTGCCTGCAAAGCTTTGTTCTTCTTGGAATCCAAGGTGACCACAGGTTTAGGAAAATGGCTGTTATGGTTGTGCCTTGGAGGCAGTGAGTGAGGTCAGGGGTCACTCTGTATATGACAGTTTCATAGTTGTCACGCCTATGTTAGATGTAAGAATGGAGGACATCGGTTGGTTTAGAGAGGGAGCTGGCCTGTCATCAGCCTTCAGGAATGAGGTTTATTAGGAGAGAGGGTCCTGGAGACCACGATCAGTCCTGAGTGGGGAGACATTAGAAAGGAGCAGTGTATGTTGTTAAAAATAGTGTAATACTCGTGTGTGTGTGTGTGTGTGTGTGTGTGTGTGTGTGTGTGTGTGTGTGTGTAAATACATGGAAATATATTCAATAGTGAAAGTGTGAAATCCGTTGTAAAATTCCACAGCTTCAGAAAGGCTATTCTAACTGCATAGAAATTCATTGAGATGTATGTAGATTTTGGACCTTAATTTTGGTGTGTGATGTTTATTTCCAAGTTCTTTTTAATAATAAAGTTATTTTTAAAACTAGCACAACAGGCCCTTAAAAGAAGAGATAGACTTCTCTTGAACACTTGGGAAGGAGTCTCGTTAAAGTGTGTGTAAGAGAGAGAACCACCAGAGATAGGGTGACAGGGTGGGAGCAGAGGGGCCATCTGAGAAACTCTCGCAAACACAACCAATATCTGACTTTTACATCCTTCCAGAGGGTGGGGAGGTTTTATACCACGTGATTTAGTTCAACAGAACATACTTGACAAGGAGCATGGAGGAGCCAGGCACTGGTTAGGACTATAATTTAGGAGCTGCCATTAGATCACAGAATAAAGATCCTTAGCTTTGTGTACCATGAGACAGCTGTAGGGAGACATAGCCTGATTTCTTCACTTTGTAACATCCCCAAACTGTGTCACCATTGGGGACCAAATGGAGGACATTTCTCATCCAACCACAGCAATCCCAGACCCTGTCCATGGCAGGTCTTCTTCGGCCTGATCAACATTGCAGGCTGTCCTAATAATGAGTCACAACTATGGTCACAATAGTTTACCATGCATTCGAAGGCCTTAGAGGATCTGTAATCCTAAGGCTGGGTTTGAAGTCCTCTGACCATGCAGATGGTGTCGGATCAAGAGTGGTTTGGGGGACACTCTGCCCTCAGCCCTGTGCACTGAATCCTCAGGGTCTGCAAGGTTACCCCTCTTTCATTCTGCTTCTCTATTGTGCTGACAAATCACTGGTACCAAAAGTGGAAGGGTTTATTTGTCTTACACCTAGAGATCACAACCTGTCACCATGGGAAGTCAGGGTGGGAACTGAAGCAGAAAACACGGAGGAATGCTGTTTGACGGCTCCATCTCTGCCTTATGCTCAGCCAGCTTTCCAATACAGCCCAGCCCCACCTGCCTAGGGAAGTAGCCTCCCATAGTGGGCCAGGCCTTTCCATGACAGCCGTCAATCAAGACAGTCTCTCACGGGCATTGCCATAGGCTAATCTGATCTGGGCAGTTCCTCAGAGAAGACTCCCCCCAGGTGACTCTAGGCTATGTTCAGTCGGCAGCTGAGACTTGTGCGGCCCCTGGCTACTCTCTTTGGGCTTCTGCTGTGCAGTGTGTTGGTGTCTTTTGTGTATGTTTGAGTAAGCTTTTTTACCACCAGGTCTGGTGAGAATGCTCTGTGTGACCCCAAGGCTTGGGCTTGAACTTAAGCTTCATGGAGTGCTGGTGTGAGTGTGGGATGTGAAGCGGTCAGCGTACTGTGTGGTGGGAGACACGGTCTGGTGGTCCAGGCTGGGGGAGGGGAGGTGCAGGTGAGCTGGCTGGACAGTGAGGGCTGCCTGTGTGTTCTTGATCCTCAGTTTTATGGGGTGCTGGCCCTGTGGTGCTGTAGGTGGGTTGGAGGGGGGGGGGGGGGGGAGGGGGGGGGGGTTACTTGCAGGCGGCCGTGTGCAGCCAAATCGGAGTGCCTGAAGTTGTGGCTGCCGGCAGGTGGTGTGGGATCTGGACAGAGGCTCACCAGGTGAGAGAGATGGCCTCAGCCTCACACATTCGTAACTCAGATGACCCTTGGGCTCAGAGGTGCCCGGCAGGCATTTCTCCCACCCACACTGTCTGCTTCTCTACAGAAAATGCAGGAACATTTGAGTCCCAGGGTGATGCTGTTCCTGAGAAAAGGTGTGTGCTCTGTCAGGTACTCAAATGGAACCCGTCTACTCAGGGATCCTGTTCTGGGCAATCTGTGGTAAGAATCACATCCCAGTTGCCGGCATGAGACTGCATCTTGCTTCTGATTTCCTGACCTGTTCCTTGGGCTTGCCACATCTCCTTTCTGAGCCTCAGGTGTGTACTTCGCTCCTCTGTCAGCAGTGGAGAGTCATCCCCTGCAAACTGTGAGCTGTGCACAGAATAGTCATAGCTATGGTGAGGGTCCCACTGTGAGCTGTGCACAGAATGGTCCCAGCAATGAGGACAGAAAACACCTTTGAAAAAGCTGACAGCATCCAGTTGTATGGATTCTGAGCATAGCACTAGAGGAAGAAATCAGCCTCTTAAATAGCAGCCTCCCCCCCACCCCCCAACAAGCCGGAGCTTGCTGGTCTGGATCCACGCACTGGTCTCTGCTTTTATTTGCTATTAACCTAAGCAGAAGAATTCAAATCCAGTTGCTGTCAGGAGCATAGTTCTTTCTAAATCCAGAGCATAATAAAAAGCCATGAGTGATCTGGATGTCAAAAGACTAATCGAAAATCCCACTTGCAGCAAACACAAATAGTTCTTGCGTTAACAGGACAATATATTCCAGAAAGAGAAAAAGGGCTCCAGCCGATCGGCTGCATAACATTCCGTTGATTCTCATTGGAGTTGGGGCCTTGAATCCAAAAGAAATTCAACTCCACGCTCCCCTCTCAGAAATTCTTCAAACAAGATTCTCTTTCAAGGAGCTAAAAGCAATTTAATCACTCGAAACGAAAACATTTCTGGCTTTTGAAAGGTTGTGCATTGTTTTATGGTGGTCAGAGCTCATTCGGAACAAAGAACACCCAGGCGGAGCTGGCTTGGTCAGGGGAGGCAAACTGAGGCTTGTTCTTGGTTGATGCCCAGATGGCCTGGCTTCAGGAGACCCTGGCTCTCTCCAGCCTGCACTCTTTCCATTCCTCAGCTCCGCTGTCCTCTTGATGGTCCTCTGTGTGCAACACCAGGCGAGGCAGCGGAGGCGAGGCAGTGGAGGCACCCCTCAGCCTCCACTCAGGAACACAGCACCTGAGCATGCTCATGGAGAGAGCGGCCTTTCAGAGGCAAGGGCCCAAGGAGGAAAGCTGCACCTGAGGTCAGCTGACACCATGGAAGCCAGGCTTTGTTATACTCCAGTCCTCATTATTCCTGACACAGTCAGGGGACAATGCTGGGCAAAGCCTCCAGAGTACCCGAGTCTCTAATCCTGATGTGGTTGCATGGCCACCTTTTGATCTAGTGACTGTGGCCAAGGGAGTGAACTATTGTCTCTGGCTTGGACTGTTGGGCCATATTGATGGATGTGCAGCAGCCATGAGGTGCAAGCCTGTGGTTGTTCTCTTCCCTGGGTCATGGAGAACAACCAAATGGAAGGCAGAAAATGATTAGAAGCTAAGTCACCTCCATGAGGACATGTTTCTGGCTGGTTGGACATAAGCAAACTCCATGAGGTGCACTTGAGTGAGTGTGAAGGGTATGCAGGGGGTAAGGCAGGAGGTTCCCCCCCCCCCCCCGGAAAGAGTGTGGGGGAGGGAATATAGGGAAAGGGAGTGCAGGGGAGAGCGTATGGGGGGAGGTGTGCTGGGAAATGCAGGCTCCTCCCATTCAGGGGAACTGCCTACTGAGAGGGATCCTCAAGGGATCTTGCAGAAGCCCCACCCCTCTCCTAATCCAAGGCCTGGATCTGGGTAAATACTGTGAGTGAGCCCATATGTCTCTGTGGCGGCCCTGATTCAATCTCACTGTTCACAACAGCTAATGGGAAAATCAGTCATTGGTTGCAGGCTGTCCCGTGATCTTACAGGATTCAATCTGATTTGAGAATTATCAAGCCCCATGGTAATGGATAAAACCCTTCCCAGAGCTGTAGCTGGGGCAAGGTCAGCAGGCCTTCTTCAGGACTATTGAGTAGATGGAAGGAAAATTGTCACATTAATATGCAGCCTGGTCCCTATCTCTCTGCTAATATATGTCTGTGAGAATTAACCCTGCTAAATCATGAAGGCAGGCAGGGATGGGCTCTGGATGCCAGATATAAATGCACAAAATAATACAGAACTTGGTACACAAATATAAGCCAATTCCTTCATCTATACTAATGTATTTTAAATAGAAAAAATAACTGAGGATAAGCACCAGGCACATTGGAATTAAAAGGAGGTTCCAGAGCTCCTGGGGTTGTACAGTCAGGTCAGCGTGCAGCAGATTACTCCAGGAGCCCTTCTGAGGGATGGTTCGCTCTTCTCTGCCTCACTGGCCAACTCACAATCTCTCCAACACTGCTCACACCCTGATCTATGCACACACTTGAGCCTGGTGTTCATCCTTTAGTCTCTGAAGCACCAAACACTCTCATCCTCCTTCTGTCCCTCTCTGAAGGATCTCTTTGTTGGTTGTTGATTACTAATTGTTTTTGTAACAACCACAAGGAGCCCCATATATGTTTAAATAGCACTCTCTTCTAATTAGAAAAGTATTGCGCAAAGGGAGAGGGTGCAGGGGAGGGAGCAGAAAGACACTGCCTGCTGCTGAAGGCTTGGCATGAACACTCATGATGGGCGGCGGTTTTCTTTCCTTCCGTTCATGCGTTCATGAATTTTGAATGGCACCCTATATATAACCCCACATCCTAGTTGTTGGTTTCATGGGATGCCACTTTTATTAAATATTATTGCTGCATAATATTTCAACACATCGGCTGCTGTAATTTATAACACCCCTTGAGAGGTTTCACTCACCAATGTCATGAACATCTCCCTATGGAAATCTTTGGAAATTCATTCAACACATATCTGCCATTCACCTGGCTCGGTGCCAGCACTGGAGGACTAGCAGGGATGAGAGTGGACTTCTTTCCTGATTCTTCGTTGCTGTCTTGGAACACATACTCACTTGAGAAATTGCTTTTAAAACTGCCTGATGTGGGGCCTGTAAGATGGCTCAGCAGGTAAAGGAGCTTGCTGCCAAGGCTGAGGACCTGTGTTTGATCTGGGGACTCACATGATTGAAGGGAGAGAATTAGTTCCTAAAAGTTATCCTTTGGTCTCCACACATGCAAAATAAATAAATAAATAATATGAAAAGCATTAAAAATTACCTAACACACAGCATCAAAGTGCATTCTACAAAGCCTGTCAATTTATGATCCCCTATCCCAGCATATCCTTAAGGAGCCTTTAAAAAGTACTTTGTGTATATGTGTATTGTGTTTATAAACTTTGTGTATGTGTGTATTTATTAGTGTGTGTGTTTGTGTGTATATTGTGTTTGTGTGAGTATTGTGTTTGTATATTTGTGTGTGTATTAATGTGTATATTTGTACGTGTGTACATATTGTTTTGTGTATTTGTATTGTATTGGGTATTGTGTTTGCATATTTGTGCATTTGTATGTGTATTTGGTTGTATTTGAGTTTGTGTATTTATGTGTGTGCTATGTTCATGTGTGAGTGAGGATTCTCTGTGACTCTCATGTTACAGAAAAGAAAGCCTAGAATGAGAATCATAGTGCACACTTGTGAGCGATGGAGGTGTGTCTCCATGCAGAGCCAACTCTCTCAGATCCCAGCTGCTGCTCTGTAAACGATTTTTATTGAATCTTGGCCAGATTTTAAAAAAAGTATCTGTTGGTTTCACACCTGCTCTTTTGATAGTTAGCAGAGGTGTGTGTGCATTTGTTCTAAGTTCCTTGGCCTGGCCCTTGGTTGTCATCTCCCTGTGTGACACACACATACACACACACACACACACACACACACACACACACACACACCTGACAGGACCCCTCAGCTCTTCCCCATCCTCCCACCTGTCACGTTAACAGGAAGACTGTGTCAGTCTTAAATTGGAGGAACAGTGTATAGCAGTCACAACGTGTCAGACGCTTTAAGCTGAATATAAATGTAGTCATGTGACACATTATAGAAATAAATCTGCCCAAGGTCATGGCTGAGAATTTTCTTCTGTGTAGGCAATTTCCTTTGAGAGAGTGTGTTACGGTTTAGTTGTGAAGTTTCCTCTGAATTGCTCAGTGGCAAGGTGGATGGAAGGTTTCCATACTGAGGACTCTGCTCCATGATCAGCACGTCCTCAGTGCCCTCCATCCTCAGAGGATCACAGAAGGCTTTCCCTAGTCAAGGTCCAGCCGTCCACCTGTGCTCTCACTGCAGGGTTTTGTTCTTATTCATCATTTGTTCCCGTTTGTTTTTCCTGGGTAACCTCAGCTCTCAACTGGACACGGCCTAAAGTCACCTGAGAGAAGCCTCAGTTGAGGAACTGTCTAGATCACACTGGCCTGTGAGCTTGTCTTTGGGGAGTTGTTTTGATGATTGAAATGGGAGGCTTCACCCCACTGTGGGCAGCACCATCCTTGGTCAGGCGGCCCTGGTCTATGTAAGAACGCAGCTAAGAACCAGCTGTAGCGAGCCAGCAAGCAGCGTCCTCCGTGGTTTCTGCTTCAAGTTCCTGCCCTGACTTCCTTCAATGATGCCCGAAGACCTGAAAGTGAAAGTCCAAATAAAACCTTCTCCCCTCAAAGCTGATTTTGGTCAGAGTGGGCGGGAAAGTGCGTCGCTGCTGTCCCCACTCCCTCGGCCTTGATGGTGCTCCCTCCATGGTCCTAACGACAAGCCCACTGCTTCCCACTTTAAAAGCCCTTCCTTGCTCAAGTTGCAACCTCCACTCAGCCTCTCCTCTCCCCCACGCTCTTTCAATCCTCTCAGAAGAAGGCTCTCTCTCTGTTTCCCGGCTTCCCACCAACTCTAAGAGCTGTGCTCTAGTCGAGGCCAGCCTGGACTTGTTGAAACGCGCATGACAGAGACCCTGTGAAGAAGGCCCCCAAACCAAGACACCTCAGCACAGCGTTCAATCCACAGCCCTCTCCACCGGATCTCCCTCACCCCACAGCCCCGCCCACCGAGCCCTCACCCCACAGCCTGCCCCCGGAGCTCTCACCTCAGCCTCTCACCGAGCTCCCCCCCCACCCCGCCACCAGAGCTCCCTCACCCCACAGCCCCGCCCACCAGAGCTCCCTCCACCCCACAGCCCTGCCCACCGGAGCTCCCCTCACCCCCCCCCCCCACCCTCCCTCACAGCCCTCCCACGGAGATCCCTCACCCCACAGCCCTCTCCACCGGAGCTCCTCCACCCCACAGCCCTGCCCACCGGAGATTCCCTCCACCCCACAGCCCTGCCCACCGGAGCTCCCTCACCCCACAGCCCCGACCCCTCCACCCACAGCCCTGCCCACCAGAGCTCCCTCCACCCCACAGCCCTGCCCACCGGAGCTCCCTCCACCCCACAGCCCTGCCCACCGGAGCTCCCATGCCAGACAATCCTGTCCCTGGTGTCAATGAACACAGGTCTTGAGTCAAAGGTGGAAGATGTTTGTTTTCCCATTTTGACAGGAAATATTTTTTATCACAGAGTTTGGTATTTCCACATAGAACAAGGAACTGTGGTAGAGCCGTGGTGGGGCCGTGGTGGGGCCATGGTGAAGTTGTGGTGTTGCTGTGGTGTTGCTATGTTGGAGCTGTGGTGGCTGTTGTTGGCCTGGCTCTGCTGTGATCAGGCTGTCCCACTCTAAGTTACTCCATTTGGTATAAAATGTGGTTTTTCAGGCTGTGCCTTGCCCTAGGAGACTCTGTTTTGAGAGAGCAGAAAGAGTCCAGCCTCTGCGTGGGCCCAGAGACTGCGCCATCTAGTAGGCCCCCCTTCCAGCACAGGTTGGTGAATGACTTACTCTTGGGAGCAGAAAGGTAGCTGCCTGTAAATATACTGGGGGGGGGGGGGTGAGCTGAAAAGAGGGAGTAGTCACATCAGGGAAACCAGGTCCCAGAACTTACCAGGCACACCAGGTCAAGGAGGGGGAGACACCCTCCTCTGGGTCCATAACGTGATGGGCATCAGACACTGTGGTGGTGTGGGGATCCCCCCACTCAGTCCAGTGACCAATTGGATGGAGTGTTTTGGCTTTATGTGCATGGCCTTCTCTAGGATACGTGACACACTAAAAGCTGTGGGGCAGGGGTCACATGCTCTCTTCAGTGGTCGGAGCAGGAGCAAGCTGCAGAGAAGCGTGGCTGGCAGTTTGGCCCCCACCACCCGTGGGCAGGACAACAACAGCTGGGTCAGCAGCTCTGCTCTGTTCTGCTTGTGAGTGTGCCTTGTAGATCCCACTCCTTAATAAATATTACCTGGCCCATTGCATCAGCGTCCTGCTTTATCTCGGTGTCACAGCCTCACATCAGCATATCATCTGATACCTGGTGTGAGGGGTCAAGAGCCTACAAGAAGAGGGCTCTCTGAATGTCCCTGTAGCTTTGGCTTAGGTTTGTCCCCTACTGATGACACTGTCTGCTCCACTGCCTGCCCATCTCCCTGTTCACCACTTGAACCTGGACCTTACCTTGCTGCTTCCTGCCCTCGGACCTGAAACAGCTTCACTCTTAAACCCCACCTCCATCAGCTCCAGCCACAGCCCCCTCCCAGCATGGTCTGGTTCCTTATCTTATCCACACCAACTGTTAACTCACTTCTGCAACCTCCTGAACTCTGCTGCAGCTCTGTAACTTGTTTTCATTCGTAACCATATATAACGTATATAGTATAGATGCATTTATTATATATTGTGTGACATGAGAGTTTAGTATTATTAAAGTTGACACAAAAGAGCCCACGGTTGCCTCAGCCAAGTTACCAAAGCAGGCAGCATGATATGGCAAAGGCTGCCATTGAAACGACACCTGTCTACATGCCTGGCATAGGCACACTCACAACACTCGTGGCCTGAGCGTCAGCGGCTTATGTGAAGCTTTTTGTCTACTGGTCTCTGTGTTTGTCATCTCAGTACATCTGCCTCTACACAGCATAAGAAGAGCTGAGATGCATCAGCCAGGGACCCAAAACCTTAAGAGGCTTTGTGGACCCCACACATTTCAGAAGAGCAGATAGGGACAGGAGCAGCTGGTTTCTATGGTGACTCTTGGAGGATGGAGATGGTCTTCACAGGTATGAGACATGGAAGGGTGTTTGGAGGCACAAGACCCCAGAGGTGGGAACAGCAAAGGCTGCTGTCTGAGGATTCCAAACTGCTCTTCTGGGATAGGGGGAGGGCCTGGGAGAGAGGGTGAGGTGGAGGAGAGTGTGGAGAGGGAGGTTGGGGCATGAAAGATTGCTTATTGAAGAACAGATGGGTTGAGAAGGAGCAGTACGCACATTTCAGAAAGAAGGGGTGACTTCAGGCGCCTTGAGGATTCCCTCCCACACTGGACACCTCTCTGCACGTAGTGGGACCAGAAGGACAAACTGTTGCCCATAGTGACAGCACAAAAGCTCATGAATGGCTACCCTGCTGAGATGTGCTTCATGCACCTGCTGGGATCACCCCAGTGTGGCACACTAGACTTGGTGGACTCTCAGGGGCTTGCCTCTGATTCAAGCCCCAGGCCCCGTCTTCAGGGATCTGACCTGGAGCCTCTCACCTCTTCCCTGAAGGCGTTCCCCTCAGCTCTGCACTCACTGGGAACTGTTCCTCAGCCTCCTGAGCATGTGAGCGGTAATTATGACCCTATGGTACTTCTATGCCAGCTGTCTCCTGCCTCCCAGGATGTCTGGGAGAGATTGGCCAGGGTCTGGATAGTGGAGCACAGCAGAGGAACCGTGGGGCCAGGTGTGGAAGTGCAGCTCCGTGAACAGGGCAAAGCCATTCTGTCTGACCACGCTCATTCCCCAGAGGCCACGTGCCTGGAGCCCTTCCTGGATGGGGTTTTGTGTCTGTTGACTTTCAGTGTGTGAGTCCTGGACCAGTAGAAGCCCAGCCTCAGTGTTTTGTGGACTCTCTGTGACTCCCTCCCTCATCCTGTGCCCTCTCCCTATTTCTTTCTCATTCCCACACCATCAGCATGCTTGGGCTCATGGAGGCCTGACTTGTTAATCTGTTCTCCAAACCTCTTAAGCATCTGTAAGATATCAGTCCTAATCCTTGGTTCTCAGTCTCCAGAGATGGGAGAGAAGTCGATGGGTGTTGCTCATCCCTTCATGCAGGGTGATGGGTCATGGTTCAGATGTCATTGGCTGCCATGCATCCAGTGATGCATTGGTGCTGGGAATGGTTCTCCAGCCTGTTGAGAGATTGAATCCTCAAGAGCTAAGTCAGAGGGTCATGCTGGGGGAAGCTGCATAGAATGAGGGTCAGTTAGTAAGGAAGTGGGCGGTCGTATAGGGGTGAATAGGTTGTCTTGGAGTATGCTCATCAGTACAAAGGTGAGCTTGTTAGTGGGGAAGTGAGATGGTAATTACTGGGGTGGGTTAGTTATGGGACTATGTTAATTAGTAAAAGAGCATGCCAGTTAGTATTGAGAATAGGTCTTCCAGCAGTAGAGTGAACTGCTTAGTATGGAGTACATGAGTTATCTTGGGAGGGGACTAGTTGTCTTCAGAGCAGGCTTGTTACCATGAGAATGGCCTATTTACCTCAGGAGTGGGTTAGTTATCTTGGTAGCAGTCTAGTTACCTCAGGAGTGGTCTAGTTATCTTGGGAAGAGATTCCTGCTAGGAGTGTGCATAGGTCTCCAGACCAGGGGTAGAAGTCAAATCCACAGAGAAGTCATAACTAACTCATACTGTCCATGGGCTAGAATGAGGGAGTGAAAACAGCTTGAGCAGAGGTGAACAGTAGATAAACAGATTCACTGAAGAAAGCCTTTCCAGCCCAGGATTGAACCCCCTGTGTTCCACATCCCTCTGTGGAGCTCTGGGGATTCCAGGAAACAATGTTAAAACCCCTGAGTCTCCCTTGTTCTCAGAGGTTGCAGTGTTAGCTCTGTCAATTTGACATAACCTAGAATTACCTGAGAAGAGACACTCTGAGAAATGGTCCACATTGTGTTGGTCTGTGGGCATGTCTTGTGAGAGAATTCCACTGTGATGAGACCAAGCCCACTAAGGGTGGCACCATTCCCTAGGAGGGGTTCCAAATCATGTAAGAGAGATGAAATGGAAGTGAGCACAAGCAAGCAAGCAAGCATGCATCCATCTGTCTCTGCTCTTGACTAAGGCTGTGGCATGACCAACTGCCTAAACTCTCCATGGCTGTGACTTTCTCATAGTGGTAGACTGCCACCTGGAATTGTCAGCTCAAATCAGCCCCCCTTTCAGGGTATTTTATCATAGTAACAGACATAGGACAGTGGCCACACATTATTAGCGTGTTAGGTCCCAAGATGTTATCACTTCTGCCCAGATAAGCCAGGGGCCATCATGGGTGCTGGAGTCCCTCCAGAGCATCTCATTTCCCTAGTATGGGAAGGCTGCCCTTCCTCTTGTTCTTCACTGACCTCTGTCCTTTATTGGTGGCCTGTGTGACTACTCTGAAGACCCTTGGCAGGACTGGACCATCATTGGCTTTTCCACAGTAGGTAGAGGAGGGTTGAAGGACAGGGAAGACAGAGAGAAGCATTTTGAGTATCTCTTGCCTTGAAGCAGAGACCTGCTTGGGTTCAGCCACTGGAGGGACTCATCTTCTTTTAGTTTTTGTAGTACAAGCTCAGTTTGCACAGAGCTTCTAAATGAATGTCCATAAGGCTGTCATTTGTATCACTCACTTTGTGGTAGAAGCCACTATTTTCCCTGATCGCAGTTCACATGAAAACATGCAATTACAACAATCTTTGAAATGACACACTAAGAGTGAACTTCATTAAACCTTAACCTGCTCTCAGTTGTGACTCTGATCTGGGTCTCTGGGAAAGATGTCCTCCTAGAGCTTTATTAGCCCTTCTCTCCTGACTCATCAAGCCCTGTTGATCCTCCCTCTTTAGCCACTAATTAAAATTCCTCTTTACATACTGTTTCATGTCTTTTATGTATTAAGAACATATTATTAAGTGAATTTTGAAAATAATACCTTTAAAGTCTATCTATCAATGGCTAAAAAGGAGGAAATTGAAGATACCCTAGCCACCTAGGAGAGAATTGCACTGCGGTTTGTGTTGCACTGTTTCCCTTACTCTTTGCTGTTTGGTAGATAAAATGCTCCCTCCTCCCTAAAAAAGCATAAGGAAGAAAGGAAGGAAGGGTGCATTTTGGCTTACACTTTGGGGTTGTAGTCTCTCATGGTGGGAAAGTCACGGCATCAGGAGCATAGGCAGCTGCCCATACTACATCCACAACCAGAGGTAGAGGGAGTCTGGGACTCAGTTGGCCTTCTCCTATTTTATTTAGTCCAGGACCCCAGCCCATGGAGAGGTGTCTCCCACACCCATCTCAACCAACTTTACAGACATGCCTGAAGTTTGTCTCCTAGCTCATCCAAAGTGACAGTAGAGATTAATCACTGTACTTCCTAAAAAAAATTGAGTTATAGCCTCCTTAGGTCTCCATAGCTTGGGTGAGGGAAGAAAAGACCTTGATCCCAACAGGGAAAGATGAAGAGAGAGGATGTAGGTGGTAGGCAGGCTGCTAGACACCTACCCATGACCTCGTCAATGGGTTGTTGCTTGCTCTGGGTCTCTTTTCTTAGAGATAACTGTTGTGGTTCATGGGGGTCACACCACCCCTGTCCCATATCACATGCCCTCATCAACTTCTCCCACCAGAAGACCTCACCTTCCCCTATGGACTCCTGCCTGTGGGGTCACACACCCTGAGCCTCACTGTAGAGGCAGAGTATCTGTAGCTACATGTCCTTACTGGATGCCATTTAGACCAGGGATGAGGACAACAGTTGTTTACCACAACCACAGCTCCCACTCTTGGTCAAGCCAAATAATTCTGGGCTTTACATTCAGATGCCCACATCTCTGTGAAGTCATCAGTTCCCTGATGCACCTGTCCTTCTCTTATCATAGAGTAACACAAGGCAGCAGAGGTTCTTACTAAGTGACCTTATGAGTTGGCTGAAAATCTCCAGCAGTATGTTTAGAGATGGACCTGGACTTGGGAGTCATTAGCAAGAGAACCTGACTTCCATCTCTCAGCACACATGCCAAGCCAGGTGCAGTTGCACACACCTACAATCTCAACACCAGGAAAGTGGAGACAAGAGCATTCTGGGAACTTGCTGGTCAGGCAGTCTTGTGGGATCAGAGAGCTCCGGTTTCTGTGAGAGACATTGTCTCAGAATATAAAGTGGAGAGAGATTGGGGAAGACGCTAGATGTGGCTTATACATGTACACACACACACACACACACACACACACACACACACACACTATTATTGCTTATGTTCCCTGGTGAATTCTGACTACTGCCAGGAGTGGGGTGACTGGCTTGCTCTTGAGAGCTGGGGCCCTGTGCTGTGCCTTGCATGGCTGTGGCTCTTCACTGTGTCCTGAATGGCTGGAGACTTTGTGTCAAGACCATGCCCATGCCTTTCCATTCTCTTTTTGAATGTACATAGACAGACAGAGTGTTATAGCCAGTCTGTCCGATGCCTTTAAAATGTGGCTTACAGGTGTCTCTTAACATCTCATCAGCCAGAGTCTCTCACATGGCCAAGTCCAGGTCAGGGAGCCATGCCAGCCCTCTGGAAGGGCACTATCTCATGGTTCAGAGTGTGCAGCTGTCCAAATGCAACATCCCAAAGAGAATCCACAAGTCCATTCCAGGGTTTGACCTGACTTCTCATAGTTCCATCTGAGTGGCTTGTGGTCAAGGACAGACTTACCTGAGGATGAACTAGACGTTTTCAGACATATTACAAGCCAGTCAGACACAGGTTGAAATCTTTAACAGCCCAAACAAATTTTAATCTTCTGCCTTGGAATTGTTCCTCTCTTCCCAGGGGGGCAGAGGAGGATGGCGGCATGTGGATGTGACATCATTGGGTGTCTTATTTGAGTCCTGTGAGTGGATGGCTGGCTAGAGGTGAAGCGCAGACATAAGCCTCTTAGACACATTGTCAGAGCCATCATAATCTCTGGCAACATATTTAACCAGCTCACGTTCCTCTCAGAGTGGCCCAGCATGCCACATGTTATCAATGCTTGCCAGCCATGGCTCTGGCGTGCTGAGGTGCAGGTGACTTTGAAACAGAGAAAGCATCTTTTGTACCTGGGAGAATGGCAGGGTGCAGACCACTGAACTTTAGAAAAAAAATGCACTATCGCTTCAGACAGATCTGATCTTGGCTTCTTCTTTTTTTTTTTTTTCTTAAAGAGAGAGAGAGTTAAGGATTATTGCAGCTCTGGTCTGGAAGGATTCCTGGGCTCCTGCACTGTACCTACATCATCTGCCTTCCCAGGAGCCTGTAAGCCAATGTGGCAGACCAAGATTCCCCCATCCCTCAGATAGCCACAAGAGAGCCAATCCATACCTCTCCAGAGGCCCGCCAGTCACTTTCCTGCACCTCCTATGAGGTCCCTGTCAGACAACTGTATTGTTTAACTAAGAGATGGCCTTGGGAAGATCTGCCTTCCAGAGCTCCTGGAGAGAGGATGTGGTGTGTTGGGGCCAACTGAGAGCCAGGAAGTCTGAGCTCTCCCCGGGCAGAACGTGCTAACCACTGGCAGGGCACTCGCTGCTTTAGAAAGTCACCCACGGGTGACTTGAATCACCCCAGCATTAACTCCAAGCCAAGGATGCTTGATTCCCAGGTGCCTGCTTTCCCTGTGATAGCCTTCCTGTTCCTGAGGAAAAAACTTCAGAAAATGTGTGGAGAGGGATCAGAGAGGGGAAGGAAGGGAGCAAAGAAGGCAGATTCAAGGTTTCCTCAAACATCTGAGCCACTACCAAGAGGCTGACATGAGGTCTTCTTTATATGAAACTTTTTAAAGAATGAGGAGCACTGCTCCAAAGAAGACATTAAAATGGCCAATAATTATACAGGTGACAATGTTGACACTCTGAGCTGTTGATGAAACACAAGCGGAGTCAACTCACCCCAGGCAGAAAGGGCCACCGAAGAAAACACAGTAAGAAACGCTGATGGGAAAGGGGCTTTATACACTGTTGGTTCGAATGTAAACCAGTGTCCCTGTGCCAACCAGCATGCAGACTCTTTAGAAAGCTTACCGGGGTGTTTCCACACACCCCAGCTGCACCAATGGTGGAAGAGGTAAGGCAGAAGTTAAGGATGCAGCAGAGATGCCCTCTCATCCTGCTCACCACAACGTTCCTCACGACAACCAAGTCCTGTAACCAGCCTGGGTGTCCACTGGCGGATGAAGCGAGGAGGTACACTCTGGGGTGTTCCATAAAGAAAGATGAAGTTCTGCCAGTAGATGACGATATTAAAAGAAATAAGCCAGGCTTAGTAAGATGTGTAATTCAAGTTGAGGTGAGTGTGTGTGTGTGTGTGTGTGTGTGTGTGTGTGTGTGTGTGTGTGTGTGTGTAGGGGATAAGAATGTAGGTGAGAGGCAACAGAAGAAGGAGAGGAGAGGCCAATACAATCACATGTATTTATGTACATATGGAAATGACACGATGAAACTCAGTTACTTGTGTGTGTGTGTGTGTGGTGTGTGTGTGTGTGTGTGTTGTGTACATGTGTATGGGATTGTACATACATGTGGAGGTCAGGAGTTGACATTGCTTTCCTCCTCCTTTTGAAAGCATATTATTGAGTGTGTGTGTGTGTGTGTGTGTGTGCATGTGTGTGAATATGTATGTGTGTACTGTGAGCCAGCATGTCTCTTGGAATACGCGTGGAGGTCTGAGGACAACTTCATGGAGCTGCTTATCTCCTCCTTTGCTGGGTTGTGGGTGTCAGTCTGAGTGGTCAGGCTTGAACAGCAGCCCCATCACCTCCTGAGACACCTCACCACCTAATTCAACTGTCCTTCATGGACAGTGGACCCCAGGGATCCTCTGTTTCTTCCTTCCCAGTGAGAGCAGAGAGCCCAGAGCCCAGGCAGGGTGGGATTTTTATCATAGCAGAGGTTGGGGTGAGGGGATTTCCAGGGTTTAGGACACTGACTGGACTGACCTTTCTCTAGGAGTAAAGGGAATTTGGATGAACGTCAGGTATTTCCTCTTAGACATAGGCCCCACTGGGTGGGGTCAGCTCATGCCTTCTCCTGGGTCCCCATGTTGCCTGACAGAAGCTGTGTCTGGGTCTCTAAGCCTTTCATGGCAGCTGTGTGGTCAAGCTGTTTTGGGCCCTCCCCTCCACATTTTTACTTTGTGTGTGTTTTACTGCGGGTGCCTGTGTGTGTCCACATGCTCATGAATGTCCTTGAAGGCCCTTGAGTTACAATAACAAGTGGACATAAAAGGCAATGATGCTTAGAAAGGATCGGAGGAGTCTCATAGCTTGTAGTACCACAGGCTCTCGGAAGAGTCACGCGGGGCCTCAGCTTATCTTGAACTTCCATTTGGAGCCAGGCCGTCAGATCGCAAAGATGGTCTCCAAAGGAAACAGTTAGAGGTGCTGCAGACACCCACCCTCCCAGACTCACTACCTCCTCCAGACACTTATAGGAAATGCGTACTTGTGTCTCACTGCCCTGCTTAGTTTAATGTCAAGGCGACACAGCTAGAGTTGTCTGGGTAGAGGGGACCACAGTGAGAAAATGCCCCCACCAGACTGGCCTGAGGACCAAACTGGGGTACACTTCTTGAATGATGATTTATGTGGGAGGACCCAACTCATCCTTGGTGGTACTACCCCTCGGTGGGTGGTTTGGGGTGCTATAATAAAGCTGAGCCAGCTGTGGGGAACAAGCCGTAAAAACCCTGTTTCAGGATTCAAACAATTGGCTCGGTGTGGGAGTGGGGGACTGGTCCTGGCTGGACTGAGTCTACCAGGTCGATCCGGTCCTCGGGGGAGACCTTGATCTGGAGGAGGTGGGAATGGGGGGTGGATGGGGGAGGGGGAGGGGGCAGAGTGGAGAACAGGGGAATCTGTGGCTATTATGTTGAACTAAATGATGTTGTAAAATAAATTTACTTAAAAATTTAAAAAAAAAAAAAAAACCCTGTTTCAGTTCCTGCCTCCATGTTCCTGACTCCCCTGAATGACGGAGCACACACTGTCAAGTCACTTCCTCACCCAGCTGTCTCTTTGCCATAGTTTTAATCACATCAATACAAAAACCAAACTAAGACAACCACCTTCAGGCTTTTCTGTACTGTGAGGGACATTCGACTCCTGAAGGTTCCTGTTCTTGTGGGTAATCCACACTGGGAAGGATGGTGGCCATGGGATGTATACAGGGGAGCTGTGAACACAGGTGGGACAGTCCATGTCACCAAATGGCCAGTGGGTGAGTGGCTGGGATGGCTGGATGCAGGTGCCTGGGTCCTGGCTGTGGTTGAGTGCCCACATTGACATGAGGCCAAGACTTGTCTCTGGGGCCAAGACGACTAATGTTGGAGAAGGAGTTGGTGGGGTGGTCAGTGGGAGAGGGTACTGGTCTTTCCCAGGAGTGTGGCCACACTCCCAGGAACTTTTCTACTAGACCTACTCAGTAGTTTTATATTGCTCTAATAGTCTATGTTCAGTTCTGTTCTGTTCCATTGTTCTGTTCTGCTGTGGAATAATCCTCTCGTATACCATAAAGATTTGTCACTTAAATTGGTTTAATAAAATGCTGATTAGCCAGTAGCCAGGCAGGAAGTATAGGTGGGGTGACAAAACTAAGGATGATGGGAAGAGGAATGGTGGAGTCAGGAGTCACCAGTCAGACACAGAGGAAGCAAGATGAGAATGTCGTACTGAGAAAAGGTACCAAGCCATGTGGCTAAACATAGATAAGAATTATTGGTTAAGTGTAAGAGCTAGTCAGTAATGAGCCTGAGCTACTGGCCTAGGATTTACAATAATATAAGCCTCAGAGTGATTATTTGGCAGTGTCTACAGGACGGGCAGGACATAGAAAAGCCTCCATTTATACTGTTCTGTCTTGCTCTGTTCTGTTTTACCTGTGTGTGTATGCAGAGGCCAGAGGTCAACACTGCATGTCTTCCCCTATCACTTCCCCACCTTATTTTCTGAGACAGAATTTCTTATCGAACCTAAAGCTCACCAGTTTGGCTATTCCATCTACCAGTCAGTCTTGGGGACCCTCCTGCCTCTGCCCTTATCCCCTTCTAGTACTGGGGTAACAGCTGCTTGCTGCCATTCTGAGCTTTTATATGGTGCTGGGTATCCAAATAGGTCCCCTTGCTTGTTAAGCAAACACTTTACCTATTAAGTCATTTCCCAAGCCCCAGGTCATGTATGAACTCTGGATGAGTGTGTGGATATGTGTAAGTGGTCATAGGGAAACCCATCTTGTCTTCTCTTTTTAAGTTAGTTCCTCCAGGCATGACTTGGATGATATCTTTCTACTGGTCACCATGACCCTGTCCTCACTGACTGGGGCAGTTTACACAATGTTACAACGAGGTATGCAATAATGATGGTTAGCCAAAGTTATATGGCAATTAAAAGGAGTCAATTATACATTTCTTGAAATTCTAATTAAGAACCCTCAAATGGATGTCTCATTTTCATCATTCCGAGAGCACTGATACAAATGAAAAACGTTTTGTGAAAACTCAGCCATGCATCAGCAATTATATTTAATTCTCAGTTGAGTGAATTTTAATCAGCAATGTTATTATAGGCACACATGGCAGAGATTGTCACCCTTGCTGTGAGAAACAGACCCTTTATTTATGGGGTCTTGGACCTCATTACCTCAAAGTTCATATAGGCAAAGAAATACAGTAAAATCATCCCTGGATCAGAAACCTGAGTCTTGGAATTGGTGAGATGGCTCAGATGTTAAGTGTGCTTGCTGCTCTTCCAGAGGACCCTAGCTCAGTTTCCAGCATTCATATTGAGCAGCTTACAAATACCTGTAACTCCAGTCCTCTTCTTGACTCCTCAGCCACCTGCACTCAAGTGCCTAACCTCCTCCCAAACATATATATATATATTATAAATAAGATAAATCTTTTAAAAAATTAAACAATTAGTTAATTTTAAAAAGAGAGCTGGAGATGGCTCAGTGGTTAATACACTTACTGCTTTTTCAGAGAACTCAGGTTCAGAACCTGGCACCAACATGGTGCCTCACAACCTATTACTTCAGTTCTAGGGGATCTGATGACTTTTTCTGACCTTCAAGGTCACTACACATACACGTGTTACAGAGACATATATAAAACACCCATACATATAAAATAAATCAATCTGTAAAAAAAAGTCAGGTTGGATATGGTGGTTCATGCCTTTAATCCCAGCACTTGGGAGGCAGAGGTGGGTGGATTCTGTGAGTTCAAGACAAGCCTTGTTTACACTGAGAGTTCAAGATCAACCAGAATCTTATAGTGAGTCCCTGAATTAAAAATAATCACTGTAGAAAGCGGAGTCCTGGGACAGGAGGTCTGGTGAAAAACAAAATGTGCAGACTGGGAAGCCCAGCTTGTCACCGAGAGCCATTTTGAGGTGACACGCAGGTCACCTGCTGGAGCATATAGATTTAGTGCACACACCATCCATGTTGGTGGGTTTTCCCAACCAAGCACACCTGCACAGACAGCACCTGATCTAGGAGCGGCTGGTGTCAACAGCCGGCATGCTTCTGTGATCCCCAGCCATGAGCAGCACCTGTTTCCCGACTTCCTCTGCTTTCTGTAGGGATCCCATTGCTCTGTGCTCTCTTCACGTACAGACAATGAGGGATCACGGGCCTTTTTCTATATGGAGTTGTGGATGGGATGCCCCTACTGTGAAGTCCTCCTTGTTGCTCAGTGTGCAAAGAGATCATTGTTTTCACTGTGAAGCGAATGTTCTGCAGCTTGTCTGCTCATCCCGCTGTGGCTGGACCACAGTCTCCTTCCAGTTTGGGGCTGCAGGGAATCACGCAGCTGTAGCGAACATTCTTGTTTTCTAGCTGGCGTATCCTTGAACTTACACTGGATATTTACCTAGCACTTGGGAGATTGGTGGCCTCCTCCTTCCTGTGGCTCTGTGAACCAATGCTCTGATGATGGCCTGTGACATCATAAACTCCAAGTCAAGGGGCTGGGGAGATGTCTCCACTGGTAAAGTGCTTGCCTTATACGCATGAGGGCCTGAGTTTTGGAGTCCCACACATATGTGAAAGGCTAGACATGCTTCATATGCCTGTAGTCTCTGTGCTGGGGAAATAGAGACAGGAGGCTCCCTGGGCCTTGCTGACTAGCCAGTCTAACCAAATCAGTGAGCTCCACGGTCACCCTGTCCCCTCAAACAGGTGAGGAGTGATTCAAGGAGACACCAGATGCCCCCCACCACAAAGCCTAAGCCACCCTGCCCTGTACACAAACATGTTAGTAGTGCTGTATTCACAGAGTCCATGGAGAAGGAATATATAGTACTCTGCAGTGTCTGGAACCTCAGATGGGAACACTAAAGCTGGGGTCACTCTGAAACGTCCAGGTGCATCTTTACTTACATGGCTGGGGTCTCCCCAGGGTTATCCAAAGACCAGGACTGATGATCAGAGCTTTCCCATGGTTTCATCACAACCCTAGATGACCGCAACATGACCAGACTTCTTACATGACTATCCTAGGCTCCCTGGCCAGGGAACAGAGAAAGGGAAGACTCATAGTCAGAACCGGCAGGGGCAGCATCTCCTGTGCCACTGGTACCATGCAAGATAGTTCTGAGCTTGCCCAAGTTTGGGAGATGGGAATGAGAGGATGCTATTGTGAAAAGGATGTGTTGCAGAGTGCTGGGGCAGCTGGTATCTGTGGCCCTCTTTATAAAACACAGTCTGCATCCTGCCTTCTCCAAAGCAGAGCCAGAGCCCTACCGCCCCACTGTGTTTTCACGGTGCCCATCTGTGACAGCCCACCTGTATCATGAGCAAAGCTCACTGGGTCTCTTTGTGGGATGACACTGACCGTGCTGGTGTTGACTGTGTTCCCAGGACCAGCAGACACCTGAATGACTCAAGCAAAGACAGCTGTCATTATGAACCCCTCTAGTCTTCACACAGGTTTGAAGTGGCCCTTGCTTGGTGGAATCATGACCCAGCTGAGCCTCCCAGGCCACGGCTATGCTTTTAAGGCCCATGTCACACCATCTACTCAGTGCTGGGTTGTAACCAGGGACACTTGAATGCAAGGTACAGGTGTCCGTGTGACAGGGCACTAGTTCAGATGATGGGGTTTACTGTCAATGTGGGGATTAACCCTTTCACATTCATCTGGGGCAGTCAGGGGTAAGGTGCCTCAACAGTTTCAGGCCAGTGGCTCTGCTCAGCTGAGGTCTGTGTCCACACAGGTTGTCTGCTGTTCCTGGGTGTTCACAAGATCCCCTTGATCTCTGTCAAGAATGCGGTATGTGGGAGGCTCATAGTCTAGTAGCAGAGAATAGATAGCTAGGGACTCTGCCCAGCTGTGAGAAGAGGTCTACCCTCGGGATATCTGCCCCACCCACCTGCAAGTAGTACATGCTGACCAAGGGTCCCAGCTAGACAGAGGTGAGGGCACACACAGCCCAAGATCAGAGTAGCTCCTGGCACAATGTCTGTGACAGTCTCTGTCTTGTCTCTTTTTTGTTTCTCATGGCTGCTGCCTCCCCGCATTTCAGCCTTTGGCTTCTGCTTCATTGCCAAGTCCCAGTTTCTCTTCTAACCATCCAGGCTGGATGTGTCTTAGTCCAGAATCTGAAAGAAGATGTGGCTTGGCTGCACTTACCTGCCCTCACCAGGCCACTGGCCACTCTGGCTCATGCTTATTTGGACCTGGATAGTTCATGGATGGTTCTTCAGGTAACAGAGATTCACATTTCTATGGATTCCTACTTCTTCCAACAGCCAGTCAGTTTCCTCTGTGATGTCCAACAACTCTCTAATCAGGGACTAGGGAAAGCAAATAGAAATCTTTAGAATGAGCTCTGGACTGTGCATGGTGGGATCAATCAGATGTGAGTCTGGAGCCAGCTGAGAACCTCATGGTGACCCTGTGTTTGGGGGGGGGCTGTAGGAGATGGTCATTAGCATTGGGCAGAATCTCAGGCTGGGATAAGGGCCTGGAAGGTTCTGGAAGCCAGGGGCTACAGCGTTTGTGTCTCTTGGACTGATTATCTCATCTTGCCATCAGAGCAGAGTGCTGTTTACAGCCCCATGGTTAATCAATCACTTATTCACACAGCTTGAAGATTATAGCTGCTCATTCGCCATCTCCAGTCCGAGTTGTCATGGCGCGTCTCAGGGGAGGCATTGGCACAGCTGTATTAAAGTCATCAGCCTCCTTTCTCCATGGCAACAAACGGGGTGGATGGGAGCCCTGCTGCCTCACTCCCATCAGCATCCACCCACCCACAGGCGTGGCAGGCTCGGGGTGTCTTCACCCGCACCTTCATGCCTTCCAGCCAAGGCTCATAGTCATTGTTGGTGAGTGGCAAGCCATCTGTCATTGGGTAGGGCAAATGCGCCCAGCTGTCGCCCCTCAACAAGGCCCTCTTGCTCTTCCTGGGCGATAAGATTCCATCTATTGTCTGTTTGTTGGGAGTCTGTGAGTGTTGAGCTTGGGTCTACTCTCAAGTTTTATTAATGAGACTAGTGTTTCCAGCCCACTCCAGCGGCAGGAGATGGGCAATATGGAGAGGCCAGCTGTCCAGCTGGGAGGGAGTCGTTACGACTGTGGGAGGTGTTGCCCACCATGTTCTGGCAGTGCTGGGGTCTGCAGAGAGATGGAAAGGGACTTAGTCAGCCTCTGAAGTTCTACAGATAAACCGGATCCCCATCCTGGCTGAGGCTGGGTGAGGCACCGCCCTTTACCATCTTCAGCTTAAGACAGTGCACTTTGGGTGTGGGAGGGTCTCGAGGATATGTCTCTAAAAGCAGCATTTTGGATACATCAGAGGGAGCAAGACACATGCAATAGTGGTCTGGTGGCATCCCCCTCTATTTCAACCCCCTCCTCATAGACCCCTTTCTGTAGGATCATCTGGGGGGCTCTGGTTCTTGCAGTCCTTGCGGAGGAGGTCTGAAAACCCCATTTGGTATTTTCGCTAGACCAAGCACCCTGAAGACATGTGCAATAGCTCTGGGTATCCATTTCCCTCCATTTGGAAAACTTCATCCTTCCAGTTAAATGTTGCAGGCAACCCCAGAGCTGATGTTCTATTCCGACTCCACCCAGCACAGAGATTGCCTGGGAGGCTGACTGCTCCTCGATGTCCTGGAAGTCTGATCCATTATTAATCACTGTAAATCTGGAATAATCTCTACAAACATATTTTGTTCCCTACAAATATATTTGTGCCAACTTTCTCTAATAAATCTTGTGTCGGGCAGGCTATTGTCTCTCTTTGCACAGCATCTCCCAGCTGAAATATTTAAACAATATATGAGCAATAATAAAAATCGCTGGCTGTAGTCACTTTGACTTTAGGAAAACAGGCTCCGATAGGTAGCAGATTTATTACCTACAGAGGGCCCCATTGGAGGTTGGATTTTTTTCTCTCCCAGTGGATTTACCCTAGTCTTAAAAAAAAATCACAGAAACAAACCTCATGTTTGTTCCTGACTTTATGCACAAAGAGCAAGACATTATTCTTTCTAATGAGAAAGGTACAAAGCAACCTCAGGAAGAAAAAAACAATAACCTTTCCTAATCTGGCCCATTGTTGTCCCTGGTCTTCTACAGGATGGGAGGCATGTCCCACTGTCCCTGGTCTCCTCTGCAGGATGAGAGGCATGTTCTACTGTTCCTGGTCCTCTGCAGGAGGGGGGCATGTCTCACTGTCCCTGCATCCTCTGCAGGATTGAGGCATGCCCTAATGTCTCTGGATTTTCTGCAGGATGAGAGACATGTCTCCCTATCTTATGTCCTTTGAAGGATAGGAGACATGTCCCATCACCTGCTGATCTTCTGCAGGATGGGAGGCATGTCCTACTGTCCTACAGGAGATGGATGCTGCAGCAAAGGCAATCACAATGGGAAGGATGGGAGGAACGGGGCTTCAATGGCATGCTCTCAGTACAGAAAGAAGTGCTGAGAGGCTTTGCCCAGCTATTTTGCTTAGGTTTTAGCAGCTATAAACCAAATCTAGCCTCTTCCCTAGGTGGTTTTCTCTGAGTCACCCAAGAAACATTAATTATCAAAGATGATGTCCCATTTATGGTAAGCAGGGCCTGTAGAGATGTTACAGACAATGGGTTGTGGTGGTATGGAAGCTCCAAGGCAAGTGGAAATCCAGAGGAAATGGGAAAGAAGGAAGCCGTCACGTGATGTCTGGGACGGGAGGTGGAAGGGAGGTGTGGGGAAGGGAGACTGAAGTCCACAGGGACTTCCGCAGCATATGCAGCTTCCGTTTCCTACTGAGTGCTACCACTCATTAATGAGCATTAGCGCATTAATTGGCAAGGAGTCTCAGAGGGTGGGAGGGAGGTGTGGTTGTTGTGTTGTGTGGGGTGAGGGCTTAGCAGCTGGAATGTGCTGGAAGGCGTCGTGTTGTTTGCTTTTCCATATGCTCTCCTACAGGTGACAATGTCTGCTCCACCCATAGGAGAACCTGGGGAAAATTACGTGTATGGAAATCCAGCCACTGGATGAGTTTTGGAATCCAGGATCCCTGTGCAGAGGATTAACAGTCATTGTTGACAGGTGACATTTGAACCCCAGTTACTTCTTGGTGAAAGTTAGCCACTTCAGAAAATCAAGAATCGTGGAGAGTGGTAGAATATTCGCCATAAGTACAAGGACCTGAGTTCACATCCCCTGTACCCACATAAAATCCAAGCACAGGTGTAGGCACCTGTAACCCCAGCAATGGTGAAATGAACATAGGGGGATCCTTGGACAGTCTAACAAAATTGATGCATTCTAGGTTCAGCGGAGACCTTGTTTCAAAAATAAAGTGGAGAATGGACAAGAAAGACACCTGACTTTTGATCTTTACAGACAGACAGACAGACAGACAGACAGACACACACACACACACACACACACACACACACACACACACACACGGAAGGAGACAGAACTGGAGAGAGAGAGATGAAATTTCTAGGAAGGCCCACCACCTCTCCTTGGTTTCTGACACTCTCAAGATCAGAAGAAGAATTTGGGGAGTCTGGGAGGGGGGAACTAGAGCCTCCAAAGACCCTTAGACTCTGGGAGAGCCATAGACAGGAAAGCATGTACTGGAGTCACTGCCCATCTGCTAGAGACTGACTTTGAGGGTGGGGAGCACATTACCTGTAGGTAACTCAGAAGCAGCACAAAGCCATCTGAGTTCATCTGCTCCCTACTTTGCCACATGTGGGACTCGGAGCAGTATCAGTGCTGAGATGTCCTGATATGGCTCCTCTTGTCCTGTGCCCCACCACTGATCCAGGGCCATCAAATCCAGGGCCATTGGATTTTAGATTACCCAACATCATCCATGACAGAAGCTATGACTGATCATGGACTTTAGGATACCCTTCAGCACAAAGCTTGGTGACCACATCCACAACACCCTCAGACATTCAGAAGAAATCCCAGAGTCTGTGCAGTCCATGGCTTCCACATGCCCTGCATTTCATATCCTGCTTGGACACTTGTCCAGCCCCATTCCTCAGCTCTGAATACTTCATAGCCATATTTTAGGCTTACAGAACATCCTGCTCTATGTGTCTCTGCAGATCTCAGCCACCTATCAGCCTGTGTGGGTTGGGTTCCGACACAGATTAATGACCCACAGTGGCTGACATGATTACTTCTAATAGGCTGATTGAGAAGTAAGCTATTAATCGCTGTCACCTACTGGGCTAACATCATCTCTTCAGCAGGAAGCCTGGCATCTGCTGCTGCATGCTCTCTGAACATGCCCACAAAGAGGCTCCAAACTGGCAGCTTTTGGGCATGTCTTCACCAAAGGCATGTGTGTGTTCAGGCAGAAGACCACAGGTTCATCTGCCTCTAGCATTTCATTCTCCTTCCTGGTGATTTCTTTCCATATCTTTCTGAGCACACAGTTCAGGGCTACAAAGGCAGCAGTTCTAGATTCAAGGAGACCTAGACTCAAATTCTGGTACAACCTCTATATTATACTGGCCAGTTTCTTCATGTCAGTGTGTTCTGGATGCCTCAGTTGCCTCCTTGAGTTGTGGCTGAGGGCATGTGTCAGACACACTCTAGACCACAGTGTTGGCTGCTCTCCTCACTGCTGTGATGAAAATGTCCGAAATGAACAATTTAAGAAAGAAATGGTTCATTTTAAATCACAGTTTGAGGGTACAGTCTGTCATGGTGCCAAAATCACAGTGGCAGGATCATGAGGTGACTGGTCATTGCTTCCACAGTCAGCAAACAGAGAGAGATAAATGTTGGTTCTCTGCTTGGTTTCTCCTTATTTTCAGCCCAGGGTCCAAGCCCATGGGATGCCACTGCTCAAATTCAGGCTAGGTCTTCCAAGCCCCAGTTAAACCTCTTTGGAAACATCCTCACAGACACACCCAAAGTTTATTCTAGATAATTCTAAATCTTGATCAAGTTGAAAAACAAGGTTAACCATTACATCATTTCTTCCATCCACTCACTTACCCACCAATCCACCCACCCATGCATATTTCTATCCACCCTCCATCTACCCATCCTTTTACCCATCTATTCTTTCATTCACCCATCCATCCACTCACAATCCTTTCACATGACTTTTCATTCATCCACTCACTCCACCCATTCATCATCCATCCATCCATCCATCCATCCATCCATCCATCCATCCACCTACCCACCCATCCATCCATCCATCCATCCATCCATCCATCCATCCATCCATCCATCCATCCATCCATCCATCCATTTATCTATTTACCCATCCACCCAACTATCCATCCACCCATATATCCTTTGACCTATGTCTCCATCCATCTACCAAACTGTCCATCTGTCCACTTATCTGTCAATCCACCCATCCACTCAAACTTTCATCTACTATCCATCAATTCATCCACCATTCTGTTCATTATCCTTTCCACCCATCCATCCACCCATACACCTATCCATCCTTTTTTAATTGAGATAATTTTTTATTCATTTTATATACCAAAGATTCCCCTCTTCCCACCCTTCCAGTCTCCCCCTCCAAGCACACCTCCCATTCCTTCCTACAAGAAGGTAAGGCCTCCCATGGGGAGGTACATTTAGTAGAGGCAGGTCCAAGCCCCTCAAGGCTGTGCAAGGTGTCCCATCATAGAAGTGGGCTACAAAAAGCCTGCTCATGCACCAGGGATGGATTCTGATCCTACTGCCAGGGGACCCTTAAGCGGTTCATGCTACACAACTGTCTCACTATGCAGAAGGCGTAGTCCAGTCCCATGCAGGTTCCACAGCTGTTGATCCAAATTTCATGAGTTCCCACTAGTTTAGTTTAGTTGTCTCTGTAGGTTTCCCCATCATGATCTTGATGCCTTTTCTTATAGAATCCCTCTTCTCTCTCTTTGACTGGGTTCCTGGAGCTTGATCCATTTGGCTATGGATCTCTGCATCTGCTTCCATCAGTTCCTGGAAAAGGCTCTATGAAGACTGTCAGGGTAGTCACCAATCTGATTACTGGGGTAAGCCAGTTCAGGCATGCTCTCTAGTATTGCTAGTAGTCTAAGCTGGGGTCATCCTTGTGGATTCCTGGGAACTTCCTTAGCACCCAGTTTCTTCCTATCTCCATGATGTCTCCTTCTATCATGGTATCTCTTGCATTGCTCTCCCATTCCATCCCTGTTCCAGCTTGACCATCCTGTTCCCTTATGTTCTCATCACCCATTCCCTATCCTCCATTGCCTACCACTCATCCCCAGTTTACTCATGGAGATCTCAACTATTTCCCCTTCCCAGGGTGATCCATGCATCTCTCTTTGGGTCCTCCTTGTTAGCTAGGTTCTCTAGAGCTGTGGGTTGTAGTCTGGTTGTCCTTTGCTTTACAGCCACTTATGAGTGAGTACATACTATGTTTGTCCTTCTGAGTCTGGGTTACCTCACTCAGGATGATATTTTCTAGTTCCATCCATTTTCTTGCAAATTTCATGATGTCATTGTTTTTCACTGCTGAGTAGTACTCCATTGTGTATATGTACCACATTTTCTTAATCCATTCTTTGGTTGAGGGGTATCTAGGTTGTTTCCAGGTTCTGGCTATTACAAATAATGCTGCTGTGAATATAGTTGAGCATGTGTCCTTGTGGTATGATTGAGCATTCCATGGGTATATGCTCAAGAGTGGTATAGCTGGGTCTTGAGGAAGACTAATTACCAATTTTCTGAGAAACTGCCATACTGATTTCCAAAGTGGCTATATCAGTTTGCATTGCCACCAACAGTGGAGGAGTGTTCCCCTTGCTTCACATCCTCTCCAACATAAGCTGTCTTCAGTGTTTTTGATCTTAGCCATTTTGACGGGTATAAGATGGTATCTCAGAGTCATTTTGATCTGCATTTCCTTGATGACTAAGGATGTTGAACAATTCCTTAAATGTCTTTCAGCCATTTGAGATTCTTCTGTTGAGAATTCTCTGTTTAGCTCTGTAGCCCATTTTTTTAATTGGATTGTTCTGTATTTTGATGTCTAGTTTCTTGAGTTCTTTATATATTTTGGAGATCAGCCCTTTGTCAGATGTGGGGTTGGTGAAGATCTTTTCCCATTCTGTTGTTTTATCTTATTTACTGTGTCCTTTGCCTTACAGAAGCTTCTCAATTTCAAGGGGTCCCATTTATTAATTGTTGCTCTCAGTGTCTGTGCTACTGGTGTTATACTTAGGAAGTGGTCTCCTGTGCCAATGCATTCAAGACTACTTCCTACTTTCTCTTCTATCATGTTCAGTGTAACTGGTTTTATATTGAGGTCTTTGATCTGCTTGGACTATCCATCCTTCTATACATCTACTCACTCAATATTCCATCTATACACCTATCCAGTCACCATCAATCCATTCATTCATCCATTCATCTTCCCATCTGTCCCTACTGGATGTTTGGATGGATAGAAGGTGCCACAGAATAGCTGTCATTGTAACTCACAGTTTATAGCTAAGAACACAAGTCACAAAGTAACCTTCCTGATGCTACACACCTGGCAAAAGCCACAACTGAAACCCAGAGGTCAGGTCCAGAATCCCATGATGTCTGCTACATTGCTCCCAGCCAATATGTCCCTTTCCTACAACATGCTGGCCTCAGCTCCTGGCTGAGGTTCACAAGGATAATAAGGCCTATACTTGTCATAGTTGATGGGGTACCTTCTTCCTTCCTTCCTTCCTTCCTTCCTTCTTCCTTCCTTCCTTCCTTCCTTCCTTCCTTCCTTTCTTCCTTCCTTCCATCTCTTGAACACATGCTCCCTCTAAGTGGAAAACACAAGTTTGGTAGATCTGATTTTGAGCAGCAGGCTTTGTGGTTGTGCGAGACGCTGGGTAGCAGGAAGAGAAACCAAGCATGTAGCATGAAGCCAGCGGTAGTGTCCATCCTAGCTAAGTGTCCGTCAGCTCCAGGCTGGTGGGGACGTGGGCAGAGCAGCTGTTCTGCGGGAGCCAGACTGCTGC
This sequence comes from Peromyscus leucopus, assembly GCF_004664715.2. Taxonomy (NCBI): domain Eukaryota; kingdom Metazoa; phylum Chordata; class Mammalia; order Rodentia; family Cricetidae; genus Peromyscus; species Peromyscus leucopus. The sequence continues at coordinate 151,056,251 of NC_051064.1, forward strand.
CCAGGCTTCATGCAGCGTGCAGCACAGTGGCAGGGAGCTGTTATTGATTCTAACCAGCCATTTGTTATCAGAAAATGAAGGTGCTGGCATTTGGCAAGATGCACGCTGTGTGTTTATTCCATTCAGAACTGACACAAACATGTTCTTGGCTCGGGGAGGCTGCTCGGCTGCATTTCTCCTTGCTGTCCTCTCCTTGGGGACAAAGGTGTTATTGCTAAGGAAGCTTGCTGTCCCCAGATGCCCTGGGAAAACTGGGTTACACCTTGCTGTAAGTGGCCTGGGAGGTGCTGAAGGCTGATGAGAGGGGGCAGCCTGAGGATATCAGGTAGAACTGTCCCTGGGTGTGATGGAAAGATATAGAAGACACTTGCTGATTGGAAGAGAGTTAGGACATGGTGGCTCTTGCCTGTGGTGTGCTGTGCAGTCTGTGGTGAGACTTGAAGGGTGCTGTGGCTGTGAGGCTCTCTCTCCGTTCCTTTCCCCCCTGTGGCTGCCTGTCTCTCCCTCTGATGTTCATGAGCCAGCCCCCTACATTCTGTGCCCTAAGTCCCAGCCCCCTACATTCTGTGCCCTAAGTCCCATTCAGCTCAGCTGCTGTGCACCACAGCAGACCCTGGTGCTGGCCCCCACCTTGGCCTCACCTGTGGGTGCAGCTTTGACTCTGATTGCAGGGAGAACCAGGGAAGGATCTGTCTGCAGTGGCCCCTTCTCCTAGTACCAGGTGTCCATCAGGAGGGCCAAGTGGGTGGGGAGATTCCTAAAAAGGCTCCCATGCTTCCTAACCTGCTATCCATGCCCTGCAGGGTCCTCGGGACTGTGAGGAGGAGAGGATTTATTCCTGTGGTTTCAGCTACAGAGCATCCAGGACCTTAAGGGAGAAGTCATGTAGGAATGCTGTCAGATGATCCACGAGCACACTTTTCTTGGCATGGGAAATTTAAAGCATAAAAGAGATAGGACATGAGCCTGAAGCTGGGGAGGCCACACGAAGGGAACATGTGGAGGGACCATGTGGAAGGTTTATGTGGAGGGACCACATGGTAGCACCATGAAGGGTACTTGGAAGGCATGTAGAGGAACATGAAGAAGGGCTGTGTGAAGAGAAGCCTGCAGATGGGCCACATGGAGAGGCCAGTCCTCTGGGAACTGAAGGAGTGAGCTTAGAAATGAATTATTTCCCATTCTCCCACTGAGACCACAGCAGGTCAACACTAATCCACGTGGGGCCTGACCAGAGTCCAGCCAGGCCACACCTTCACTTGCTTATGGGACTGAAAGGATTACCAGGTGGTTGGAAGCTGCAGTGTGGTGACTGCAGGACATATCCAGAGAAGGCAAGCACAGTGGACGCTCTGCCCACCCTGTCACACACTTGATGAGTCCTGTGGCTCAGGCCCAGTGGCCCCGAGGTTCAGCTGAGCCACTCCCAGCCTCACAGGACAAAGCTGTGTTAAGAGGCACAGAAACTCCTCATGCTCTGTGTAGGACAGCCTTGGGCCAGCCTCTATGCCTCTGCCCTAGACCTCTGCCCTTGGTGGAGAGCCCAGCCTCAGGATGTCAGGGGCACTTTATGCCTGTCACTACTTGGGCCACAGGCCACCCTTGTCAGCCAGCATGGTCATCATCTTCTACCCCTCTGAAAGCCCAAGACACATCTTTAACATCATCCTGTTCTCCCAAACTCTCCACTCACTGGGGACCAACTTTCTCTTCTTTGTTTGCACACATCATAGCTCCCTACTGACTCCACAGCTCCCTCAGAGCTCCCCTCTCTCCCAGGTCCTCACCCTAGAATCCAAGATGATGTCATTCCTTCCTGTTCCTTCTTACTCCTCTTAACCATCCTTTCTTATTCCCTCTCTATTCTCCCAGATCACCTGACTGTCACACAGGATTCCTGGCCTGCCTTCAGGACCCTAGACTTCTGGGCACCTTGTTACTCTCCAGTGTGACATAGGACCCACCACCAGTGTTAATCTCCTCAGCGGTACTCAGTAGAGAGCCTAGTCTCTTACCATGTCTGGCCCTGGCATCAGTCTCATGGAAATTCTGTGCTGGCCTCTCTTATCTTCTCTGGACCTCAGGCATACTACTATCATCTATATCTGTTTTCTTCCTCCCTTCTGAATGTCCCTTACATCTTTCAGCATTTGTAATGAAGGTGGTTATGGTATTCCAGGATGCTGTAACAAAGTGTCCCCAACATGGGACTTAGCATCTATAGCCACATAGTGTGCAGGTAAAATGTCTGAGCTCAAACTCTGAACAGAGTTGAGGAAAACCTGGTCCAGGCCCCCCTTCTGTCTTCTGATGGCCTGGCAGCAAGCAGTAGCTGCTACATGGCCCTAATCTCTTTCTTTGTTGTTACATGAAGGCAGCCTCCTTATGTGTGTTCAATGTGCCTTCCAGAGGGACATTGGATGAGGAACTCGCCCTAACTCAGACAACATGATCTAAACTTTTTTAGATCTTCTGAAAGGACATTGGCTCCAAGTAAGGTCACACTCAGAGGTTGACACTGGGGATTAGGACTTCCACATGAATTTAGGGTGGGGCACAAGTCAACCACAGTAGAGGCTGATTGGTTCCTGTCCATCCTATTTGGTCTGGAACCCTTAGAGTAGCTCCCAGCACTTCTCAAAGGCCTGTGGAGTCTTTGTTATGGTTTGCTCTTGGGTGGTATTTGAACACTTTCTTTCTCCCCACCCCATCTCTCTCTGGATTCTCTCTCTAACTGGAACCATGCCTGCTCTTGCTTATTATATCCTTGTCACATGATAATAGGCCTCTACACTCTTATTTTGAAATAAAAGCAGTCTTTTGCAGCATGCACTCTATATTATACTCAAACCCATAGATACTTACATATCAAACGGTGAGCCAACAATTTGGGATTTCAGGTGTGGGAATGATGTGGTAGTTTTCTTACTCAGGTTTAGAGACGCCCAGGGTCTAATCACAAGCCAACTGATCATAGCAGCAACAATTCCCACAGGCAGCAAACTTGTTTTCTCCTTGTCCCATGATTCCTGACTGTGAGAAACAGTCCTACAAGGAATGTGCAAAGCTAAAAGTGTCTAATCCGCAGGTGTCTGCTCCCTCCATACAGCGAATCCCCCACTGGACTCTCTCCCCACAGAACACTGACTAGGCTCTTTAGGACAACCACCCACAGGGATCATATGGAGATCTTGTGATTCTGACATGCACAGCCATGGACCACAAATCAGCTGTGGGCTACAAGTCTCATGAAGGTACGAGAGAAGGTCTCAAGAGATACTGAAATAAACCTCTGGTTAGAGCACATAGGCTGAGTTTGAACTTAGGCTGTGTCTCTGTTGTCTAAGAAAACCCTTCAATGGCGGCTGGGAAGATGGCTCAGTAGCTAAAGCAGCTGTCACAAAAGCTAAAGGACCAGACACCCGGAGGTCAGATACCCAGAGCCTACATAAATGCTGCTGAGCTTCGTGGCTGTCCGCAGTTCCTGAAACCAGGAGGCAGAGACAGGAGATCCTGAGGCAAGTTGACATCAGAATTGGCAAGGTCTGGGTTCACAAAGAGACCTGCTTCAGAGGGTAAAGAGGAGAATATGGAGGAAGACAACTGACCTGAACCTTGGGCCTCACTAGTGCACAATATAAACACATAGATACACATGCCAAAAATAAAATAATTAAAACAAAACTGGACAAATAAAAATCTCTGTAATGCTTATGCTTCAGGGTCACCATTCCAGGGCCCAGTGTGTGGAAGTGCTGATGTTCTGACAAATTCCTCAGCTGCTTCAGCCACTGGCTGAACAGGGGTGTGAATGTGGTCTACATCTGTGGTAAAGATATGATGTGATGGAACCAGCACTGAGAGTAGCCCTGGCTTTCTCAGCAAACTGCCTCCTCCCAGAGTGATGGTCTGTGTTAATTGCCAACCGACAAGATCTAAACTGACCCAGAACATGGGCCCCTGGGCATGCCCGTCAGGGGTCATCTTTATTGCCTGTCAGTTGTTGCATTAATTGAGTTGGCAAGAGCTGTCCACTGTGGGCGACGCCATTCCCTAATTGGGATCCTGGACTGTGTAAGTAGTGGGAGGGAGCTGAACAGCTGCATACATTCATTACTATTTCCCGGTGCCTTGAGTTCCACCCTAAGATGGGCTATACCCTTGAATCATATGAGCAACAAACAAACAAACAAACAGACAGACAACCCTTTTTCCTGTCCTAGGCCAGCCTGCTCTAGACAGTTCCTCACTGATACTCCCTTCCAGGTGATTATGACTAACTAGTGCACTCCATTATGCTACTTTCGTCAGTATTTTACCACAGCAGCAGGAAAAAAAAAAACTGCCTCTCAGAAACCCAACAACCAAAGGAATTGATCGCTAACTTAACAATTTCTATATGCTCCAAACACCAAGAAACAATCATGAAAAAGCTGCTGATGTCTTTGAATTCTATTAGAAAAGGAACATATGTTTTGTTTGGTAACACATGCTTTGGGAAAAGGATAATAGGGTTAGGAATAGGAAGAGATGTTTGGAGGGAGGGGAGATTTTAAGCAGCATGTTCAAAGAAGCCGTATGGAGGAGGATCTGTGGGAATGGAGGATGGCCTGGGAGCACCAGGGAAGAGGGAACAGCATGTGCAGAGCCCTGTTGTGGGAACCTGTCTGACAGCCTGGAGAAGCATCAAAGAGGCAGGAACATATGGAGAAAGGCCAGGAGAGTCAGTGGGAAGTAGGGCAGTCCAAGCCACACCAGTCACTGAGGACTTCACCTTCTACTGGAGGAGTGAGCTGAGAAGCTTCTGGAAGGGTTTGGCAGAGAGGAAACATGTTGTCCTCACGTTTGCCCTCCTCTGACCTAGAGAGCACTCTGCCTGGCTCTCTTTTCCAGCACTTAGCACTTCCTCTTTGTGAATTATTTATGCCTATCTAGTGCCTCCCCTCAGAACACATGGGATCTTGGAGGAAAGATTTATGCCTAACTCACTTTGTACTCCCAACCATGCCCAGGGATCTGCTGCAGCATGACCACAGCCTGGAAGAGCCATGGAATGCACAATGACCACCACACAGTGGAGGAGGAGGCTGCCATTGTCTCTTTTCTGGCTCTGAGGTCCAGCCAAAGGAGCAGCCTGTCTTACTGATGAACACAGGTTAAAGATAATATGGATGCCTTGCCAAAGGCCTTCAGGTGGAACTATTTTTCTCTAAAAGAGAAATTTTATCCCCTTACTCTACCTCAGACAACTCAGGACAGTGGTGGTTCTGTAGTCTCTGGAAGAGGGAAGGATGCTTACCCATCCTTCCAGCAGAACTTGCATGGGGGATATCTTAGAAGCCTCCTGGATTCAAAGTGGCCAAGATGCATGGAGACCCAGAGAGGGTAGGGATGAGTATGATTGAGTGAGGCACCATCAAAACCATTGTGTTCCTTAGAAAAATCTGAGTCTGTGCTCAGACATACATAGAGAAGCATAGACCACAAACACACATGCACGCACACACACACACACACACACACACACACACACACACACACACGCACACACACGCACACACACACTTGTATATTGCCTACTGAGAGAACTCTACTATCAGGCAACTTGGTCTCTGTATCAATGCCGCAGGACTCAGGCTCATCACTGGCTGCTGTGTCTCAACACAGCAAAGAGATGTGTGAGGTTGTTGTTGGCATAATGTAAGGGGCATTTGACAGTAAACATACTGTGTTTTATAAGTAGAAAGAGTTTCAAAGTAATGATAAAAATGATAGTACAATGAACACACATACATGTCACAGCTGTCATGATCCGGTGTGATGCATGATCACGACTGTGTGGCTATTTTGCTCAACACCTGGTGTGGTGCTGTGGGTCTGTTAACAAGGACATCACTACAAACCTGGGATGTGTCCTGTGTGTTATGACAGCTGTGGTGTCATCAAGGGATATGATATGATTTGATCTCCATTATAATGATACAGGACCACTTTAGTACTTCTGTTATTCATTGGCCATGTCACAATGGTGGGGTGCATGGTTGCGTTTCCTGACCACAAGTCCATGGAGAAATTATGCAAATGAAAGGAGAAAGTGAGACGGAAGGAAGTTGCACCTGTAGGAAAATGTTACTTTAGAATTTTCCAGATCACCAGGTGGACTGTCAATAAAGGGAGATACTAGGTTTTTATGTAAGCCCAGTGCATCTTTGTGGGGCAGGCACCAGCCCAGGGGCCACAGAGGGACATGACTGGTTGCTGTCTGAGCAGAATGGATGCTGACAGAGAGGTGACCAGGCCAAGCAGAACTGCTGGGTCTAAGAGAAAATAGACACATCTGTTGTAGGAATTTGGCCATTCTATCTAATAACCAATGGAATGGAGCAGGTTGGCCCGATGGTCATGGTCTTCTCCAAGGGGCAAGTGGACCACCCCCCTCAATTCTTAAAGGATCACGTATCCTCAGAGAAGATCATGGCCATTGGGCTAACCCTTTTCATTCCATTGGTCATTAAAACTGAATGGCCAAATTCCCACAACACACATCCTTGGGGTCATTTTTCCTCATGGGTAGGCTGGGTTAGTTAGGGGAATTGGAATGCCCTAATAAGCTGAAAGGGAGTCAGGAGACAATAGAGTTGGGTAACATGGGGCACAGCAGAGGGAGGCAGTGCCTGAGTCCACAGCGTCTCCACACTGTTAGAATGACCTCCAGTTGATAGAGGGAAAGCAGGAGATTCTTCACATGGTAGATTCAGGAAAGGCAGGGAAGGCCTGGGCACCAGCACTCAGGGCTTCTGTGTCCTGCTAGTGTGAAGCAATGTGCTTGGGCCCGATGGGCTTGATGTTGCTCCGTGTGAACCTGGGGGCCAAAGGTGCAGGCCAAACCATGTTCCCACTTGCTCCTTTTGTGAGTACGGGAATCTACTGTAGATCAACAGTTAGTCATAAGTATGAAGTCTGTACTGATACCTTGTGACAGGGGGACAGGGAGCCCTTCCCCAAAGAATGTGAGAAACTCTTTCAGTGGGTTCTGATGACCACAGTCCATGGTTTAAAAGTATGGAGGCCCCGAATGAGCAGGGAGCTTCGCATATATGTAGAGGTGACATCTTTGGACCTTGAGAGAGCTCTGAGCATGTTTGGCAGGGCCTGGGCAGGCCACTGCCCTTGAACTTAGCTGGCTGTGGCTGAGGAAGGGGTTGGGACAGGCAGGGTAAACTGAATCTTAAGAACATCCCCAGGGGGACTGCTATATTCACCTCATCACAGGCACTGACTCTTATGTGACTAACCACATTGGCCACAAACCCAGGGGCTCATTTGTCCTTAGGAGGCAGATGATATGAGGGGCCTTGCTGGGCTGACCAAAGCAGACCTGACAAGGTACTCCACACAAAGGATACACCTTATACACACAACATGCCTGCTTCGTGGTGCCCTCGCTCTGGGGGAATTCCCCGTAGGTCTTTGCTTGGCCAAAGAGGGTCCAGGATTGGACACCCAGGCTGAGGGCTCTGTGACTGTCACATGAACCAAACTGAGATGTAGCTTAGGGGCTGTCATTGAACTCCTTTAGAGAAATGCCTGAAAGGGTTGGGGAGCACTGGAGAGCACTGGGGATGAGTGGAGCCAGCAGGGAGGACAGTGGCTCCAGCCTGTGTCTCAGACTGGACTGCTGGGAAATGGTCCCCTACATCTGTAACTCTGCACATAACTCATTGGTGCTTCTTGGAGATAATTGTTCTTGTATTCTTTTACCCATTTTCGTGGTGTGTGTGTGTGTGTGTGTGTGTGTGTGTGTGTGTGTGTATGGTGGTATTGTGTTCCCCCAAATATTGTGCACGCTAATAAACTTATCTGAGGTCAGAGAACAGGACAGCCACAATATTAAATATAGAGGATAGGCAGTGATAGCCCACACCTTTAATCCTAGCATTCCAGAGGCAGAAATCCCTCTGGATCTCTGTGAGTTCAAGGCCACATCGGAAACAGCTAGGCATGGTGACACACGCCTTTAATCCCAGGGAGTGAGGCAGAAAGCAGAAAGATATATAAGGTGTGAGGATCAGAAACTAGAAGCTTTTTAGCTGTTTAAACTTCAGGCTTTCGAGAAGCAATTCAGCTGAGAGTCATTAGGATGAGGACACAGAAGCTTCCAGTCTGAGGAAACAGGATCAGCTGAGGAACTGTCGAGGTGAGGAAGCTGTGGCTTGTTCTCCTTCTCTGATCTTCCAGCATTCACCCCAATAACTGGTCTCGGTTTGTTTTTACTAATAAGATTGCTACTACGTGTTTGTGTGTTTGTGTGTGTGTGTGTGTGTGTGTGTGTGTGTATGTGGTGTGCATATGCATGTGTGTGTGTATGTGGTGTGTGTGTGGGGGGGTGTGCATGTGTGAGGATATGCATGCATGCATGTGGAGGTCCAAGGTTGGAGTCATCTCCCATTGCCCTTCTACTTTATTCATCAAGGCAGGGTCTCTTAACCAAACTCAGAGCTCACTGATTCAGGTGGTCTTATTGACCAACTTGCTCTGGGCATCTCTTGCCTTCCTACCAGGCCTTTAAATAGGTGCTGGGCATCTGGACTTCACAGGAAGCCCTTTAGCCACGGAGTCGTCTCTCAAGTCTTTGATGTAATAGAGCTCTTGCCCCTTCATGCACATTCAGCTTTATTCCGCTGAGCGTGCCCCACACCCCACACTCAGGGCCCTCTCCACGGTGTCTGTCTGACTTGGCTGCTCTCCTCCAGGCCATGCTTGCTCTCACAGCCTGACATCTGTGGTGTTGCTGTCAGGTTCATGGTCTCCTTGTGCTCACCACTTGTTCCGGACCCCAGTGGATCCGCAAGGCTGTCATTTAATCAGCCATGGGGACAGATGTTCCTGTGGTGGGACAGTTGCTATTTCCTTGGCCTGTGTGGGGGTCCTTGACTTTGAGGCTCCTCAACTCTTCCCTCCCACTGGGGCAGCTCTCTGGGGCCAGCACTGAACCCAAGGCTGACGTTCTCAGAGGCCACTGCTAGGCTACCCGCCCTCCTTGGCTGCCAGTCCTGGAGCTTAACAGTATCAGGGACCCAGCAAACGCTCAGTAATTGTGTGAATGAAGGCAAGTCTAGAGCATGGATTCCAATCTCAAGCCTTCTTGGGCCTTACAGGGGTGGCCTAGGAGGTGCCCATGCAAAGTCTTCCTGATTTACAAACCCAAATGTGACAGCAATGATGGCCTTGTAAAGGACTTCGATTCCATGACAACATGAAGAAACAGCGAGCTGATGGTGTGGAACAGAACACAAACATTTTGTCAGGAGGAGATTAAGGAAGAACATTGTCTGGGGACTATGGCTCTTGTTTGCACTGACTGTTTTACAAACAAGTTGCGAGTGACATGACAGGGCCTCCCTCAGGACTATGGCATTCAATTTCTTGCTCCTTGCTTGGCTCCTCTCAGCTCTGGGGAGTCCCCCCGCTGTGTTGGTGTTGGATTTCTGGTACCTTTCCTGATGCTCACTTGGTCGTTCCTTCATTAAATTACAAGTTCTCTGATGGCCCCCAGTGTAATTTTCTAGCACTCCATAGCTCCCTGGCCTTGGATCTGTTTGCGCAGAACAGTATCATGAAAGTTATGCTTTAATTAATTTCTCCTGGCTGGGCTTCCTCTTTCATTTCACTGTTGGAAGCACAAACTGCTGGGCTCCCTGCCCTGCTCACCGGTCCCTCTCCCATATGGAGGCATTGTTTCTGTCTTTTGGCCATCTTCTCGTCTCTGTCCTTGGGCAGTGGCTTTACCTTGGTCTGGAGATTATGAGGTCTTCCTGAGGATGTTTGTCACCCCATCGCTGGTGTTCAGTCCCTGAGCCTCCAGGTCACCCGCTCTGTTCTCCAGCAGCCCCCAGCACCGGTTCTTGCTCTGCAGCTTGGGCTGCGGCTGCTCCTTAACTCTCCATCTGCTCGGCTCTGCAGGAGCTGGAGTGGCTGTCTGGCAGAAGGGACAGAGTCAACAGTACCTGTCAGCCACAGCACAGCAGAGGATACTCCGTGGCAGATGAGTGGCTAAACTGCTGTGGATTTGTGGAGACCACAAGGCTGGCAATAGGGTCTGAAAATGCAATCTCCAGGCACTGGAAGCCAAGTGACCCAGCAGCCTCTCCACAGATGGCAGCCTCTCCACAGATGGGTGATCCTGATGAGGAGAGTGAGGTAGCCTCTGGCAGTGCGGGCTGTGGGACCCCAGCTGGGTCCTCTGGGAATATACCATATTGTGTGTCCTCTGTGGGGTCACATGCTTGGTCTCCCCCAGGTCCTCTGGGCACTGTAGTTGGTTGCTTTCTTACTTTTTGACTCTTTTGGGGCCCTCCACCCAGCTCCCAAATAAATATACATAGAGGCTTGCTCTTTCTTATAAATAGCTGGTCTTAGCTTGACTTGTTTCTAGCCATCTTTGTTTAACTTAAATTATCCTGTCTAACTTTTGCCTCTAGACTTTTATCTTTCTTTATTTCTATATACCTTTCTTTACTTTATTCTTATTCTGTTGCTAGTTGTGCAGTTGGGGGACTGGCCCCTTCTTTTCTTGTCCCTTCTATTCTATTTATTTTCCCTGCCTGCCAGCCCTGCCTGTCCTTTCTCCTGCCTAGCTATTGGTCGCTCAGTCTTTATTACACCATCAGGTGCTTTACACAGGCAGAGTAACACAGCTTCACAGAGCTACACAAATGCTACACAAAAGAATGTGACACATCTTTGCATCATCAAACAGATGTTCCACAGCATAAACAAATGTAACACACCTTAAAATAATATTCCACAACAGGGCACATGCCATATTGTGTGCTGAGCAGGTTCTGTGGGGTCACATGCTCTGTCTCCCTCCCACATAGGGAGCTTATGTGACCATGACCTCCCAGCTTTGGTCAGGTAGAGGGGAGACACGTGGGATTCAGCTCGAGACCTGTCAGGAGCTGCATCTGGGACACCCTGGGAACTGACAGGCAACTTGGAGCTCACATTCTCAGCCTTAACATGCAGGCAGGAGGAGGACCCCAGACAGCTTTCCAGAAGCGCGTGGGAGCTCAGCTGTGGATGTGAACCTGGCTTCATGGTGAGTTGGGGTCCTATCTGAAGTTCCAGAGGAGGTGGTACACAACTTGCTGGGGTTCTGACGAAGATGACCTCTCCCCATCTCCCATACTTCACTCCACGGACACACTTCACTCCAGAGCTTCCTGAAGCTGGGTCCCCACCTGGAGCTTTGGAGTTTCTGGAGGGTGCTCCCTCTCCCGCATCCTTCCTCTCCTTCCTCCTTTCAGTTCTGTGGAGGCCTTACCCAGGCTAGATTGTTAGCAGGTTGGAGTGAGGTCATCCAGAGCCCCATTGTGATTGGAAACACACACAAGAATTTGATCCTGACATGATATCTAAGTGAGAGTGGGGAGAGAATGGACAAAAGATGCATATACACCACACATATAGACACATATATACATACACATGCAAATATACACATACATATACTTTATGTAGCACATATATGTGTACACACAACATACCTATATGCTTATACACACACATACAGACACACATGTACACATATGTCACACATATATAGACACATACCACCCATACACATACAAACACATCACATATACACACATTACACATATGCACACAGGTACACATAGACATGCACAAACATATACACATACTACCCATATATCATCCACACAAACATATCCTACACATGTACACACACACACGTATACACACACCACCCACATCACACACACAAACGCAACCTCCTACACCAACACACACACACACACACACACACACACACACACCCATACATATATACACTAACTACATTTCACACACACTCACAGGTGGCATGCACACACATACAGTCAGGACCTGTGAGCAATCCCCTGTGCATTATTCTTCATCTGCATCGATAAACAATGATAAAAATTCTGGAGAACTCGGCTGGATCTGCCTGTTTTCATTCTCTCGACACAATCATAGGAACAGCTAAGGCGGAGTTGACCAACACGGTGATTTCCTCAGTGAGAAGTGGTGTGTGCTGGATATAAATTGTCCTTAAATGTCACGTGATAATGAGGCTACCTCCCCAGCGTTTATCTTTCCTTTTCTTACACCCCCCAAAATCCCAGCTTCCATCAAGCAGGGCAAGCCATCATCATGCAGCCTTGATGGTGTGAAAAAATGGCGCCCAAATCCACGAGACCTCCGATGCCTTCATGGGAACTCTGTGAGGTCCCTTCCCATGAGTTCACGTGAAGAAAGGTGGAGTAGGAGAGAGCCTGGGAGCTGCTCAGAGCAAGTGTGCTGAGGACAGTGCAGGTCACAGAGCAGGTCACTGGGCTTCCTCCCCTGGGCTGCCTCTCTCATTTCCAAGACGGCTTTCCTGGATGGGCACCAGAGGAGACTGGATAGCCATCACCACCACTTGCCTGGAGGTGCGCCTCTGTCTGCTGGCATCTCCCCTGCTACCCTCTGGAGTTGGGTATCCGGCTGCAAGGGGTGGGGAAGTGAAGTCAGCTAAGCAGCAGCTTAAGGACTAAGTCACCAGGCCTCACACAGGTGACTTTCCAGGGGACGTACTTCTCCCTTCTGCAGTGACAGGTGAGCCCAGCAGGTAGCCATGAAGCAGAGCTCTGGCGTTTCTTGGAACCTTCCACGATCTCTCTCCTGCCTCACGCCACTTGCCCTGCTCCGGGCTTGGCTTCTGGGCAGGTACTGGAGACCCCACCTCTGTCAGTGTTCTTTTATGGTCTCCTGTTTCCCAGGAGCAGAATTAGACTCCAGATGTATGGACCTGACTCCCCCACAGAGCTCATCCTGCATCCCTAGAATGAGCGTGGACTCTGGGAGACTCTTTGCCCCTCTGGAGACAGCAGCGCTTTTACCCAATTCTTGATAGCCTGTCTATGGAGTCAGCCAAGGGACATTAGCTCTCCTGGATGGACTGCCTAGACTAGAAAGTCTCCCGAGCCTGGCTTTAATGTGAACACAAATTGAAATCACCGTTCAAGTCTCTTGGTGGGAATTCAACTCGCAGAAGGCTGCCTGGAAGTGAATTAGCTGTCCACTGAGAAATCAAAAACCTTGGGCCTCACAAAGTGAGAGGAAACGCTTGACCTTTTGAGGACAATTTTCCTCTCTCTCTTCAAGAGCCTGTTCCTTCTCCACTAGTGTGGGCTTTCCCATCTGGCTCTCCCAGGGCTCCCGGTCCTGAATCTGAGACATCCTCATCTTAAGAAGTTCCTTTGCTTCTCCTTGTGTGTCCCAGCCTTCTGCCTCGCTCACCTCCTGCCATGACCTTCCAGTGGTCCAAGGCAGGGCCCTTTTACTCCTGGCCAGGCTTGAATCAGAGTGGCCTCTGGAAAAGGTGACAGACTGGTCATTTACAGCTCCGAGCAGCACTTTATGCTGCTACAGGAGAGCGAGAGGATGTGTCTCCTGGTTTCTGTCTTCTGAAGGAAAACCCCAGTGAGAAACACAGACAGTTTGGACAGAGTTTATCCAGCAACACACCTGCGCTGAGTAGAGACGGGGAGGAATCAGCCTGGGGTGCTGCTGCTGTGGGCTTTTAAAGAGATTTGTGAATGTTTGTCAGATGCATGGTGTATTCACCAGGTAAGGTGACTCCTTTTCCAAACTGTAGGGATCAGATCTTCCTTTGGGAGTTTTTCTCTGTATGATCTTCTAGAAAAGCCCATGGGAGTATCAAAACCATGGTGTAAGATGTTTTAATGATATCAGGTCTTTTGAGGATGCAGACCTTTTGTTAAACACACGTGTGGAAGAATTCCTCAGACCTGAGTTTCTGATCTTGGGAACAATCCAACTGCAGCTTCAAGGTTGATGCACCACAAATGGTCATTCTGACCAACAGGGACACAACTACCAAGATCCACTGAAAGGTCCTTGATTCCCTCAACAGAACTCTTCACTCATCTAGTGTCAATGGCATGTGGCCACTTTCAGTTAAATCTACTCCCCTGTCCATGGACCTGTGTCCAGGAAGAGCCCAGGTGAGCCCAGGGCCCAACCCTGTGAGGCTGCCCTCTCAAAGCTTTTCATAACGTGACTACTGAAACAACTCGCCTCCATGCCGAGTCCCTTTAAATGGAAGAGATGTGTGATCACCTCACAGTTCTGGGATCAGCAGACTGAAATGGGTCTTGCTGGACAGAGTCAAGAGTGACTTCCATCCTTCCAGAGGCTCTGGGAAGATGTAACAGTCTGAATGCTTGTGTTCTTCCACAATTCATGTGTGGAGACTTACACCCAAGGTGGTAGTGTTGGGAGGTGAGGCAGGGCCTTTGAGAACTGATGAGGTCACAACAGTGGTGTCCTTCTTATCCAGGGGAGACCTCCCCCCATTCATGTGTGAGGATACAGCAAGAATACAAGCTCTGAGGAAGGGGCCTCTTGCCAGATGGCAGATCTGCTGATGGCTGCATCAGCGACTTCCAAGCCTCCAGAACTGTCTGTAGTTGGCTCTCATGGTAGCATCTTCCCACCTCTCCAGGACTGGTCCTCATACTTTCATCTTGCAGGGACCCAAGTATTGCATGAGACTCACCTGGGGAAGCTAAGACTCTCTCCTGTGTGAAGGTCCCTAATGATGTCTGCAAAGTCCCTTTTGCCTTTTAACAGTATATTTACAGGAGTTAGAAATGGGGATGATGACATCTTTTAGGGAAAGACTCGTCTCCATTCAGCTACTTTTCCAGGAACTTCTCCTGTCCTGGACACTCTGGGGTTCCCATTAGCTCCTCCACAGCCACTAATGACCATTCGTAATGTAGGGGCTGTGAAGGCAGGTGGAGGCTCACTCAGTAGCTGTGGGACTTGAGGTCAATCATGAAACCTCTGTAAGCCTCAGTTTACCCATCTGTGCCCTGGTGGTGACAACAACCTCTTCCTGACAAGACTGTTACCATGCAGATGAATCTCACAGCCTGGTCTGTGTGCAGGGCACGGCCTGGCATAATGCAGACGCTCATATGCTCACTTTTGTCACTGACTTCCTCAGTCCTTGTTGGCTGGCAGGCAGTGGAGTGTGTGAGCTGGCTGCAGCAGGTCTTCTGAAGTCAACCACAAGCTGAGCCAGCCCTGAGGGCTTCGCTCCTGTTCCAACATAAACACCGAGGAGCCCTCTGGATGTATTTTAAATTTTTCTGTTCAAAGTGCACTAGAGAATGTCTTGGACTCAAAACCCTGTTCTGCCCTCCCAGCTGCCCCTGTGGCTTCTGAGTTCTGAGTATGTTTTGTGTTGTGGAGTTTGGCATCCTTTCTTTCCTCCAGCTCTGGAAGGCAGGGAGTGGCCTCTGGGCTCCTGACCCTGTGCTGATGATTGTCAATCACCATGAAAACAGCAGTCACCCTGCTGGCCAGTGTCCTCTACTCACACGGGGAAGAGGGTGAAGCCAAGCCTTGGTGAGCTAGTGAGCCTGAGCTAGTGACCTTGTTTGCCAGTGCAACGGCTTTTCAAGGTTACCTCCAGAGCCAAGAGTGTGTCTGTTTTCTGATGACACCATATCACTTGAAGCAGATAACTTATATTCTTTACAAAATGGTGTATTCAGCTTAGTTTGGAAGATGGAATGTTTAGGTATCATGGTCTCTTTGGCTCAGCCTGGGTGAGGCTCCCTTGACTGTATCACTTATACAACTGGGGAACAGGAAAAGGAGGGCCTCATGGAAATGGAAGTATGTGTTGAAGCAGGAAATCTGGCATGGCAGAGATAGTAATTCTCTTTGGGAAGAACCAATGTGGGTTCCTCAAGAATGACATCAATTCATTCCAAAGTCGACACCTCCAGTATCTACCACCTCCTGCCATCTCTCAGATCTCCACTCTGTAACCACCATGTGGTCTCATCACATGGTCCTGTGGGGACATACTCAATCATATGCATCACAGCATCAAGGCACATTTGGTTTGGTCTGTCCCTATACAGAAGGCTATCTCCCCATAGGATTCCCTGCGCTCAGCCTCCCTGTCTGTGACTCCAGAAAACGCTCTGCCTCTATGCTTTCATCTGAGTGCCCCCCTCCAGTAGCCCTGCTCAGTGATCTTGCCTGTGCCTTACTTCCAGGTTTCACATTTCATTCCCTGCTCACTTTTCCATCTCTCCTCCTGGCCATGACCTGGAGCAGGAAGGATCTCTCTCATCTTTGCATCTGAGGAGCCAGCCTGGGGTGCTTTGGCACAGAGAGTGCAGAGTTGCATGTGGTAGCAGGCACAGATGTGCACGGAGTCAGAGCCAGCCCGTCTCCGGTGGCGGGAGAGGAACGCGGGGCTACTTACTACACATGAATTTGCTAGAACTTGGATGACCTTTCGTGTCTGCTGATGAGATTAGTGAAGCTGGAAGGAGCAGCAGACCATTGAGAGTAGCAGGGGCAGCCTTCCAGAAGTCCCTGTTCCTATCCCACCATTGGTGTCACTCTTAAGGGCTCAGGGCGCAGTGAGGACCTGGGTGTCTAGGTCTTGCCTGTCATCAGCACAAGGAGTTTGCTTCAAACTCCCTTGTTGCAACAACTGCCCTGGAGTGAAGTGAAGTTGTGAGGGAGCTGGGCTAAATATGCAAATGAGGCTGTCAGGGAGATGTCACAGTTGAGGCTGCCAGGGATGTGACAGGGAGACAAGTGCGGGTGGGACTTGCCATGCATGTCCCCCGTGGCTCTCTCCCTGGAACTGCACATGTCTCCGGGGAGTAAATACATCTGCTGTTCTCCACTCCCAGCTAAGCCATTCAGGGAGTAGCACCATTTTGCCTGATGCCTGGAGTCTGACCCCCGGGATGGGTTTTCCTGGATAAACTGATTGATAGGCAGCTACCAGTGAGTCAATGCAGAGAGACCTTGGCACAGCACAAAGAAGCAGATAGCATTGGAAATTCAGGTGCAGAACGGTCTGCCTAGGCCTATCACACCTGGAAAGGTGGTCCTAACTGTACATAGTTTATTCTAAGTAAGTGCATCTTCATGGGGGAAGCCAGCATGGTCACTTGGGCAGCTACTGTGCTGGGGTGCTTGTGTAAGAAGACCCAGGACTCATCTGTCCTGACCAAGAAACTAAAGGGTAGTGACCAAAGCCTGTGGGAAACTCAGGGAAAGTCCACTGCTATGTGGGTTATATATTTGTGTTCCAAACTGATGAACTTCTGAGTACGGGCAACTAGCTGTACTCACATTGCATAGCTCAACTCAGCCCCTCCTTCTATGCATGGATTTTACAGAATACTAACGATCCAACATCAGTGTGATGGTTTATTTTGATTGTCAACTAGATGAGATTAGTGTCACCTAGGAGGCATACCTCTCAGTGTGTGTGCCAAGGTGTTTCTAGAGAAGTTGAGCTGAGGAGGAATTATCTGCTCTGAATGTGGTTGACACAATTCCATGGGCTGGGGTTCTGGGCTGAATAAAAAGGGAGCTGAGCACTGGTATTCATCATTTCTGGCTTCCAGACAGCAGCTGCACTGGGACCAGATGCCTCAGGACCCAGCCATCATGCCTTCCCTGCCATGATGGACTGTACTGTTGAACCATGGGCTTCCATTACCCTTCCTTCCTGGCTTGAGTTGCTCTGGTCAAGCATTTTGTCAGAGCAATGAGGAAGAATCCAAGACACAGCACTCCAAACACGGGCTCCCTGATGGGTTGTGGCAAGTTCAGTAAGAATGGAGATGCACACTGGAGCATTCAGACATGAGTGTGAGATCCATGCATGCTCCCAGTGCCAAGGCTCCCTGCTGGCCTGTGCCTTCCTGGCTACTGGTCTCTGCTGCTTCTTGCCAGGCACACAGGCCTCACCTCAGCTGAGTATTGAAGTCTACCTGAGCTCTGCATCAGCCTCCCTAGGAGACTGGAGAAGAACTATCTCTATTCTAGTCAACCCTTGTCTCTCACTGCTATATTGCCAGGCCCCATTCTCAGGGAGGCATTGTAGAACAATTTCTTCGCAACAATCTGCTGTCCCTTGGGATGGTTCTCCAGACGAGACAATGCTAACGACTCTAATGACAGCAGTCATAATCATAACACAGGCATTTAAAGGGACGTCGAGAAGCATGTCAGGGTGCTCAGACGCCATAATCATCCAAGATTCATCCCGACAAAGGCTCTTTCCCCAAATAGCTCTCATCCGGGGGCATCACCGCTGTTTATAGACAGCTGTAAATTGCCGGATCATCAAAGGCATTTCATTTTGCCCCTCGACTTTGGTTTTATTGTCCATTTATTAAAAGAGCCAAAATCATTACCCAAATGGTGTGTGAAAAAGTCCAAATAGAATCCAAAGGTCAGCCTGCTCTTGAGAAATTGTGAGTGTTCCAATCCTGGTTTAGTTGGGCAGCCACTGGCCTCACTGGTGCAAATGATCACACACACACACACACACACACACACACACACACTTGTACATGCACATGTGCCATGAGCACACTTCTGGCTTTATAGATATATGTCTACACACATGCCCATACACACATGCTTCAATACTCACAAGTGTTGACACATACATGTTCATACACACACATACACATACACACACACACACACACAAGGCCCCACCCACAAATGCCCATACACTCATACCTCTGACATACTAGCATATGTGCATGCAAACGCATGTCTACACACACACACACACACACACACACACACACACACACACACACACACACGTTTATACATGCCCTTGTCCTGGCTAATTCAACGTCAACTTGACATAAGCTAGAGCCATTTGGGAAGAGGAACTCACAATTGAGAAATTGAATCCACAAGAGTGGGCTTTGTGCAAGCCTGTGGTGCATTTTTTGATTGATGATTGATGTGGGAAGGCCCAGTGCATCATGGGTGGTGCCACCATGCACTGGTGGGCCTGGGTGCTGTAAGAAGGCAGGCTGAGAAGCCCACGGTGAATAAGCCAGTAAGCAGCATTTCTTCACGGCCTACCCCTTCTCCGGCCTCCATTTCCGTGTCCCTGTCTTGAGATCCTGCCCTGACTTCCCTGGATGGTGGGCTTAGAGGCTGCAAGGAGAAGTAAACCCTTTCCTCTTCAAGATGCTTTTGGTCATCATGCTTTATCAAATCATCTGAAACCCTAAGACCCCCCCACATATACATGTCCATGCACACACATGTCCATGCACACATGCTCCTAAGACACTCACATTTGTATACACATGCATACACAGGTGTCCCCCCTGCAACATGTCCAAGCACATGCTTATGCACACTTGTGCACACATATGTCCACACTCACAAAGGTGACCTGGGCTTGTTCAGTGAGTAGGTGTCATGGTACACCTGAGAAATCCTACTGGTGGAGTTGGAGTCACAGGCAAGAGCTCACCCTGGGTGGATGGAGTCTCTTGACCTTTGGCCTCAGAGCTGCATGGCTGAGCTTCTTATGATCGGGTTCCCCAGAAGGAGAAGTGCACATGGAAATGGGGGGGGGTCCCTCACAGACAAGATTTCGATTTTAATTCACATCCATACATACTCAAAAGACAAATCTGAGAGAAAAGGCACTTCGATGGTCCAGGCAGCAGGATAGCCTCTTCTCCCTGAGGTGGAGACGAGTCATCTAAGCAGGACCATCAGGCTCAGGTGAGAGTGCCGCCAGAACTAACGGCACACAATGACATTGTCAGCAAGAACCCGGCTTCACTAGAGAGGATCTGCTTAGTGGAGATTTATGGAGGGCTGTGCTTGAGAAGTCAATTAAACCCTTCCAGTGGTCGGCAGATAATGATTTAAAAGCCACGGGAGTCTCCAGAAATACAACTTTTAACAAGTCTAAATGGTTAGGAGTTTTCTGACGATAGAGTTGTCGTTCTGTGAATATGAATGCTCCCCAAACAGAGATCAATTACCATGCTGAAACAAAGCTTTCCTTGGGTGAGCTTGTGGAGGGGGCGGGATGTTCCCAGAGCAGTTGGCCGCAGATGAGATTGACGTCACTTTGGGGAAGCTGAGATGGTGGGTGATATGGTCACAGCGGAATGGAGTGGTGACTCTGAGAAAACAGCTGGGCGGGCAGGTCCTGAGCCAAAGGAAGCTCCTCCTCTCACCTTCTATAGAACCTGGTGCACAAGTGCTAAGCACTAAGCCGGAGACTGTGTGCTTGAGAGCTGGCAGGTTACTGATCTGAAGCTGCTGGAGGGATGGCGCTCTACCGGTCCCGAGTGCAAGCCCTGTGTTGAAGTCCATCGCTGAAACCGAGTGGGATGATGGTTAACTTTTGTCAGTTTGATTGGATTGAGAACTGCACAGGGGATTGCAAAAGGATGCCTCTGGGTGTGTCTATGGGGATGCTGCTACAGATAATTAGATCCAGGGCCCTCTGACTAATGAGTGGGGCAACCCTTTGGTTGATTCCAGATAAGGTGGCTTTACCAGGAGGGGGTGAATGACGTGAGGTGAGGTGTGGCTAGTGGAAGCGGGCATGTCCTTCAGGCTATGTCTTGTTCTGTGTTCACCTCTCTCTGCTTCCAGGCCTCTGTGATGCAGGCAGCTCTGTCATGATGACTGATACCTCTGAAGCTGTGAGCTAAAACATGGCTCTTCTTCCTGAAGTGGTTCATGTCAGGTCCTTTGGTCACAAGTGGCCTATGTCATCCCACCCTGGCTCAGTCTCTTCATCTGTGTGTTGGAGCTGGTGATACAACTTGAAAAGAACTAAAATCTGAAGGTCTTGAGGACTTTTGTCAAAATAGGACTGTCTGCTATGCTGCTTATCTCAAGAGGACGTCAGTCACTGGGGATGAAGCTGTAGACACACTGTTCTCCTGTCTTTTCCAGCCTGGAGGGAACACCGTGAAGACCCTGTGGGGGAAGGGGACCCTGTTCCGATCTGGAAGCAGCTTCGTCACCAGAGACTGGTAACAGGGCTGAAACAGACCTGGAGAAGCAAGCCCTCTGCTGACCCACAGCATCACTAGCTCTCAGACCCCTCTCCCCACACACCCTTGCTTTGGTCAGTTCTTTGGATCTCACTGTCCTGTGGGGGTTCCCGTGCTCCTAGAAATCAAATGGAGATTCTGTACTCCCCTTTTGTTTGACTTGGATTCTGGGTCCTGGCAAAGAGCCACATGAGAACCGTGCAGAGGAAGAGGGAGTCTCTTGCCCCTCTTTGCCATAAACCCAATGATTCTAAGGATTCCTCCTCTTTTAGGATGTAGGAAAGCACTCAGCTTTCACACACTCTCACACACACACACACCCCTTGTCTCATGATGTTTGATCGAATGCTGCATTAGTTTCCTATGGCTGCCTTATAAAATACACAAGCTGGTTGCTGGTGTCGGGACCTGGGATGCTGTAGGGTAACAAACAGAATCAGCTGCAGTGTGAGAGCTCTAAAGGAGGTGCTAGGGCATGTGCTCTCCATTGCCTTGTTCATACACTCATACAGACACATGCAGACAGACACACAGACACACACAGAGACACACACATGCACGCACAGACACATACACACAGACACAGACACACAGAGATGCACACATACACACAGACACACAGACACACACATACACATGCAGACGCATGCACAGACACACACACTATACACAGACACATACAGACACATATACAGATGTACACAGACATATACACACGTTAATTTGTGTTACACACACAGACACACAGATAGAGACACACACATACACACATTGACACACATGTACACACACATACACACAGGCACAGACATGCAGACACACACACAGACACACACACATGCACTCAAGACACATACACACAGATACAAACAGACACACAGAGACACACACATACACACATAGACACGCATGTACACACACATACACATGCAGACACATGCACAGACACACACACATAGACACACACACTACACACAGACACATACAGACACATACACAGATGTACACACACACACACGTTAATTTGTGTTACACACACAGACACACAGATAGAGACACACACATACACACATTGACACACATGTACACACACATGCACACAGGCACAGACATGCAGACATACACACACACATACACACACATATACACACATATACACAGACAGACACATACACGCACAGGCACAGACACACACACACACACACACACACACACACACACGTTGAGTTTAGTCCCCTCCAGGATCAGCACTTAGGAGAATCAGAAGTACAGTGTCAGGGATATTCATGTACTCTAGTTTGTGCTCTGCTGCTGTGATAAGATACTCTTGACCCAAAGTTCCCCAGGCACACATGGGCTTTTTTGGCTTACATTCCAGGTCATAGTCTACCACTGAGTTGAGGCAGGAACTTAATTTATTCAAGCAGTAACTGAAACAGAAACCATGGAGGAACACTGCTTACTCAGTGGGCTAAGGCAACCCCCCCCCCGCCATTCCCAAAGGCCCATATGATCTGGGCAGTCCCTCAGGTGAGACTTTCCCCACCAGATGACTCTAGCCTGTGTCAAGGTAACAATCAAGGCTAACTAAGGTACCGAGACAAAGCTGGCATTGTACTGAAGGCCGAAAGCTTAGAGGCTGCCATTTGCATTGGCCACAAGACCAGGATGCCATGCCCACCACCTCTCCTTGACACGTTCTTGACACTGGGATAAGATAAAGAATGACACAACAGAATTCAAGTGCCAAAGAGGTCAGCATGTGCTTGTCCACAGGCAGCCTGCACAGAGATCCAGTAGAATCCACAAGAAGCTGTTAGAATGAGCACGTGATTTTAGTGAAGTCATAAGAAATAGATAATCACTGTGCAAACCTTTCTCCCACCCCTGCCTCCACTCCCTTTAAACTGTTCCTCTAGTGTCCCCTGCTCTATTTCCACAGTGTGTTTTACTATCATGCTTTCAGACCCCTTCTTCCTACATACCTTGTTGTAGAATATTATTTTAAGGTGTGTTACTTTTGTTTATGTTGCATTTGTTTAACTCTGTGAAGCTGTGTTACTGTGCCTGTGTAAAACACCTGATGATCTAATAAAGAGCTGAATGGCCAATAGCAAGGCAGGAGAAAGGATAGGTGGGGCTGGCAGGTACAGAAAATATATAGAGGGAGAAATATGGAAAGAGAAAGAGATCGAGAAGGAACCAGAGAAGGGGAGGACTCCAGGGGTCAGCCATCAGCCACACAACCAGCAAGCCACAGAGTGAGAGTAAGATTTACAGAAGTGAGAGAATGGGAAAAACCCAGAGGCAAAAGCTAGATGGGATAATTTAAGTTAAGGAAAGCTGGCAAGAAGCAAGCCAAGCTAAGGCCGGGCATTCATAATTAAGAATATGCCTCCAAGTGTGATTTATTTGGCAGCTGGGTGGTGGGCCACCCAAAAAGAGCAAAAACAAAAAACCAACAATATATCTCATGGCTCTTTCTTCCTCTCTGGGCTCTACTCACATTTGCTCCAACTTAAATACAGTTATCTAAAAATTTGAGTCTCTGAGCCTCGTAGGAGAGAGAAAACTTGAAGCATTTGTCTTTCTGAGCCAGGCTTCCTTTGCTCGATATGCTGTTTTCCAGTTTTATTCATTTTCCTGTGGGGCGGGGGAGAGGGCTGATCAAAGCTGTAAAGACGCCTCCTACTTCATCAGCCAGCTAAAACATATGCTATTAATAAAAAGGAGATTAAACAGACATTCTCTTCACGGGTGGTTAACATGGCTCCAAGAAGCCATTGATTTTTCAAACCAAAATCCCAGGGCCAGGTGTGGAATACCTTCCGACAAGGATCTTTCAAAATAACACAGGCCGTTGCCATTGCTTGGATGCTCACTAAGCTGAACATTCCACACACTGTGAACGCAGGACACAGAGACACCACGTTAGAACAGAGCAGAAAGCTTCCTCCTTATTGGCTTCTTCCCGGCACTGGAAGATGTTACACAGACCGTCAGGGGGAAACATCCTCAATGGTCACAACAGCTGTAGCCCCTGGGTGCTACAGTGCTGGACTTCCTGGCAGGACAGACCCACTGGTGTGTTAGTGGCAGGAGTGTTCTGCGGGTAACCAACTGCCTTCTGATGGGATGTGGAGTCTGCCCCGTGGGAGGGAGTACATGCATGATGCTATAGAACTGGACAAAAGCCTATGGCTAGGAAGGTCACAGGCTCTATGGGGGAAACTACTACTGATATTTTGCCAAATGGACAGATAATTAAACTGCTTTCTAAATATTTGTATTTAGACCCATATATTAGTATTGTGTAGCATGAATCTTAAAAGTTCTTATTAATAAAATCAAACCTGAGGCCAGTTATTGTGGTGAACTGGAAGATCAGCGAGTCAGAACAAGCCACAGCTATCTCACCTCGCTGGATCCTCAGCTGGTCCTGTTTCCTCCGACTGGAGGCCTCTGAGTCCTCATCCGGAATGGGTCTTAGCTAAACTGCTGCTCGAAAGCCTGAAGCTTAACCAGCCAAATGCTTCTAGTTTCTGGTCCTCACACCTTATATACCTTTCTGCTTTCTACCACCACTCCCTGGGATTAAAGGCTTGCTTTCTGGGATTAAAGGAGTGATGAGTCACCATGCCTGTCTGTATCCTTGAACACATGGATTTCTACCTCTGGAATGCTAGGATTAAAAGCGTGTACTACCACTGCCTATCCTTTATGTTTAATATTGTGGCTGTTGTGTCTCTGACCCCAGATAAGTTTATTAGCATGCACAATACTTGGGGGAACACAATACCACAGTATTGCTCTTAGCCTTGGTCAAAAAACTTCTTTTTTCAGTGGGCAATGGTCAAAGCAGGGATGTATTACTTGTCAAATGAGGCATTCATGCCAACTCCTCCAAGGCCCAGGCAACACCATGGAAGAGGGGACAGAAGGAAAACGGAGCTAAAGGACGATGGGACACTGCCTTCTGAATGTGCCGTAACATTTGCAATCAATGACTGTGACTAACTGCATGGGCTGTGTGTGTCTGTGAGGTGGGGGGAAGGGGGAGGAAATAAGAAAAAAAGGAATATGATGGTCGTGGGTGATCAACTGGGAAGAAGGGTGGGGTAGTTTGAAAGTAATTGGCACCCATAAGCACATAGAGAGTGGCACTTTAGTAGGTGTGGCTTTTTTGAGTGGGTACAGCCTTGTTGGAGGAAGTATGTCACTGTGGGAACAGGCTTTGAGGTTTCCAAAACACCTCCCAGGGTGTCAGTCCACTTCCTGTTGCCTGCAAGATGTAGCACTCTCAGCTCCGGCACCGCATCTGTCTGTACCCTGCCATGCTCCCCACCATGATAATAATGGACTAACCTCTGAAACTGTAAGCGAGCCACCCCAATGAAACGTTTTCTTTATAAGAGTTGCCGTGGTCATGGTGTCTCTTCACAACAATAGAAACCCTAACTAAAATGAAAGGAGTTGGTGTTAGTGGGAGGGGATGAGAGAGGTCAGTGAGGAAAGCTGAATGTATTGTATTCAAGTATACTATTGTCAAAAATAAAAATTAATTAAAATTTTTGTTGTATTTCATTATACTATCAATAAACAATGAAAGTCTAAAATAGGTTAAAATATCAACAATAAAGGCACAAAATGTATCAGTACTTAAGAGAAAATTTGCCCAAGTTTTTAAAGGCGTGTGCTGAAAAGGCAGACAGAAATTTAAAAAGACATAAATGAGTGGAAATTCATTGCTCACCGTTGACAAGAATTAATATTTTAAGACTTCTGTTTGTTTTCTCCAGTTCCAATATGTTAGTTGTTTCATCATATTATAATATAGTATAGTATTATCCCTTAGAAGCCTGTTTGTTTTCTAATGAGAGACAGAAAGGGAGTGGATCCAGATGGGAGGGGAAGTGGGAAGGAACTTGGAGGAGTTGAGGGAGGGAAACCATAAACAGGATATATTATGTGAGGGAAAAAATCCACTTTCTTCTCTTTAAAAAAAATTAAAAGTGTATTCTTCTCTCATACAACGCATCCCAACTGAAGCTTCCCCTCCCTTCAGAAAAGAGCAGGCCTCCCAGGAATATCGACCAAGCACAGCATAACGAGTTACAACAAGATTGGGCACAAACCTTCCTATCAAGGCTGGACAGGGCAACACAGTAGGAGGAAAAGGGTCCCAAGAGGAGACAAAAGAGTCGGAGACACCCGCACTTCCACCCTTAGGAGTCCCACAGGAACACCAAGCCACACAACCATGACATATATGCAGAGGACCTACGCAGACACGCAGGCTCTGTGATTGTCACTTCAGGAGAAAGAAGTCTTTGAAGACAGATTTTCTCTGAGTGGGTCTGCAGGTACTGTGTGATGCCAGGTTAAGCCTGGAGTCTTTACTTTCTTCTTTTGATAACTTGACAAATTGATTCTAAAATGCACATGAAAGGTGCCAAGGACACAAAACAGTCAAAACCACTTTGAGTAAGAAAAAAGCAATTGGAAGATGCATGACCTGGTTTCAGTACCTCACAAAGTGTGTATATGGGACTAAACTCAGGTTGCCAGGGTTAGAAGCAGGCCCCTTACCCATGAAGCCATCTTGCTACCCTGGAAGACTAACTCTTGATAATGGTGCAATTGTAATTTGTTGCAAAATGGATTCGTTTTTAAAAGTGTGGCTCAAGCCAACAGGATATCCATGAGAAATAGAATAGATTTGGACTAATGCCTCAGACCAAACAGAAGAATTAACTGAAAATTGATCATGGACTTAAACCTAAAACCTCAAACTGTAAAAGCTTCTGCTAAAAACACAGAGAAGCTTGGATTAGGCAGACTTCTTAGATATGACACTCCTAGCTCTTCAGTAATAGAGTGAGTTGATAAGTTGGCCTCCATTAAAATTAAAAATTTCTTCTCTTTACAAGATATGCTGAGAGAATTAAAGATAAGTCACAGGCTGGAAGGAAACATTTGAAAATCATATATTTGATAAAGGACTTCTTTCCAGAATTTATGATGAGCTTTGAAACCCCAGTATAAGAATGACCCACTGGAGAGAAGAATGCGAAGGCTTGAGTGTGTACTGGGGAGGAGTATGTCTGTGGTCCCGGCATGGGAGGCTTTGTTCAGGACCACGTGATGGATGGGTGCAGGAACCTTTGCAATGAGTTGTTATGATCAGGGAGAGAAGCGGGGCTTGACTCCCAGTGAAGTGTGGGCCAGAGGGAATTGAGAGCCAAGGAGCGGGGAGCTGGGCATGAGGGTGTGGGGGTTGATGGATAGGAAATGGGTAAGAAGCATCAAGGATGAAGGGAGGTTTAAGGAAACCTAACAGGACTCTTCCTTAGGGTAGGCCAGAGTGGGGTTAGAGAGATGGCTTAGTGGTCAAGAATGATTACTGCTCTTACAGAAGACCCGAATCCAGGTCCCAGCACCCATGTTGGGCAGCAGCTTATGGCCTCCTGTGGCTCTAACACCCAGGAGACCAACTTTCATGGTCACATATCACACACACACACACACACACACACACACACACACACACCACACTAATCACATACACATCACATACACACATCATATACATATATCACACACATCACATACACACACATGCATACTCACACCTCTGTCTCTCTGTCTCTCTCTGTCTGTCTCTGTCTCTGTTTCTGTCTCTCTCTCTCACACACACACACATAATTAATTTTACAAGGAGAAAGCTAGGCCAGGGTGATCGACCCCCACCCAGGGGACCCAATGAGCACCTGTGATCCCCCAGTGTCTGTGTAAGCTGAGTTCTCAGGATTATTTTTCTACAACTGGATTCTACCAAAGTGGCCTATGGACTGAGGAGATGGCACAGTAGGTAAAGGCACTTGCTGTAAAGCCCAGAGACCGGAGCATGATTCCTGGGGCTTGCATGGTGGAAGGACAGAAGTGACTTCCTGAAGTTGCCTTCTGACCCTGCTCCGCCCCCTCCCCCAAGACAATTTTTTAATGCAAAAGAAAGTGAGTCTAGGAGAAGGTGCTGGAATCTGACTGAAGTTTGGGTAAGTGGAGAACCCTGGTCAGACTCTACGCTGCTCTCTAGTGACCCGGCACAGGTGACAGCAGACAGCGCACAATGAAATGCTTAGTGCTGTCACTTGTGGGAATTAGAGAAAATGGCAGGTCCCATGTTAGACTCAAAATGAGGAAGGCCATACTGAGAGGGATGACTGGATGGCCTGGTGGTGTGGATGTGGGACCTGGAATCCGCACAGTGATGGAGGGGTGTGAAATGCTGAGGTTGCTTTGTGAGCCATGTTGGCAGTTTCCTAGAGTCACGTGAGGCTGTGTCCCGGGATCCTGGACATCATCTCCCCAAGAGATCCTAGGCATCTACCCAAGAAAACGGGAAGCGTCTGGCTGCCCAAAGGCAGGAGCTCAGATGCTCACACAGCTTTATCTCTAAGAGCTGGGCTCTAAAAATGCCCCAAACACCATCCATGAATGAATGGATAAGCAGACTTGAATGGTCATGAAGAGGCAGAGGAGGTGGGGCAGGGAGGTCAGAGTAGAGAAGCTCCAGTAACCATGGCAACAGCATGGGAGGAGCATGAGCAGAGAGTTGTGAACTCTGAGGACTGGAGGTCAAGATCTTGCTCATGACCCAGCAAATACCTCTGCCCTTCACGGACTCAATGACTAGTATGACCACCCCCTCCCCTGTGAGGACTTGACTCATGACCCAGTGTGATCAATCGACTTTGTGTTGTTTTGCAACCCAACACTGTCACCTGTCTTGACCCATGACCCAACGTGGTCACTCTACTTTGTGTTGACTTGTAACCCAGCACAATCACCCTGTCCCATGCCAACTAGAACATAGGAAGAAGGGCATTCAGGGAGAGATGGTGGGTGGTAGGACTTGGTCAGGCAAGATTCCAAGGGAGAACAGAGAAGGGGAATCTAGAAAGTATATTTAAGCTCCACATGGTAGTCATTATGTTGATGGGTAAAACAGTAGGTGGAGGGTTCAAGGCTTTTTTAGACAGAGAAGGAAAGCTAGTTAATGGACAGGCCTACCTGGTAAGTAAGTATAACACAGACAGATCAATGGAGAGAATCAGGCACCAAGTCCAGAGCTCACCAACAATTGAAAGCCAGGGGATGGGTAGAGGACATGAATACCAGGGGATGGGGAAGGAACAGGAATACCAGGGATGGGGAGGGAACAGGAATACCAGGGGATGGGGAGGGGACAAGAATACCAGGGGATGGGGAGGGGACAGGAATACCAGGGGACAGGGAGAGGACAGGAATACCAGGGGATGGGGAGGGGACAGGAATACCAGGGGATGGGGAGGGGACAGGAATAGGAGCAAGGGTGACTTCATGGGGGCTGGCTCAGGTTCAGTGGATCCTCCAGGAAGATGAGACCACCAACCAGTCCTCGAGATGGGTCACCTTGTCACTGATCAAATGACAGCGGTCAATCTGGAGAGGAGAAGCTATTTCCAGCATGTTCCCTGCACTCCAGCTGCCATGCTTTTCCCATGAAGAACTGCATTCTCAAACAGTGAACCAGGGCGTACCTCTCTTTCTTAAGGTATTTTGTCATAGCAACGGAACTGATGGAGCATCCCTGCTTTGCTGGGTCCTCCTTCTGCTCTGGTGTTGTCCTGTGTCACAGGTCTGAGGGCCGTGGGGCCAAAACAAGCCCCTCCTCTCTGTTGTCCCCACCCCTGGGCATTTTGCCACAACAAGGAAAAACTAACACAGAGAAGATCAAGTTATGACCACATCCACATGACCTAAAACAGGGTTTCTTATGATTTTTCCATTTAAAGACACTTTTTGCCTAAGAAATTTTTACACAAGCCTGTGTATAAATAAATTAGATGTATAAATAAAACATTTATGGCTAATACATCATAAGGATATTTATTTTAAAGACAATTTTTGGTGTACATATAATTTTCCGTCTTATTAAAGGAGCCAAGTGAATTTGCATGTGGAGACAAATGTGCTTGTTTATTTTTAGATAAAGAATTAAACCTCGGCTGGGTATTTGAGGCTTTGGGATGCAGCAACTTTGACATTTTTCAGAGTTGATATTTTGATTTAAAAATCCTGAATGCCACTTCAAATATATAGCAAAAAGTGCGAAAGTTTGACCAGCGTCATTCTGGAAATTCTATCTATCATAATTATAGATAAAAATTCTTTGAATGACTTTTTAAAAATTAAATTCAAGCCATGGAGCTGGAAGAGAATGGCTCAGCAGTTAAAAGTCATCCTTGCTGCTCTTGCAGAGGACCCAAGGTGGGGTTCCCAGCACCCATGTCAGATGGCTAACAACTGCTTTTAACTCCATCTCCTAGGGCTTTGATGCCATCTTCTGGCCTCTGAGGGCAGTGTGTGTGTGTGTGTGTGTGTGTGTGTGTGTGTGTGTGATGTTTGTAAGTATGCATACATACATCACTAAAATAAAATACATATCAGTAAAAAATAAAATAAAAATATTGTCAGGGTTTCAAGACTCACATATTTGGTTTTACATCCCCATTTTTGGGTCACAACCCACAGTTTGAGGAGCTTCTCTGGGTCAAAGATCTGGCTATCTATAAGTATGAGAGTGTAGGGTCTGGGTCTAGGAGATTGACTGCTGCTGACCATGGTGATGCAAGGGCCAAACTGCCTGGCTGTTTCTAGCCATGATGTAGGCTTATTTTCTGGACTACTGAAAACAAATCCACTGTTCTCACAGACCACCATCCTGGTACTCCAGGGAGATGGGGTGTTGGGTGAGGCCATCCTCAGGACTCTGCAGAGGGGAAGGAGTTTGTGGAGGCAGAGGGTATCCAATACTGAGTCTACACTGGCTGGTTCTGCTCTTTGTGCCACTTGGTACAATTCTGAATTTATCTCTGTCCCCTGTGGAGGCCACTGCCTTCTGCAGACCTGGCCGTGAAGGAAGAAAGGGTGTGGAGGAGGAAGACGGAAGAGATGGCTTGGCAGTGAAGAACACTGTTCTCCCAGCAGACTGGAGTTCAGTTCCCAGCACCCACATGGCAGCTCACAACTGACTGTAACTCCAGTTCCAGGGCTTCTGCAGACATTAAACACACACATGGTGCCCAGACATACATGCCAGCAAAACAATCACATCCATAAAAAATAAACAAATAGGAAGAAAGGATGTGGGGGATTGTCTGAGGAGTGGCCTTTGGCAGTCATGTGGTCCTGCAGTGGATGGTGTGGGTGTGTTAGGACAGACATTCCAGCAAGTGACGGTGGTTACAGAGCAAGGAGGGAGGCACAAACACAGGGCCAGCATTCTGGACACAAATCACTACGCTTTTAAACGTTTGCACAAGCTGTTGTTGGTGGGATCGAACCCTTCTCCTTATCCTGTGGAAAGCTGGCTCCTGCTTCTGTAGGAGCCAGTCAGCAACTGTGTCACGCTGGGGTGTGTAACCGGATGCTGTGACTGGGGTTTCCCTAGATGCTGAGTCAGCCCAGCTCCTCCTGAGCATGTCCTGTGCACTTGAAAAAGAAGGCTTCCCAGAGGTGCCAACTTCTCACACCTCACAGCAAAGACACAAGCCGCCGGATGTCCATTTGTGAGGGTCCCTCACTGGATGACTATGGATGTGATCAGAACATCCAGCTGCTGTGGGTCTCATTGAGATGCTGACTCCCCTCCTGAGGACCCTCCTGTGAGGAATATCTGTCTCAGGCCTGCTTATAGTGAAGTCCTTTCCTGCTTTCCCAGACCTGCTCAAGCATCTGTCTTCTTAAAGAGCAAGACTCAGTCTAGCATACCCTGCATGGTCGAAGGCCTGCAAGGACTTCTGGGTGTGTACTTGGGGTCCCTGAGTGTGCTCAGCATCTGGGCCCACCATGGGCTATTCCCATCTGGTGGCAGCCACCATATGAGTCCTCTTGTGATCTTGGATAGAGGCAGGCATCTGGATTCTCATTGTCTAGGAGACAGCAAGCTAATGGTGACATCCATATTGCATCAGCAAGCAGAGCACCAGGTGGAAGAAGCATGGTGTATTAGTCAGGATTCTCTGGAGGAACAGAACTTACAGGATGAATCCATATATACAGAGAACTTATTAGGGTGGCTTATAGGCTGTGGTCCTGCTAATCCAACAATGGCTGTCTTCTAATGAAAGGTCTAAGAATCCAGTAACTGTTCAGTCTGCAAGGCTAGATTTCTTAGATGGTCTCCAGTATATGCTGGAACCTCAAAGAAGTAGGTTTTAATGTCAGTGAAGGGATAGACTTCCTAGCAAGAGCAAACAGGCAAAGAGAGAGACAGCTTCTTTCTTCCATGTCCTTTATATAGGCTGCTAGCAGAAGGTATGGCCCAGATTAAAGGTGGATCTTCCCACTCCAGAATTTGGATTCAAGTTGTGTCTTCTCACCTCAAAGATCTGGATTAGAAGTGGGTCTTCCCACTTCAAATGATCTAATTAAGAAAAAAAAAATCCCTCACAGGTATGCCTAGCATTTGGGTTTTAATTAATTCCAAATATAGTCACTTTGACAACCAAGAATAGCCATCACACATGGTAAGCTCAGAATTGACTAGGGAAACAACCAGCCTCATTGACCTCCTCCACTCAGAGCCTGTGGCAGCCCTGGGTGCTGTCTTCATTAGAA
Organism: Peromyscus leucopus; assembly: GCF_004664715.2. NCBI lineage: Eukaryota > Metazoa > Chordata > Mammalia > Rodentia > Cricetidae > Peromyscus > Peromyscus leucopus. The sequence goes on from NC_051064.1 coordinate 151,088,860, forward strand.
ATCCAACAGGCTGAGCAGGGCAGAGCCTTGCTGGGATTCTGGATTGTGAGAAGAAGCCACAAGGCCAGCTCTAGTGTGTCCTGCTTGGCCCCAACATGCTCTCTGCAGGGGGCCTGGGAAGGGGCAGTCCTGTTTAGAATCACCTCAAGTTCAAAACTTTTGAGAAGAGGTCAGGACATCATTGGCCTAATGGTTCACGAGCCCTGGGCTGGCTCAATCAGTCAAGGATCTGAGTTTTGATTCCCAAAACTCAAACACAAAAAAAGCCAGGTGTGACAACTTTGTAACTGTAGCACTGGGAAGGCAGAGACCAGCAGGTCTCCTAGGCTCACTGGGTGGCTGGCATAACTTAGTAGGTGAACTCCAGGCCTAGAGTGACCCTGTCCTGGACAGAGGTGGACAGTACTCAAGGAATAACACCTGAAGTTGTCCTCTGCCCTCCACACATACACATATACTTGGGTACACCTGTCCCATCATACTTGTGCATGTGTGTGGGCACACACACACACACACACACACACATACACACACACACTGATTGAGTCTTTTTCTTTTTTCTCCCTTGTGTACATAAATGGTATTAAGAAATCACATTGCCTAGCACCACAGAGGACAGCAGGCTGTCCGTGAGAGGGAGGGTAGCTTTTGTCAGAAGCAGGAGGCTGGCTCTCCAATCCTGTTTTTCTGTAACATTGACCCTGGGCAGAGCTTTTATATTAAATTAAATTACCCCTGAAGTGAAGTTTTTACCCAACACTCAGCTTTTGCAGTAAAATTACAATTATTATACAGACCCAGAAATGAGAGCCCCGGTACACCATGTAATCTGGAAGAATTCTACCGTAAGAGCAGCCTGCTCCCTCCCCACCACACGCAGCTCCACCAGGCAATCCGCCCTCTACTCTCCTAGTTTGTGTATAATACCCAGAATGCAATACAATAAAACCCCTGATCTGCGATATTAAATAGGTCATAAAAGTGTCAGCAAGAAAAACTTATTTCTTCAGCTGTCATTAAAAATGATATATAATTAAGACACACCATAAAAGATGATTAAAATAGCCATCTCTATAAATTCCAGAGGGATCGTGTTTTTTGCTATTGTGTGCAAAATGTTAATGGCCGGAGGTACATGCCGGGGAGGGGGGATGACAAGCCAGGAGTACTCTACGAGGCTTGGCATAAGACTTGTTTGTCATTTAAAGGATGACAGAGAGCAGGCAGAATTGCTGGGTGCCTGTGTGTCTCGAAATTGGCTAAAATTGAGAGACCAGAACTCGTATACACGGTGGAGGTCACATGCATTCCACTGCTTAGAGGGATGCTTTAGACATGGTGGAGTGTCCTAGTAAATCCATTTTTGTTATTATAAAATATCTGGTGGTGGGTCATTTGTTCTCCCCTTTTTATATTATCCTTCTTCTTCCTCCTCCACCCCACCTCCCTTCCCTCCTCTACTTCATCCTCTTCCTCTGCCTTACCTTCTTCCTCCTCAACTTCCCTTCCCTCTCCCTTCCCCCACTTCCTGGTTTTCTTCTGTAGTGCAGGGATGAACCCAGGATGTTTCCAGGTCATCAAATGTCCTTCTGCATCTCAGAGGGTCCAGCATGCTGGAGTCTCCCTTCCTGGGTCGCTATGTCCTTGGGAAAGTTTCCACAGCTTCAGAGTGGTGGCACTGTGCCAGCCCAGCTCTCTCAGCTGCCCCTCCTTGTGTCCCCATGTCCCATCCATAACATCTTGAGAGTTATTCTCACATAAAAGCAAGACCAGGCGGCGGGGGGAGGGGGGGTAGCTCGGTGGGTAAAAGTGCTTGCTGCACAGGCCTGATCCCAGGAACACATCCAAACTGGGTGTGGTGGATACATCTGTAGATCCCAGCACACAGTGAGGTGGAGGGCAGAGACAGAGAACACCCTGGAAGCTTGTGGACCAGCCACCCTGAAGTATGCATCCCAGCAGACACTCAGCAAGCAAGCACATGGTCTCACACCACACATGCACATAGGCAAAGCATTTTATAAAAAAGCATGGCTACGCTGCTCATCTCTCCAGTGGCCGCTCTTTCTTGCTCTTGGGGGATTCCCCTAGCTTCTCAGATACTTTTAATTAGTTGCTTTTATGCATCTGCAGGGCAATGAACTTCTGTTGAGAAATTCAGAGCGGCCAAAGGAAAATGCTGACTCTGAGTAAGAAGGCTTCCTTTGCCTGGCACCCTCCCCAGCCAGGGAGGCCACACCAAGCAGCATCCTCCCTAACAACACTGGGCAGAGGAGGGCAGTGCAGGGTACTTCCTGGGAGTGATGGTCTGGATGCTGGAAGTCTTAAATCATTCATTGGCCCATATTCTGTGACCTTTTCCACAGTGAGCAGGATAGGAAAGAACACAAGGTGTATCCTTGGGGTCAGGGGGTGCCCTGGAACTGCCCATCAGTCTCACTGCACTCTCCTGCTGCTCACTCAGGGTGAAGCTGGGAGACCTCATGGCTCACCCTCCTGTCAGTATTAGTTCATCTGCTGGGCCATGTTCATCCGCAGAAGCAGCTGAGTCCTATAGGCAACCAAGTAGCTGAGGGTACAGAGAGGAGCTCCGGCCCCACTCTCCTCATCCCCTGATATTCTCTCAGCTGTCAGGTGGGGTCTGTGAATCTACCTTCACTCCAGTTGCAAAGGCTCCTGGGGACCTTTCCTCTCTCACCTGGACCATGGCCTCTAAGTCTAATTGTGATATTCTCACACAGAGCTTCCGGACTCAACAAAATTAGAGTCTGACTCACACCTCTGCAAAGATCAAGCTCTCAGAGCAACTGAAAACCAAACCATCGCCACTTCAAACAGAAGAGATATTCCCTGCCAAGTTCTGCATCCCAATCCCACCTGGACACCTCCTCCAAAGACGCCATTGTTGTGAGGCTGGAGGTCTCAAGGGGAAAGAACCTGGGTACAAAGAGAAACAAAACATGGGCAAAGAATAGATCACAGGTAGGGACCTCGGGTGGGCCAATGGGGTGTCTTCTGGAGGCACATGCACCATTAATGTCCTGGGAGGGAGGGGGTGGACTTTCCAAGGAACTGCTGGCTTTTGGTTGCCTCAAGGTTCCTGTCCCCAATTATCAGGCAATGGGCAAAGAGCATCCAGGACTTCATGTCTCCTGACCTCCATAGCTTTTTTTCTGGGGTGGGAAGAGGCAGAGGCTGAACCTTCAGAGTTAAATGAGGATTCTAAATGATGGGGCATCTTCCTGGGCAGGAATCCTTGTTCTCAGACTCAGGTGGAAACTGGTCTGTCACTCTAGCCACAGGGAGACCAGCACCTTCCCAGACTACTGAATGTCTCAGGCACATAGTCTATGGCAGGTCAAAGAACTTGGACCTACCTGAAGATACTGAAGCTACAGCTGTTGGAGACAGATGAGATGAGCACTTCTCACCCTGTAGAGATATGTGCAGGCAGAACTGTGTTGTGCAGATAGCTCAGTCAGTCTAGTGCTTGTCTTGTGAGCAGGGGTACCTGAGTTCAATCCCCAGACCCACACTAAAAAAGGCAGTGTGAAAGCCCTGGGGAGATGGAGATATCAGAAGTTCTTAGGTGCTCTGGTCTGTCAGTTTACCCTATCTGGTAAGCTTCAAGTGAGTGAAATATCCAGTTTCAAGAAACAGGGTAGATCCTCCAACCTGCACAAGCATGCTCATATATACACATATAGCTGAACACACATGAACCTGTATACACATGAATACACAAACACACACAGAATTTGCAGCAAGTGAGGCTGGGCATAGCTCACTGTAGAATTCGCCAAGCATGATGATGCCCTAGATACCCTCTCCTGCACTGCAAATAATTCATTAATATTAATTAAGAATTTCCTTCGGGATGATCAAGGGTTAAAGGTTGTCGGAATTCATAATTCTCCCAGTCCGGTGTAAGCTGACTTCACTCCTCTGTATTTGAACTGTCTCTCAGAGCCTGTTTGTTGACAATTTAGCCCCCGTGTGACGTGACTGAGAAGTGGTGGTATCTTAAGACATGTGATCTGGTGGGAGGTCTGATCTGGGCTTCAGAGCCTGACCTGTAAGGGATCATGGGTCCCCAGGCCCTTCTCTTGCTTTTCTTCTCTCTTTCCAGCCATAATGTGAATGCTTTGGCTGTGCTGTGTGAGCTTGCCACAGTGTGCTGTCTGCCTTCCCTACCACTGTGTGTCACATCACACCTTCTTTCTTTGCCTGTAGAGTATCTGAGGTGACAATTACAGTGTCCAGAAGCTCACAGACAGCACAGGAGTTAGAGGAAACCACTTCAGTCATCTCAGAGTGGAACCCAGACCAGGACACTCAGCTCCCTGCCTCATAGCTCATCCTTAGCTGGAGATTAGAGTCACAGTCCTCTCCCTCATCTGTATAACTCATCAGTCTTCACCTCCTCATCTACTAGAATGGGGACATGGTCCCCCACTTCCAACTCAGAGAGGTGTGTTCACCCACACACCCACATGTAAACTGAACTTATAGGCCTTTCTAGGACAAAGGCCCCTGTGTGCTTCCTGGGAACAAACCCTAGACCATTGTCCCAAAGCCTGGCTGTCTTCTAGAAGTCAGAAGACTCTCACACGAGAAGCTCACAGTGAGCAAGCTGCCACAGTTGCTCTTGCAGCTGTGACTTCTACGACTCCCATCTCCTCTCTTGTCTCCTCTGCTGCATGAGGAAGAGAGGGAAAAGGGCAAGGGACAAGCTTGAGGCTTTTCTGGAGGTGGAGACCATTGTGGCAGATCTAGAGGGCTTTCAAAACTCACAGATGGTGGGCAGGTAAAAGGGAAGTTTCCAGAATTCAGGAGACCAGGCATCTAGAACGTCACATTCCACTTGGAGAGCTGAGGTGGGAGCTGCAATGCAGCCCTGAATGATTGCATTGGTTGCTTCTCTCATTGCTGTGACTGAATGCCAGGCAGAAGCAAGTTCGTTGAGGAAGAATTTATTTTGAAGCAAGTTCGTTGAGGAAGAATTTATTTTGACTCACATTTGGGTGGTCCAGTCCATCATGGTGGAAGACATGGCAGCAGGAGCCTGAGGCAGCTGGTTACATTGTATCTGCAGTCAGGGAGTGTAGGAAGATGAGTCAGTTGGTTACATTGTATCTGCAGTCAGGAAGTGCAGGAAGATGAGTCAGTTGGTTACATTGTATCTGCAGTCAGGAAGTACAGGAGTCTGAGGTGGCTGGTCACATTGTATCTGCAGTCAGGAAGTGTAGGAACATGATGTGGCTGGTCACATTGTTTCTTCATTCAGGAAGTGCAGGAACATGATGTGGCTGGTCACATTGTATTTGCATTCAGGAAGTGCAGGAGCATGAGGTGGCTGGTCACATTGTATCTGCAGTCAGAAAGTGGAGAGAGACAATGCTGGAGCTCAGCTTACTTTCTGCTTTTATTTGTCTGGAACCCCAGCCCATGGGACGGTGCCACCTACAATTTGAGTGTATCTTTGTACCCCTCTTAACATAGTATCTTCCCCACGTACATGTCCAGAGGTATGTCTCCTGGATGGTTCTGGATCCATCAAGCTGACAAATGACATCGGCCAGCACTGAAACTTGAACAGGAGAGCTCCAGGAAGGGATGACAGAAGCAGAATGATGGTCTTACAGCCTCAGGTCTCAGATGGTCCTGATAAAGGAGGACCACCATAACTCCAAGGAGCTCCTTGAAAGCAAGGTCTCAGCTCCCTCCAGTATTCCAGCCACCTCCAGGTTCCATGCAGAACCATAAAGGAGCCAGTTCTAGAGCTCAAGAACTCTCTGGGGTCAGGGAAGTGATCCACGGGCAGGTCTCTGTTGCTGTGGAACAATCCTCTTGTACACTGTAAAGATTTTCACTTGAATTGGTTTAATAAAACACTGATTGGCCAGTAGCCAGGCAGGAAGTATAGGCGGGGCAACCAAACTAAGGATGATGAGAAGAAGAAGGGTGGAGTCAAGAGTCACCAGCCAGATGCTGAGGGAGCAGGAGATGAATGTGCGATGCTAATAGAGGTATCATCATGTGGCAGAGCATAAATAGAAATATGAGTTAATTTAAATATAGGAGTTAGCTAATAAAAGGCCTGAACTATTGGCTGAGCATTAATAAGTAATATTAAGCCACTGTGTCGTTATTTGGGACCTAGCAGTCAGAACAGGAAATGTCCTTTTACACTCTGTGGCTCTGGCTGTACACCATGGCCAGGGTGGACACACTGGTATTCATGAGAGCTCCTTGAGTGGAGGGCTTTGTGAGCTGGGCTCATGTCAGTGCTGGTATTAGATTCCTATCAGCATCAGTGGTTGGGGAAGCCGATGGCGGCTCTCTGAAGCAGGAACTTGTCTGTGATGTGGAAGAGAATGTGGAGCTGTTTAAGGATGAAGAAAGAGGAGGAAGAGCTGGCCTGAGTGGGTGGGAATGCAGTAATTCCTTCACACCATTACTCAGAAATCTCATTCTCCTGAGCCCCAGCATCGCCCTCCTCCCTGGAGTTCAGGGCAGTGCCCCAGGAGAAGGGCCACAGATGCGTGTGTGTGTGTGTGTGTGTGTGTGTGTGTGTGTGTGTGTGTGTAGGGTAGAACCAAAGAAAGCAGAGCCTCCTTGAGGGATCCTTCCCTCCAAGGGCTGAGGAAGCCTGGAAGCAGCCCAGCAGTTCCCAGTCACTCAGCCTGGCAGCGATTCTGACCTCAGAAGCCAGCCTCTGATACCTCCCCCAACTTTGGTCTCCATGGAAAGAGGGACTCTTAGGTTTCTGGTTGAGAGTCAGCCTGGGAATTTTCTCCACCCACACTTCCCAGGCTGGTAAAACCACTGAAGACTGACAGAATGGGCCTGGGGAGCCCCGAAGGAGGTGAGGCTGAGGCAGTCTCTGGAAGCTGGCTGATAACTTCAGGCCGAAAGGCAAATAACACCAGGAGAGTGGCACAGGCAATCCTCAAGCAAACAGTCCTTAAATCCAGAGTGATGAATTGCCATCGGAAAGCGGAAGCCTGAAAATGACATCCCAGGAGGGGGAAGAAATGAAGGCACTGTAGGCAGCGAGGGCCAGAGTCAGAAGCCTGAGTCACAGCACATCTGTCAAAAGCAATGCCCAGGGAGGGCAGTGGTCCAGGGGCCGCCGGACCGAGCTGGAACCCACGAGGGCTGGGAGGCTGGATGACCCTGTTCTGCTTCTGGGGAGGACCTTGGTGAATCACGATGCACGTGGAAAGGGATTGAGAAGAGAAGCAGGAAGCCAGAGAAGGGAGGGGCCAACCTTGCTCTTTAGAACAATTTTCATAAGAGGCACATCTTAATGACTCTTGTGAACTAACACCTGTGCCCTCTGTCACCTTTTCATTCAGGCTTCTAGCACTAGCACCTTTGGGGAGGTCTCCCACGCAAGCCATAGCAGCTTCCTTTAGGTTCCTTGCAGGATGCAGCAACCAAGGCCGCAGCCAGAGAAGGGATGGAGGGTTGGGGGGGGGGGCTGATTGTTACAGTGGTGACTCGGGATTCTGACTGTGCTCTGGAGTAAGAAGTAATTTAGTTCTTTCCAGAACACTGTGAGACAATTGCCTTTTCTAGACCCACTGAGCAGGACAGCCACAGCCTTAGGGGGTCAGCACCATTGCCCCCTCTTTGGAGCCTGTTCCAGTGTCTGCCTCACCCAGAGATGGGGTCCACATTATGCCCCAGCCCCTGCTGGGCTTCTCTCTAGGGTTCCTTGCTCTGGGTACCCAGATTTTGTATGTCCTCTGGTTCATACAGACTTGTCATCTAAGTCTTCGTGTTCCGCTGACTTTGGGTCATTTCTCAACAGCTGTCATATATGGAAGTCAGTCACTGTCACTCCCTGAGAAGCCTGGAGCCCACACAAAACACTCTGAGGATGATGCAATAAGCTGACGGCGGTGTAAACAGACAGCTTAGCCTGTGTCTTCAAGATGGGACTTGGCTACTTCTCAGGGACTCACGAAGGTGGGCGAACAGTGGGACATCTTGCTCCACCAAGCTCCGGCTGCAACTCTTGCTGAGCTGGGTGCAGTGTTCTCCAAGCCCTGGGCCTGACACCTGCTGTGACCAACTGAATGAGCTAGAGAGCTGGACTCACAGCCTCAACATCTGGAAGCCAGGAGCATGCAAAGAAGTCACTTGCCCCAATGAAGACAAGGAGATGGCTGTGCCCCGGCTGGCAGTCAGCACCACCTACTGGATATGCCGAAATCAGTGCTGGCACAGCGGCTGATGGCAGCACGTAGTGAGTCTCCTTCTCTGATACCTCTGAAGACTGAGGGCCAAAGAGTTGATTCCAACCGTCCAACAGGATCGTGGGAGATGACAGAAGGTGGCTCTTTCACATCTGAGTGTTCCGTGCTGGCTTGTTTCTCAGCAGTAGTTGGTGGAGTCCCTGTGAAGGGAGGCAAGAACACCATTGGAGGGAGGGGCGTGACGTGGAGTTCAGATTCCTCTGAGCTGTGTCCAGATCTCAGAGCTGACTACACACAGGGAGTCCACCCAGAGAGGAGAGCATGAAGCTTCCTCCTGCTCTGCATGGGAATTACGTAAGCACTTTTGTATGGGATAGAAATAACCTTCCTGTGAAGTGGCCAATTGAGTTATTTATGGCATTTTAACTGCTAGTTTGCATAGATAGCTCTGCGGTTGATCCAGCTGATTGAGACGCAATCAGCTCTTACCCAGGTGGGCACAGGAAAGAATCCACTGCCTGGACTGTGCAGCGGGACAGTGCCAGAGGTGGACCAGTCAGGCTGGACCCAGAGTGGAGGCTGGGCGAGCCTGACAACACCTGTGGACCCTCAAGTGTGGCTCTTCTTGATCTCCATGGAGGCAAGAAGGCTGTCCTCTTCCTCTACAAAGAAGCGTGGGGGAATACGATGTCCCAGCTCAGATCATTTCCATGTTATTCAGGAGACAAAGGAATGGATACGCTGCTGATTCCCTTTCTGCTGACTTGGGCCTCAGGTGCACACAGCAGGCATCAGCATGCTGCAGCTCACAACGGCTCATTGGCACTACGGTGTGCTGGGCAGGACCACTCTCTTCTCTTCTTGCTTATTTGGTTAGGGGAGGGGTGTGACGCAGCCCATGTGTGGAGGTCAGGACAGCCCATGGGAGCTGCTTCTCTCTTTCCGTCTTGTCGTACCTGGGGATTGAACGCAGGTTGTCAGGTGTGGCAGCAAGCAGCTGTACCCGCTGAGCCATCTTGCCAACTCCACTGCTCTTCTTTTAGTGGGATCTGCTTTAGACTTGGCTCATGCTGGTCACCACTGAAAAACATCTGACATCCCCACCTTCCAACAGCTCAGTGGAGGACTACACAAGACCTGTGCTGGCCTTAACTGCCTGTGGGAGGTTGGGTGAGGAATATCCCCCATAGGCTCAGGTATTTGAACACTCAGTCCCCAGTTGGTGGCCCTGTTTGTAAAGGTTGTGGAATCTTTAAGAAGTAGAGTCTTGCTGGAGGAAGTATGTCATTGGGGCAGGCTTTGAGTTTTTACAGCCTCGCCCTACTTCCTGTTCTTTCTGTCCCCGATTCCTGTATGTAGAGGACCATGTGATCAGCCATCTTTCTGTTCCTGCTGCCTTGCCTCTCCACCATTATGGACTCTCCCTCAGGAACCAGAAACAAATAGACCCTTCCCTCCCCAAGCTGCTTTGGTCATGGTCATTATATTTCAGCCATAACCCCAACCAAGACAGAGGCACAAAAAAAATGAGTTCCCTTGGGCTTGCCTGGGAATCTGCAGGTTGTCATTCAATCTACACACGCCACACAGGCCAGTGCTGTCATGGCAGAGCAGCTGGCACCATGGGCACTGGTGCACAGGCTGCAGGGCCCAGGTCCCCGCTCTGCCACCAACGGCCTCGGTGACTCTAAAAAAGACCGTGTCTGGGATCAGGGCGGCTGGAGAGCTGGCTCAGTGATGAAGGACACGTACAGCTTTTTGCAGAAGACCTGAGTTTCATTCTCAGCACCCATGGGAGAGTCTCACAACCACCTATATCTTCATCTTCAAGGGATCTGCTGCTCCCTTCTGGCCTTGAGGGCATCTGTACTCACATGCATATACACACTCACATACGGATGCATATTCATAAGGAAAAATAAAATAAATCTTTAAAAAAAGAAAAAGAAAGCTTACGTGTAAAAGACCTTTCTAGATAGATAATGGAGGAAACTGCTAATTGTTTCCAATATCGTGGAAGTTTCTGGTAGGGAGGGCAGGGAGCTGTCGCTGGGTCCTGTCTTTGAAGGAATGGGAACCTTTCCAAAGCCGAGGGTCCATGAAAACAGATCCTAACAGAGATGGTAGACTCTCTGGTAAGCCTTGGTTCCAGTGCTCTGGCTCCTCCAGGAGGTGGAGGGTCAGTACCAGGCAGGAAGTGTGGGTGAGAAGACCCTTCATGATGAAATGGCTCAAGACTGACCTGTGCAAATCTTTGGGGAATGGGGGAGTTGTGGCCTGGAATCAACAGGATGACCTTCCAGCTTTTCTGAAGACCCCGAAGGGTGTCACTGTCTATCCGGTGTAGTAGTTACCCTTGTGGTTTTGATAAAACACTGGAGGAAGTCAGGACAGGGACTCAAACAGGGCAGGGACCTGGAGGCAGGAGCTGATACAGAGGCCATGGAGGGGTGCTGCATCCTGGCTCTCTCAGCCTGCTTTCTTTATAGCACCCAGGACCAGCAGCCTAGGGGTGGCACCACCCACAGTGGACTGGGCCCTCCCCATGAGTCACTAATTAAGGAAATGCCCCACAGGCTTGCCTGCAGCCTGATCTTATGGAGGCATTTTCTCAGTTGAGGTTACCTCCATTCAGAGGGCTCTTGATTATGTCAAGTTGACATAAGCATGGTCTCCTTGCTGAAGGTAGATGTTTCTTTTTGCCACCTGCTTCACTGAGGCTGCACTCCTGGTTTATCAGACACATCAGTCTTGAACTCCACTCTTGGAGGTCCAGGTCTCGCCTTGACCTATGGCTCACGTCCTATGTTGGTGCTCACCTGAGGTCACCCTCACTGTCCAAGTTGCCTTTGTTTTCTGTTGTGAACTCTGATTTCACTCAGCGGGCCTTGCTGGAATGGACCCGGCATTCCCAGGTGTTGAGAGCCTGTCAGGCTCCCTGGACAGTGGGACTCCACAAACAGAACTTTTCTTCTGTGGTTTTGTATTTTAACATGGGTTTTTCACACATTGCGACCTGGTGTCTCTGGCGTGGTCGGGTGAGTGAGTACTGGTGTCTGAGTGTGCCTGGGTGTTCTGCTTACGTTGTCTGCATCCTTGTGGGCGTTCCCTATTCTGGGGAGGAAGCCCTTTCCTCTCAACTGTGGACAACCCGTTTCTTAACAGATGAGTCGAGGCCTTTAAGTCCTTCTCTTTCTTATTTATGATGAATCTTTGATTGTTACCTGTCCTCACTCCAATACTTCATAACTTCATTAAAATTTTATGTATTGTGTGTATTTGTACATGCGCATGGTATTCACACAACATGTGTGCCAAGGCAAACGTGCGGAGGTATGAAGACATCTCACTGAGTTGATCTCTCTTTCTACCACGTGTGTCTCTGGGATCAAACTCAGGTCATCAGGCTTGGAAGTGGCCGTCTTTCCTCACTGAGACTTCCTGCTGGCCCCATTTCTCCCACTTTCTTTTTGTTGTTGTTCAAACAAGATTTCATGTAGCCCAGGCGAGGCTTGGTATGTAGCTGAGACTGACATTGAACTTCTGACCTTCCTGCCTCCATCTTCTGAGCCTGGTTCACACAGTGCTCAGACCGAGCCCAGGGCCTCTGGCACACTAGGCCAGCCCTATACCAGCCAAGCTTCACTCCCACCCCCTGTTTCTCTTTTGAACATTTTTAAGCTGTTCTGTTTCCTTTGATCAATTTAAATTGCCCTCTGATGTGTCTAAGTTGGATATGCGTTTTACTTTATATTTTTAACCCATCCTGCAGGACCCCACGAGTCTTTTCCAGCAGAGGATGTCTCTCTTCTCAGACTATGACATTCTGGGCTTTCTCTTGCCTCTCAAATACTCACCTTCCCCTTTCTGTGTGGGGCTCCTCTGATGTGTGTGACCATTCTGCCACATGGATGCTGACATATTTCTCAGCCTCCACAGATCACATGAAGGTCAGTTTCTGCATTTCCCATGGGCCCTGTGCCCACCCCTCTCTATCAGTCTCTCTCTTGCCCTCTGGGTGAGCTCCCCACATGGCCTGCCAGCTCCTCTGTGTCCCTCCAGTATCCTTACATTGCATCCATCTTCCAGGATCACTTTCTGATCCACCTCCCTGATTCCTTTCCACACTTGCCTGAGCCTGCTGTGTGGCTTTAGTATCTACAGTTATCAACCTGAAGATATATCTTTCTTGTAATTTTCACTTTAAATTCTTGCTG